>NW_026020535.1:36685-149958 GCF_900185275.1 Solanum verrucosum
TAAGACATTTTTCCCAAGTCTGTCATTTCAAATACTTTCTTTATCTCTACCTTGAATTCATCTATCATTTCAAGGTTGTTTCCTGTTACAAGAAGATCATCAACATAAAGTAATATAACCACAATACCAGAAATCTCTTTTCTTAACAAATAGAATTGATTCACTTAGGATTTTCTTAAACCCTAAGCCTTGCAAGTGATCATCAATTCGACTGTACCAAGACCTTGGAGCTTGTTTTTAAACCATAAAGGTCTTTCTTCAATAGATACACTTTGTCATCATGTCCTTTACAGAAAAAACCTTGAGGTTTCTCCACATAAATTTGCTCCCGTAGAAAACCATTTTAAAAAAGTGTACTTGACATCTAATTGAAAGATTTTGCAACCTTTTTTAGTAGCAATATCTAGTAACAACCTTATAGTATCAAGCCTAGCAACTAGAGCAAAGGTTTCTAAATAATCAACTCCAAAAAATTTGTGAGTAACCTTTCACAACAAGTCTTGCCTTGAGCTTGTTAACATATCCATTAGCATTCAATTTCGTACGATAAACCCACTCCACACCAATGATCTTCCTATGTTGTGGTTTTTCCATAAGCTGTCATGTCTCGCTCTTCTCAATCATTGCAAGCTCCTCCTCCATTGCAGCTTTCCACTTGGGATATGAAACTGCTTCTTCAAATCCAGAAGGCTCTAAAATGGCCACATTGAATCTTTGGTATATGTTAGAGAGCAACCTTGTTCCTCTCACAGGTTGATCATCAATATTCTCATCTGAATCTAGTAGATTTCTTGTGATTCTGGTTAACTTTTTCCCAGTCCCATTGCTCATTCTCCATAAAAAAATACTTCTCTGCTTACCATAATTTTTCCTGTATGGGGCAAAAAATTTTGTAAGCTTTGGAGATTGTACTATAACCAATAAAGACTCCAACTTCAGCTTTCTTATCTAACTTGTCCCTCTTAACCCGTGGAATATGAGAGAAACACAAACAACCAAAGATTATTAAGTTTTGTAAGGACGGCTATATACCCGTGCCATGCCTCAAAATGTGTTTTTTCCTTCACGGCTTTTGTAGGAAACCTGTTCAACAAAAAATAGCAGTGTTAGCTGCTTCTGCCCAGACCCTTCTCATATAATAAGCATCTCAACATCTCCATTGTCGATCTGTTCTTCCATTCACTGACACCATTTTGATGTGGAGTATATGGAACAGTGAGTTGATGCTCAATTCCTACATTTAAATCGATCAGTTGTGTAATCGGTACCATTACATGATCTAAGCATTTGAATCCTGCAACCACTTTAATTTTCTACCAAAGCTTTGAATTTCGAGAACAGTTCAGGTACTTCAGATTTGAACTTGAGAAAATAAATCCAACACAATCGTGTCATATCATCTATGAATGCTATAAAATATTTACTTCCGTTAAGAGAGCAGTCTTATGGTCCACAAAAATCAGTATGGACTAATTGAAGCTTCACTGATGCTCTCCAGGTTGCCTTGGCAAAAGGCATCCTACTTTGCTTTCCCAATTGACATGTGCTACGAGTTGCGTGTTCATCCTCCATAAGTGGTAGTCCTCGAACCCTATCTTTCTTCATCATGTATAAGAGTGCCCTATGATGGAAATGTCTGAGTCTCTTGTTCCATATATTTTTGTCATCTCTTGGCTCGGATAGGCAACCAATTTTTACTTCATTGAATCAAAGGAAAAGCTCTTTCCTCTCATTTTAACTTGACAGATTGTTGGCCCTTTGGATCAAAGATCACACACTTCTTGTCCTGAAATGTAAGCTTAAAAACAATCTCCAAAAGTTTCCCTACGCTTAACAAATTTTGATCAAGTTCAAAGAACATAAAGTACATCTGAGATTAACTTTGTACCTGAGCAGCTTTCAATAGCTACTGTGCCTTTCCCTTTCGTGGAAAAGAATCTCCAACAATTCTGACTTTAGAGATTGCAGATCTGTGTAAGTCTCTGAAAATCTCCTATCGTGAGTCATATGATTGTACAACCACTATCAATTAACCATCTTTCACTTGAACTTCTACTTGCAAAACAAGTGGCCACAAAACAATGACATCTTCTTGTTCGTCTGCAGTTGAGCTCCATCAATTGTTGTGGTCTTTTTCTTTGCAAATAATCTCAACATGACCAAGTTTATGACACTTTCTCATCTCATATCAGGTTTTTTCCAACATTTAAAGTGTGATGATTCCTCTTCCCATAATGCTGGCATGGTGGATATTTCCCACATTTGTTGTCATTGCTAGAATTGCTATCAGTTGCAGCAACTTATGTTGACGTAACATAGCTCTTCTTCAACTTCTGCTTCCTACCTTTGCCTCCAGCATTGAATTGATGCCTTGCTTGCCGAGCTCCTTCAACATTCCCCTCGTTCCTCATCATTCTTCTTTGTTCGTGAGCTTGCAAGATTTTAAAAGTTCCGCCAAAGTAATGTTTGAAAAATCTTTGTATTTTCTAGTGAAACAATTGTGCTTCAAACTTTTCAAGAAAAGTAACAAGGATTTTCTGCACAATCCTTGTATCAGAAAGTTCAGCACCAAGTAACTTTGCCTTATTCGCCAGACTAATAAGTTTATCTGAGTACTCTTTAATTGTCTTAGATTCCTTTATTTTTGTATTTTAAATTCCCTCACTAGGTTTTAGACCTTTATGCCTCAAATTCTTTCATCTTCATAATATTCCTTTTTCCTAAAGTCCTATATTTTCTTAGTCATGATTCTGGAAAAAATAGTAGGAGATACTGCGGCATAGAGACATGCCTTCGCCTTCGACTTCCTAGTTTTCTTCTCTTTGTGAGTTTTAATCTGAGCCATTGTAGGATTTCCTAGTAAAGGAAGAACTTCATAATCCTCCTCTACTGCCTCCCAGAGATCACATGCATCCATGTAGACTTCCATTCTAACATCCCAAACCTGGTAGTTTTGTCCTAAAAGACTGTGCTGCCATTGTGAAACCTTACTTTGCAGAAGCCCTAAAGTCAATGACCTTAAATTCTGGTGAGTATGCTGGAACGGTTGCCTTATTATGCAATGAAATGCCAAAAGGAAAAGAAATGGTATGATGTATTCATAACTATCTGGTTTACAACTAAAACAATGATGCTTGCTTTTCTAAAGAAATGTTTATTGATATGGAGCTTGTTTTAATGTTGATACTTCACTTTCATTGTCTATACATCCAAGCATTCATTTACACATATAAGTGGGCATACATCATGATTAAAAATGTCGGTGTTTCCTTCTTTCTTGTGAGCAATGGTATACTAGATACTCAGTAACTTCATATTGTTGATAAAATTAGCACCTCTGTCTCATTACTGCAGTTTTGCTCCTTATAAATGCCAACCACATCCTTTGAGTGATGTATGTTTACAATAAGGAAAGGTTCTTTAAAAACTGTATGTTTCTGCAAAGAGAAAAGTTCTTTTCAAACTGTATGTTTCTGTAAAAGATATGACACTTGGTCTAATTAAACCCAAAAGCTAGCTTATGAAAGGCAGGATATCCAAGTTCATATAAGCACACCACTCCATTCATGCCCAACTGGAGCTTGGACCAGGAGCCCAAACATGGATGGAGTTGGCTCTGAAGTTTGATATCTTTCTTTATTATGACATTTACTTTTCAAAATCTAACTGCATATAAGATACCATTTTCAGCAATTTGTCAGTGACAAGCTTCCCACTGCTAATTATAATGTATTGTACTAGGTTTAAGACTATGAACGATAACAATCTTATTCTAAGGCATAATGATCTAAGGATGTGGTTGGCATTTATATGGAGCAAAACTGCAGTAATGAGACAGAGGTGCTAATTTTATCAACAATATGAAGTTACTGAATATCTAGTCTACTATTACTCACAAGAAAGAAGGAAAAGCCGACATTTTTAATCATGATGTATGCCCACTTATATGTGTAAATGAATGCTTGGATGTATATACAATGAAAGTGAAGTATCAACATTAAACAAAACATCATATCAATAAATATTTCTTTAGAAAAGCAAGCAACCATTATTTTAGTTGTAGACAAGATAGTTATGAATACCTCATACCATTTCTTTTCCTTTTGGCATTTCATTGCATAATAAGGCAACCATTCCAGCATAGTCACCTGAATTTAAGCTCATTGACTTTAGGGTTTCTGCAAAGTAAGGTTTCATAATGGTAGTGTTATACCTCATTTTAACCAAGGTCAAATTAGTGTACAACATATTGGTGATTTCCAAATTAATTAACTTAAGAAGTCGCCACCTAATTATTTTAAGGTAAATTAGGATACCTAAATTATTAACTAAGTAATACTAAAATTGACTTCAATTAAGGTCTACTAACTTATGTGATTCTAGGTAAGAGTTCTAATTTATCCTAAAGGGAAGGGGTAAGACATCCTTTAAGATTAGTTTTAAAACTATTAACCGGCATAACAAAAGATTATCTATTTCAATTTTAAGTGATTTTTAAGGGTGTAAAAAAAAAATTACTTTTTGAGAAAAATGATAAGAAAAGCATTTTAAAATTATAATGCATGACAAATGCATATGTACGTTGTATATGTAAAAAATTAGTATATGCTTATGAGATGAAGTATTATGATTAAAATGCGGTATGAGAATACACAAGAATGTTGCATATAAAAATAAAGGACTAGTAGAAAATAAAGAAAGCAGGTTTGGGTTAAAATAAATAAACACCTTATTTTACTTGAGAAAGAAAAAGGTTATTAAGGGCGTGGGAATGCACTCTCAAGTTCTTGAAAAGTTGTATTTTCACCATGAAAATCTGCACTCTAAAGTTCACAAAAGACTATGTTTAAGTCTCAAAAGATGCTGCATTTTTCAAATAAATTTAAACCATAAAAAATGATAAAAGGGGGTGTATTTGAGGCCAAAAAAATCTGCACATAAAACTATTAAAACTATATTTTAATTCTCAAAAATCTGCATTTTTAAGGGTTCAAAATATGTACATTTTTTGCCTTCGAAACTGATTTTTTAGACTTTTTGAAAGCTGTATATTTTCACTAAAATCTGCATTTTTGCCATTAGGAAAAACTGTCTTTCTTTGCACATAAAATCTGTACTTTTGAACTTTCTGAAAATTACATTTTTTATGCTAAACAAATCCATATTTTGAATTTACTCTTTATAGAATAGATAAAAAAAAAAGAAACAAAGACAAAACGATTTGCCATACTTATCTACTCAAGAGAGGAAACCACATATCACCAACTACCCTTTCTAAGGTTCAAGTGTTCTAGGCATGATTCTCTATCGATCAAATCAAAAGAAATTAAAATAAGAATATAATAAAAACAGATAAGTATGGCAAACTTCATAACATAATTAATGGCAAACAAAATAAAGGAATAAGAGATAGAAGTAAGATATAGAAGCATCTCCTCCACTCTCGCTTCATTTCCTTCGGATGAGAGAGAGTAAAAGAGATGAATAATGGACATCGCTTTCTCTTTCCCCATTCAGATATGTAGGAGGAGGACAAGAGACATGCTTGAAGGGCGAAATGCAAGTGTACTCGTTCTACAACAATGTGGAGTCTCGTTTGAGACTCCTTGCGAGCTCCGGCAAACCATGTGAAATAAGAAAGAAGAAGCAAACATTAGAAAAAGAGCATTTAATTTTAGATGAACATAAAAGAAAAACAAATCAACACCAATACATATAGGATCATGCTCATCACAATTTTTTTTTTTTCACAAGGTATATAAATATACAATACATCACAGTAAGTATATCAAAAGCTAAAAAATAACTTCACTAGTGAGACAACTCAAACCCTATGCAAAATAAAAGAAAGTTATGAAGCAAACTTCTTTAGAACACAAAAAAAACGTTCAAATGAACCAAGTAATCAAGTAAAAAAAAAGTTTTCGTATAAATAGACATCATTTACTAACTCGAATCCACTCCTTTAAATAAAGATAAAATAAAATCAATAAATCTAACACATTATATAAATAGGCGAAACTTATGTATTTTTTAATAGGAAAACTGTTAGTCAAAAATCTGCTCATGCTAAGATCAAAAGATAACATTTTGGCTTGCTATATAATTATTTCGTGATCATTTGCAGAGTTGAAACAAAGAAAATTATCTACGATTAAAAGTTCAACGTCAAACTTATAACTATACAAAATGCATAAATAGATTAGAAGAAAAACTAACAGTAGGTTGCTGATGTAAGGACATCTCCATAGAATCTCAACAAAACATATTCATACGATCTTAATATATGGATTAAAATGTCTAAAGCATATGTTCACACAAACAAAATCATGATTTACAGATAAAAAATGGAGAAAAGCAAATATTATAAAGTAAAAGAATAAGATAGCATTTTCACCTGTTTCGGAGCAGCAAACTAGAGTCCTTGATCAAAGATCTACACTGGAACTCGAACTACTTCACACTCGTCCACGTGCAAGACTCCGGAGACAACGAAACAATAAGAAGCTGGATATTTCCCAGAGTAACAGAGATGTTTTGCAGCAGTTTGGTTATATAATATTTGACTGAAAATTATCTCCAAAAAGCCCCTCCCCCCCCCCCCCCCCAAAATGGATGCTTAAGGTTCGCATTTATAGAGTAAAAGCTAAGGTTCCGAGGGTTCTTTAGGCGGGAAGATTTATTTCAAAATCGAGTCACAAAACTCCTTTGAACTTCGAACATCATACCATGGCAGAAAACTTTCAGAAGCGATTTATTTCTTATGACCAAAATAGTGAATCTTGACTTAAGCGTAAGGATCTGACGCATTTTGAACATAGAAGTAGACGATCTTCTGCCACACGCCATGGGAAGAAAGTAACTTGCTGGAAAATGGCTAAGCCAAATCTGAAATTTTGAGGAGTGGAGCTCAAGCTTTGTCAAAAAATGGAGATGAAGCCAAAAGAGTGTTCCCTTGCTAAAGAAAGAGAGGGAGGCGTCTGATGACACCAAAGGAAAAACAATAGATTGTTTTTTTTTTTGGGAAATCCAAGGGTATTTAGGTCACTTTAGGTGAATTAAAGGAGGGTAGGATAGGTAGTTTAGGATATTTGGGATTCTAGGGCTTTAATTTGAATTGACCGACCAATGAGGAAGAGACAAATGGCAAGTGTGTGCTGATCAGTGAGAGGCATGTGAGGGCGTATGGCAACCATATGTTTTGGAACGTTGGCACCTTATGTGGCGCCAACGTGGATGTTTTTGTGGCGCTTACGTGGAAGGAGGAGTGTAAGAATGGACTTCTTCTTGGGCCAAAGTTGGGTTACATTCTAGCTTAGGCTGAATTTTGTCGGGGTCTTTTCTTTTCTTCTTTTAAAGTTTTTGGGCTTCTAAATTAATAACCAATATTATAAGATGACAATTACTATTTTATGAAATAAAAATATATTATGACTTTATACTAATATAAGATATGAATACTAAACAAGAACTTATAATTGATTTAATAAAATGCAAAACTTGAAATAAGGTGAAAACAATCGATTAATAAAAAAAGGTATAATAAGTGATAATAGTAATTTCGATAATAAAATATATAATTTAGAAGATAGATAGTCGTAGTAGTAAAAGTAGTTGTGAAAAGGATAATTTTATACGTAATTTCGATAATAAAATATATAATTTAGAAGATAGATAGTCGTAGTAGTAAAAGTAGTTGTGAAAAGGATAATTTTATACGTTATCAAATTAAAAGCTCGAAAACAATAAATCAGAAGAAAGGAGGATCAAAATTGGGTGTCAACATCTTGTCCCTCTTTGACCAGAGATGATGTAAGAGGTTTTGGGCAAAGAAGTTGACTTAGAAACCAATTTTGTCCCGACCAACAAGTGCATCAAAGTTTGCCCCGGTATGAATTATGGTGTTATCGGGTATTGAGATCAAGGAGAGTATTTGAGAGCGAAGTTCGAGGTAGACCTTTGACCTTTGTTGGTGAGTTTGACTCTCCAACAAATTGCTCCAGTTCGCTGCTTAAAAAATAGTTCCACGTTGTGCTAAAGCTCCTGCATAACTCAAACTTGACGAAACAGTTAAATAATATTAAACATAAAGCATGGTGTGATAAACACATGGAAATAACACCTCCTGGGTGTGAATTTATGAAAATGTGGCCTTGCGAGCCGAAATGATTTAATGAGATGAATCTTGCAAAATTTATGAAAAAGGGTTTAAGGCCGATGATTCATAAGAAATGATGCTTTTCAGCGATGATTAATGAAAATGAGGCCTTAACCATATAAATTATGGATATGAGGCTTTTAGCCAAATGATTTAAAAATGTGACTTTTTAAGCTAGGTGATTTATGAAAAGGAGGTCTTTGAAAGCAATGCAGACTGGTAAAGCATTTGTGCAGTATATTTGAAAGCATCTGTGCAATCAACTGAAAGCATTTGTGCAATGCATTAGAAAAGCGATAAAGCCATGTAGGATTCCTTTTAAATACTTGAAAGTATTTGTGCATTTAAAAATATGCATTTGTGCGATGCATTTGAAAATATCTAAAAGCATTTGTGCAGTGCATTTAAAGGCATTTATGCAGAGAAAAATCATGTGCAATGTGTTTTATTAAATAATATTTGTTATCAACACATTTGAAAGTTTATAAAGCTTTACTTATAAATTTTGAATCATAAATTTATAAGTAAGTAATTCAAACCACTCGACATATAGTCTTTTCGATGCTATAGATGTTGTTGACTTCTCAACTTCTGTGAATCTTGACAAATCTGCACTCAAAGAAAAATTATAAGTTTTGAGGGAGGTTGATTCACGTTGACTTTGAAGGTCTGACTCTTCATACTTCTTTCTTCCAGCTTTGCTTGGACTCATAACCTCCGTCCATTCTAAATCTTGGTTAAATGAATAACAAGAAAATAAATAAAAAGGAAACGTTTGATTGAAAATCATATTTGAAAATAAGATAAAATTATATACGTATATATATATATATATATATATATATATATATATATAGCAAGAATTTGTCGAACTTCAAATTGTGACATGTCATGAAACAAAGCGAACGTCCTTTATCTGAAGTATTTCTTCTGTCGGATGATTCGATTGACCATATACTCTTCAAATATCTTGATATCTTCTTGCAATGATGCCCCTTAAAAATTGTCCCAGTTTTGGCGAAAGAGATGCGTTGTCTTTTGGTCACGATGATACCAAACCTTCTATAGGTTGCGCACTATTCTATCAAGGCACCAAGCCAAACATAACCTAACGATACAATAAAAATTGGAATAGAGGGGCTGAAAGCTCCTCGGGTTGCCTACGTATCCGAACGGAATCAGGCCTACGTATCCCACCAAGGGTATCAGGCCAAGCGTAGTTCATATTACATAGAAAGGAAATTTAGCAAAACTTACTAAAAGACCAAATTCGATGTGGATTTCCTACGTATCCCGCCATGGGAATCAGGTCAAGACGTAGTTCCAATACATGACAAAAGATTACAAGAAATGAAATAGAAACCTCTAGATGTAGTATCTCTTAACCGCATCAGCATTGATAGCTTTTGGCCATATCTTGCCATCCATTTCTGCTAGAATCAAAGCTCCTCCAGTCAGTACTCGGTGAACTATGTAAGGTCCTTGCCAATTAGGTGCAAACTTTCCCTTAGCTTCATCTTGGTGCGGGAATATTCGTTTCAACACCAATTGTCCTGGTTCAAACTGTCTCAATCTTACTTTCTTGTTGAAAGCTTTGGCCTTCCCGTGTTGATAAAGTTGCCCGTGACAAACTGCATTCATTCTTTTTTCATCAATGAGCATCAATTGTTCATACCGGTTTTGCATCCACTTGGCATCACTTAACTCAGCTTCTTGGATGATCCTTAGAGATGGTATCTCAACTTCCATTGGTAATACTGCTTCAGTTCCATAAACCAAAAGATAAGGTGTTGCCCCAATCGAAGTCCTGATTGTGGTGCGATAGCCAAGAAGGGCAAAGGACAAACTCTCATGCCAATGCTTGTAGTTATCAGTCATTTTCCGCAATATTCTCTTGATATTTTTGTTGGCGGCCTCAACTGCTCCATTCATCTAAGGTCGATAAGGAGTGGAATTGCGATGAATAATTTTGAACTTCTCACATATCTCATGCATCAAGCCACTATTGAGATTAGCTCCATTATCTGTAATAATTGACTCGAGGATCCCAAATCTACAAATGATGTTATTGCGAACAAAATATGTCACCACCTTCTTTGTCACACCACTTGTATGAATATGCTTCTACCCACTTTGTGAAGTAATCAATAGCTACCAGAATGAACCTGTGTCCATTTGAGGCGGCTGGCTCAATAGGGCCAATGACATCCATGCCCCAAGCTGCAAATGGCCAAGGAGAACTCGTCACATTTAGCTCATTCGGTGGAACCCGAATCAAATCACCATGAATCTGACATTGATGACACTTTCTCACAAAACGGATGCAATCTGTTTCCAAGGTCATCCAAAATATCCAGCTCGTAGAATCTTCTTTGCCAAAGTGAAACCATTCATGTGTGGCCCACATGTACCCCATGTATTTCTTCAATCAACTTGCTTGCCTCTTGAGAGTCAACACATCTTAACAATCCCAAATTGAGTCTCCTATAAAGGATTTCTCCACTTAGGAAAAAGTGATTTGCGAGTCCCCGAAGTGTCTCTTTTGAACATTGTTTACTCCTTCTGGATAGTCTCCTTCTCTGAGATACCTCTTAATGTCATAGTACCAAGGTTCTCCATCCGGTTCTTCACTACATGGAAATAATAGGCTGGTTGATCCTGCACATTGACCTTGATTGGATCTATATAGTTCTTGTCTGGATGTTGAATCATAGAAGCAGGGTTGCCAACGCATCTGCAAACTCGTTCTGAGCTCGTGGAATATGCTTGAATTCTATCTTGACGAATTTCTTGCACAATTCTTTCACACACAACAAATATGGAGTATCTTCACATTCTTGGTGCTCCATTCGCCTTGAACCTGATGATTCAATAAGTCGGAATCACCTATAATCAACAATTCTTGTATATTCATGTCAACAGCCATTCTAAGCCCAAGAATACAAGCCTCGTACTCCGCCATATTATTTGTCATAAGAATCTGAACTTTGTTGAGATAGGATAATGTTGACCTGATTCTGAAATCAACACTGCTCCAGCACCGACTCCTTTGGAATTCGCAGCACCATCAAAAAACATTCTCCACCCGGGATATTCTTCGGAAATATCCTCTCCAATAAATAAAACCTCTTCATCAGGGAAATAAGTTTTAAGAGGCTATACTCTTCATCCACGGGATTTTCGGCGAGATGATTAGCTAGCGCTTGTCCCTTGATGGCCTTTTGAGTGACATAATAATGTCAAATTCACATAGCAAAATTTGCCACTTCGCCAACCTTCCAGTGGGCATAGGCTTCTGAAATATATACTTTGAGTGGATCCATCCTTGAGATGAGAAAAGTGGTATACGCACATAAATAATGTCTAACTTTTGTGCAACCCAAGTCAAAGCACAACAAGTGCGCTCCAATAAAGTATACCGAGCTTCATAAGGAGTGAACTTTTTGCTCAAGTAATATATAGCTTGCTCCTTCTTTCCAGTTTCGTCATGTTGTCCCAGCACACATCCAAATGCATTGTCAGACACTGACAAATACAACAACAATGGTCTTCCAGATTCTGGGGGCACCAAGACTGGTGGACTAGATAAATACCTTGATTCTGTCAAAAGCTTTCTGACAATCTTCCGTCCATTTTGGTTGCAGCATCTTTCCTCAGCAACTTGAAGATTGGCTCGCAAATTACAGTAGATTGTGCAATGAATCGACTAATGTAATTGAGGCGACCAAGAAAACTCATTACATCCTTTCGACTCTTTGGAGGAGGCAAGTCTTGAATAGCCTTTATCTTTGAAGGATCCAGCTCTATCCCTTTCCTACTCACGATGAAACCCAACAGCTTCCCGGGACACCAAATGCACACTTTGCGGATTTAACTTCAGATTGTACCGCCTTAATCTGTCAAAGAACTTCTTCAAATCTGTTATATGATCTGAGCTCTTCCGTGACTTGATGATGACATCATCCACATAAACTTCAATCTCCTTATGGATCATATCATGAAATATGGTAGTCATAGCTCTCATATATGTTGCCCCTGCATTCTTGAGTCCAAAAGGCATTACCCGATAACAATATACTCCCCAAGGCGTGATGAATGCAGTTTTCTCCGCATCCTCTTCATCCATTAGAATCTGATGATATCCTGCAAAGCAATCAACAAATGACTGCAACTCATGCTTTGCACAATTATCATAGTATGAATGAGTATTTTTGGGAGAGGAAAATCATCCTTCGGGCTAGCCTTGTTGAGATCTCGATAATCTACGCATACTCTGATTTTTCCATCTTTCTTTGGCACTGGTACTATGTTGGCCAACCACGTGGGATACTTGGTGACCCGAATGACATTGGCATCAAATTGCTTGGAGACTTCTTCCTTAACCTTTAAACTCAAATCAGGCTTGATCTTTCTCGGCTTTTGCTTTACTGGGGGGCAAGAGGGATCAATTGGCAATCTGTGTGAAACAATATCCGTGCTTAGACCTGGCATATCATCGTAAGACCATGCGAACACGTCCATGTATTGTCTCAAAAGATCAATAAGTTCTTTTCTTTGGGACGAAGTCAAATGGACACTAATTCTTGTATCTCTCACCAACTCTGCTGAATCTCCCAAATTTATCGTCTCTGTTTCATCCAAGTTTGGCTTTTCTTTATTCTCAAAATGTTTCAAACTCCTTGGTCAACTCTCCAGACTGCACATCTTCTTCATATTCTGCAAAAGTTTGTTCACTGTTCGGGGTTTGTTCGCTCGTTTCATTACATGTCACATTCTCGGCATTGACAGATTTATTAGTTTGCTTGCTGAAAGAGAGAAAAAAGATAAAAATAAAATAAAATAATCAAGGACAAATTTTAAAATTTAAAGCATAAAAAGGTAACATAGATTTGGCATTTAAGCTTTCAAAAGACGGAGGCAAAACACATCAAATTCAAAAACACGATTCAGGCCTCAATTTGAATCATGTTGTTTTGTTAATTCTAATACAATCATCTACCAAGATTCCCGGAGGGAACGGGGACGGGTTACAAGTCCAATTGTTCAAAGCATCTCCAGGCATGGCATCCCATATGGTCGGGGCCTCAGTGCAGTCCTCCAAAATCATATTGCATTCCGTTTCTTCAATGAACAAGTTTTTGAGTCCTTCTGTGAGGTTATCTTCAACAGCTTCTTCTAATCCTTCTGCAGCAAACGCCTTGGAAAATGACTGATTCAAGGGCGGGATAGGTTGTGGTAAGGGATTGTCACTTTTCCTTTTGAGATTGGCCGACGAGATTTCTTCAGGAGTAGGCTCGTATCCAAGACCAAAGGTGTATTTCTGACCAGGCAATTGAATTGGTTCCACTATTCCATCCAATTTCGCTCCAAGACCTTGACCCGGGATAAAACCATTCTTCAACATTTCCCAAGCCACCATCATAAGCACACGTGGCAAATTTGCCTTTCCAACTTGAGTAGCACACACAATTTCCTTAATATGGAATACAGACCCATCCAACTCTTCCATACTTTCAATAACAGGGACTGAATTTTCAGGATATATTGAGTTGTTACCTTCTCCATGAACAACAATTTCCTGATGGTTCCACACAAATTTCAAAGTCTGGTGCAAAGTGGAAGGGACCGCACCAGCCATATGAATCCATGGCCTTCCAAGTAACAAATTATAACTAGCAGATATATCCAACACTTGGAATTCTACAATGAACTCCACAGGTCCAATTTGCAATGGCAGATCAATTTCCCCAATGACTCCCCTTTGTGTCCCATCAAATCCTCTAACCCTTACATGACTTTCACGAATCTTTCCAATGTCAATTCCCAAAGCTCGAAGAGTAGTGAAAGGGCATATGTTAACAGCTGAACCATTATCAATCAGAACTCTGGAAATAAACTTATCCCTACATCTGACAGTAATGTTCAACGCTTTGTTATGTCCCAAACCTTCAGGCAACAACTCATCTTCATGAAAGGTGACTTTGTTAGCTTCCAAAACTTGTCCTACCATGGCAGAAAAGCTCTCACTAGTGGTCTCAGCTGGAACATAAGCTTCATTTAAAACCTTTACCAAAGCATTCCTATGAGTTGCAGAATTCATCAATAAGGCCATTAAGGAAATTTGAGCAGGAGTTTTCTTTAGCTGTTCAACAACTGAATATTCCTTAGTTGGCATCTTCCTCCAGAAATCTTCCACTTCAGCCTCTGTCACAACCCTTTTTTGGTTATTTTCCTTGTTTGGTCCTCCTCGTACAACTTCTTCAGGGGCATAACAACGTCCGGATCTTGTCATTCCTGCAGCAGCAGCTTCTACAACTATCTTTCCTTTTCCTTTGTCCCTTGCATCAATCGAGTAATTCCAAGGAACTGCATTAGTGTCAAAAGGGGATGATTGAACGACAAGGGCCACGATCTTAGGCTTAGGAAGAAAAGCTTCCACTTCAATTGGCGCTCGTACTTGGACTGTGATTATTGGAGCAATAAAGGCCGATGTCTCAACATTCTTCTCTATCTTGACTGGTACTATGGTTCCTTCCAAATTGCAATCTTCATCAACGGTGATCATGTGAACATTGCCATGATTTGGCAGCGGGTTGTTGTTTACATTGGGGGCAACACCTTTGAGTTGAATGATTCCTTCTTTGATCAATGCCTCAATCTTGTCTTTAAGAGTAAGGCAACTTTCAGTATCATGTCCAGCAGCTCCAGAGTGATATGCACAGTGCTTGGTCTCGTCATACCATCCAGGAAGGGGATTGGGAATTCGTCCTTGGATTGGCTGGACTACTCCTGCAGTTCTCAACCGTTCATATAGTTGGGCTAAAGGTTCAGCTAAAGGTGTATAGGTTTTGGCTGGTCTTCTTTCAAAGTTTGGGCGGGGTCTGGGTGCATTTGATGGACGATTTTGTTGTTGATAATGGGGTTGGGATGGATATGTGGGTTGGTATCGTGATTGATTTGAATAGGCAGGTGCTCTAGGTGGACAATATGTTGGTTGGGTGGTGTAAACTGGGTAAGGGGCAGGTGAAGGTTGATAATAGGGTTGAGGAATTTGGGTATACTGACTGTAGTATGAAGGTTGGGGTAATGGGTTTTGGTAGGTTAACATTTGGTTTGGCCTACGTTCCTGGATGGTCATGACAGCAGACACACCGTCCTTCCTCTTCTTAAGGGCTCCTCCGATTGAATCCGACTGAATTGCCTTACTTGTCGCCTGCAGGGCTGCCAAATTAGTGATTCTCCCAGTTTTAATACCTTCTTCAATAAATTCTCCCATCCTGACAACCTCAAAGAACTTTTGCCCTACAACACTTATCATCTTTTCATAGTACGTTGCATCTTTTTGGGATTGTATAAAAAGAGAGGTCATCTCACTTTCTGCCATTGGAGGTTGAACTTTTGCGGCATCTGCTCTCCACCGCATTGCATACTCTCTGAATGACTCTGTTGACTTCTTTTCCAACTTCATCAAGTAGAACCTGTCCGGAATTGCCTCAGTGTTAAACTTGAACCTATCCATGAATTCTTGCGCCATCGCACCCCAACTATTCCATTTCTGTGGATCTCGACTCGTGTACCAATCAAGGGCCTCTCCTGTCAAACTCCTTATAAACAACTTCATTCTAATGGCCTCATCTTTCCCCACTCCAACTAACTTGTCACAATACGACCTTAAATGGGCTCGAGGATTTCCCTTCCCATCAAATACATCAAATTTTGGTACCTTATACCCCACGGGTAATTCAACATCGGGATGAACACATAAATCCTCATATTCAAGACCTTCAACCCCCTTATGGACTTGGATATTTTTGAAAGCTTCCTTCAAATTACGAATCTCCCTTGCTACATTGTCATCTGTTCTTGACCTTGCTTCTTTCTCCATCTCTTCATATGGATCGACTTCTGGCAGGGTTGGCATTGGATTAAGGAAAGGTTGAGCTTCCGCTACATATACTTGAGGCACATATTGCATGTTAGGGATTGCAGTGTGTGCCACCGGTATATGTTGGGTCGTTTGGTATTTTTGGGAAGGTAAGGCAGTTTGGGTGAGTGGGGTAGTTTGGGTAAGTGGGTTAGTTTGGATGACCGGAGTTTGGGTAAGTGAAGTTTGGGGCGCATATGGGGTAGTGAAGGGTAAAGGGTTGGCTTGTTGCGAATTGTTTTGTGGAAAGTTGGGTTGTTGAGGGTTGGTGGATTGTTTGAAAGCAGTTGGATTGGTCTTGTGAAGGGAAGGGTTTGGTGGAAAATATTGAGGAGTAGGAGAGTCAACATGTGGAAAAAGAGGCGGAGTAGCTGTGTTTGTTCCCTGCTCGGGAAGTGGCGTGTTCAAAGTGATGGACAAATTAGTGAGGTTTCGAAGTCGATCAATCTCACTTTGCATATCGGCCATTTTTTGCATCAAATTGGCAATGTGTACATCATAAGGGATTGGTTCCATTCCTTCCGAAGTCTCGGGTTCATCTCTCAGGACAGTGACAAGTCCCAAACCATTTTGATCAGATGCACCGGAATCAGTCATGTCGGCACGTGCTTTTGATCTCGTAAAGTATGGATGATCCGCCAGTTCGTAGTCAACGCAAATCAACCTTTGGGGAAATAAATCAAAAGGAAGAAAACCTTCAAAAGAGAGAAATATTAGTATCAAGTGGGTGATCGTTGTTTCAATAATATTAATAATTAGGCAGATAATTGAATAATAACAGTAAATAAATAGAGAACAAACATGTGTTACGCAGCAAGTAAATCATATAACAAAACAGATATTCAAAAAGAAAATGCATCCTAATATGCACGGGACCTCTTTTTGCCAGAGGTGGGCCTAAATGTCAAACATAACGTTTTATGATAGATTGATCCAAGCCATTAATTTGTGACAACTCGAGTTTGGGAAACAAAAGGCCAAGCTTTCATTAACACAAATAAAAGAGTACAACGAAGAAACTAAGAAATACAAAAAAATGACATAATATAAAGACAAATCTAAGACTTGGCCTAAACTGCTATCAATCACGATGGTGGAGGAAGTGAAGATGATGCTCCCATGTTGCTAGGTCCTGCTCCCGCATTGTCCAAATATCGCATTATATTTTCCATTTGAGCCCACATTTCAGGAGTAACTATTTTGGTTCCAAGACGAGAATGTCTTATCCAAATCGTCGTTCCAATATCCTCAAAACCTTGCTCACCTTCTGAACTTATGCTATTGCGACCTTCTTGAAACCATACATGGTATTCTGGAATTTCCTTTTCAGGCCCATTTCCGATATCTATCGTGAGGATATTGTCCCACTCATGAAGAATCTCTTTGGCTCTAGGGACTTCAAAGTTTGGTCCAAAGGAAATTTCAGAATTCCTCATATTTGCTCGAAGAGGAATTACTTGTGGTTGACCAAACTGTTGAAGCACGCGCACTGGAGCATATGGCTGGAGACCTTTTAACCCAATAAGCTCGATATAATAAAACCTTCTACATCTTATATAAGCAGGGGAACGTGGGAGTAATGGATATTTCCACTGAATTTGGTCACTAGTGCGGTGGGCCAGAAACTCATACCAATCATCAGTACCAACCGGATGCACAAACTCTTTCATCCTTTCGTAAAAACTGTTAATATGATTTATGTTGCTAAAACATATATCATCCATGTTTTTACGTTGGTGAAAATGTTCCATTGCCCACATTTGTAAAAGAAGATTGCAACCTTCAAAGAAGTTTGATTCCCCTCTTTTACATTTCCCAAGAGCTCGAAATATTTCTGCTAAAATCATGGGAACCACAGTGAGTTCTTCGCCATCTACTCCCTCAAAAAGTACTTTAGCCACAGAACATATGCAAGTGCTAATGCATCCGTGTTCTCGTGGGAATACCAAAGTCCCTAGTAAAGCCACAGCAAATGCAATAGGACGTCTGACTTGCCAATGAACTTGAGTACAAGAGAATTCTTTCCTAAACAGCTTGTAACTATCCGAGCGTCCATACCTCTCATATAGGTAGTCCAAAGAAACCCAATTATTTTCGAAGCACCGAAGTTTCTTTTCATTTTTCAACCCTAAGTAGCGAAGGAATTTCTTCCCTGATTGACTGTGTGGAATAATTTGACCCATTCTTTGATACTTCAAACTGGTGAAATAGAGGATTTCCTCCAATGTAGGGGTTAGTTCAAAGTCTTTGAAGGCGAACACAACACGGTCTGGATCCCAAAACTGAATTAGTGCTCTAATCACGTGTTTGTCGGGGGTGATTTTGAATAGCAGAGGGAGGCACCCCAACCTTCTTGTAATCGCTAATTTCTCAGTTGGAGTGAAATTTTCCCACCATGTCCTCAATTTGTGCGGGAAACCCTCGACCATCCTAACTTTGGGCACTTGGGGAATTGAACTCATCCTACATTACAAATTGAAATGAAATGAACACATAAATTCCAAACTCGCTATGTCAAAATTAGGCTTGGATCTGTCTATCATCATACAAAGATACAATAAGCCTGAAATGTATATAGAAACACAATGAACTGATGTATATAAAAATACAATAATCTCTGTGTATGAAAATACAATAACTGCCGTGGGAGTTTCTCTAACCGACAACCATCACATAAGAGTTATAGTGATGATACAGCGATCGACCTCACGCTGCCAGAGCATCTTATACCCGGCCAAAGGTATAAGACCTGAACTGCCTAATGGATCCACTAGTCTAATCTGAAAAGGATTCATCTAAAAAGTATGATCCTTTTCTACCCATGGTGGCTAACATGGTTCTATAGGGGCTGTGGGTTCTTTGAACGCTCCCCCAATTCGGTGCTCGATACTACTCTAAAAAATGTACTGGCTCTTATGGTTTTAAAACATATTTATTCCTGCTAATATGAGATAATTACTCAAAAACTAGCCCGAAGGCTCTTTTGGAAATCTCAGGTTCCAACCTTGTTTAAATGTAAAAACATTTCTTTTAAACTTCTTTGGGAATACATAGTTCCCTAATAACTTTGAGAAATGAACCCAACTTTAAACTCTTTACTTTACTTGAACTCTTGGCTTGATGTGAAACTCTTAACTTAACATGAAACTCTTAACTTTTGACTTGACTTGAAACTCAATACTTTTGACTTGACTTGAAACTCGAGTCTTAAAAATGAAGCTAAAACATTCACTAAAGACTCTTGAACAACTTTAAAAACTTGCTTTGACTTACTTCACTTCTAAGCTTAACTCTTAACATCACTTGACTTCTAACTTTACTTGATTTGGAACTAACTCTCCTTGAATTGGATTATGAACTCAAGGGTAATGATTTGTGTTTGGAAGGACCCCATGATGATTAGGAATAATTTAGGACAGCTAGACTTAAGAAAAATTTCAAAATTTAATTCTGAAAACAGAACAGATTCTGTTCACAGAGGGAACACAGCTGCAACGCAGACTAGTTTCCTGAAAGCAGCCTGACTTTTCTCCTTCATGTTGCCAATTCTAAACCCTCTTAACTTCAAAGGTTCTTTTCCCAAACACTTGGGGTCATAAACCCCTCAACATACAGTGGATTCCACTCAAAAACACAACCAAATCCTGTCCCAAATCAGCAAGAACTTCAACAACACAACCAACAACTTCAACAACAAAAATAGATCTTTTCTTGGAATTAAAAACGAGTTGGTGTGTGGGGGTATGAACCAACCAACACTAAGGTTCATAAAATCCCTCAATATACAATAGATTTCAGCTCAAGAACACAACCAAATCATGTCCCACAACCAACAATAACTTCCACAACACAACTAACAACATCAACAACAACTAACAACTTCAACAACAAATCCAATCTTTTCTCAAATCATAAAATGAGCTTGGTGTGTGGGGGAAAGGATCAACCCACACTAAAGAACTCACATACCTTGATAGGGATCACCCCCGACGAAATTCCACGACGGAAACTTGTTGATCTCCTCTTTCTCCTCTTCTTCTCCTCTTCTTCTCTTCTTCTTCTCTTCTTCACTCTCAAGAACCCTAACTTTCTCTCTTTTAAAATGGAACAAAAATGATCCACAAACAGCCTAACACAACAATATAACCTCAAAAGAAATGATTTGTGAAAAGACCAAAATGCCCTTAAATTTCCGGACGGACTCCCTGCCAACTGCCCCAACTTTCAAAGGGCATAACTCGCTCATACGAACTCGGAATCAAGAAAACTTGGTGGCGTTGGAAAGATCGTTCTACAAGATTCACAACCATAACTGGAACTACTCTTAACTCATCCTGAGCTAGGAGTTACGGTTACTCAAAGTTGGCCAAAAACTCACTGATTTCCACACTTAGCCAAATTTTCCAGATTCTGAATTTTTCCAAAAAAATGACTACTTCCAATTTCAAGCTTCTTCATATTCATTTTAAATTGTCGGATGTTACACTTTTGGTATATTTTTTGTTTGTATTATTACTCATGGTCTTTCAAAGTTTGCTTTGCTAGCTTTTGCATGATACCTAATTATTTCAGCCACAACAAAACCAAATGTGAAAGTTGTTTTCCAGCAGGCAACTTTTCTAGTAGCTCTACTCTCGACTTGGATAATATATCCAAAAAGGTACGCTTTCGGCCATTCCACATGCTGCCTATGTAGAGACATGTTTATCCAAAGTGGATTCTCTTTTTTGCAGTAGGTATTGAACATGTTATGCCCATTGACTAAGAAGCTAGGGGTGGACGCAACAACTACATGGACCTCTTCCTTTCATCGGCCATCACTATTAATCGTCTTTGTTATCACAATGACCACCACCATTACCGTCATCAAATTAAATATCTCTGTCATCACAATTACCATTCTTATCAACCACTACTATATATCAAGCATTTGCTATATTTATGTTTTTTATCGACATAAACAATGGGTTAACATGATATAATTTATTAGTAGTTTTATATATTTTTCTCCTAATAAGGGAAACAATCACTTATACATTCTTTGAGATCATTTAGTTTAAAATCAGGATATTCCATTGTGGAACCATAACTAGGGTTATAGCTTAGGATCAATTCACCTTCTTAAGTAATGGGATAATTTACTTAGCTAAATTTGAGTGAAAAGAAGAAGAAATTGATTAATTTAATTAGTTTACGTTCCAATGGGGTGTGCAATACCCATACATTTGTCATGTCGTTATTAGGTGTTCATGAGATGCATATATTCCAAGCAAAAGTATCTATCTGATCACTAGATGAGTTTAAGTATTCAATTTACAAATTCTGCCAAATTTGAGGGACTATTTAGGTATTATTTAGATAAAATTATTTGTATAGTCCACTCTAAACATACTTATAAGCAATTTTTATTTTTTATTTTATTTTTTTTTGTTAACTTTTCAGTTTCATTGATATAAAACAAGAGTTACATCGTTGGGCCTAATGCCCAAGTCCAAACAGACAGAGAATTAATAAAGCAAGTAGTAAAGAAAAGGGCCTATTACGGACATTTTCCTTGTATTTCTCCCAACTCATCACTTTCCATTAGCTTAGGTTTCCTAATTGCCATTTTCATCATCTCCTCGATTTCGCCTAGCTGCAACGCTCCCGTCGTGGTTGAACCACCATTTGCGCCAAGGTTTGTTTCCAAACATTTTCTGATTCTTCTTTCATCCATGTTTGTTGTCTTATACCGTCTGATTTGCAAGTGGTGCTTGATTGTATTGCAGCTTCAATCCGCCTCCTCTGGACAATGTTTAAGATGTCTTCCAGGTTTACACTTCCCATTTTCCCTTAGATCCCACTTTTTGCCGATTCCATTTTGCTGGCTGGAATAGCCTCGGCTATAAAGCATTTCACATTTTTGTCGTCTCCTTCTTTCAGTGCAAATGTTGTATTGTGTTGTTGTAGCCTTCCCTTCCCCATTCTCCCATCTATGGGGTGTTAAATTTGTCACTGTTAATTATTCTCCTCCCTCTTATATCCATGCTTTGAAAATTTGTGTATATGCAATTACCTTCTTCAATGGCCTTATTTGCTAAGTAATCCGCTAACTGATTCCCTTCCCTCATTATATGTTGGAAATTTAGTTGTTTTCCTTCAAGACATGCTTTTATTTCCTCAACTGTATCTGCTATGTTCCACGGTATTGCCCACTCTCCTGTTAGCACTTTGTTCATTAGCATCGAGTCTGTTTGCATGATAACTTGGTTGTGGTTTTGCTGCTTACAGTGTTTGCTTGCTTCTAGGACCGCTTTAGCTTCTGCCACTGTACTTGTAGTACTCTCAATAGTTGCTCCTTCTGCATGTAAGATATCCCCTCTATCATTCCTTAAACAGAAAGCATAGGAACTTACTCCTGGATTTCCTCTAGACGCTTCATCCGTATTGTATATAACCCAACCCTCAGGAGGGTATTCCCACTTAACCATTATGGTCTTCATGATTGTCCTATTCTTCTCCAATTCCTCTAGCATATCTGCCCACCTTCCTGGTACATTCATATGGGGCCTTCTTACCTTAATCAAAATATACATGTTTCTGGTAACATTATGAATGATTCTTGGTAGTGATATGCCCTTCCCTTCATGTTTGTTCTTGTTCCTTCTTCTCCATAATTCCCATATAATAAAGCCTGGTAATGCTCTATAATACGATTTTATATCAGTCCTGCATTGTGCTCCCCACCATTTCATGATGCTTTCCCTTAAAGATATTCCTTCTATATTAATACCTGCAAAAGAGGAAAAGTAGGACCATGTCCTATTAGCAATATCTGATCTCCAGAACATATGTGATAGTGTCTCTTGATCAGGTTGTACACAACACCAACACCTGGATGGGCCTGCAATGCCCCATCTCCTTACTCTGTCATCCACTGGTATCATAAACTTCCAAAGTCTCCACATTGAAAAGGCTATTTTGAAAGGTATACCCTTAATCCATATCCTTTTATATATTCGATTAGGCTCTTCTTTTTGTCGAATGTAATCCCAGGCTGACTTGACTGAAAAAATTCCCTTTGTTTCTAACATCCAACATGGTTTATCATTCTCATTTCTCCCTCGGGGTGGTTTAATGTTACATATAATATGCTCTGCCACTTCAGTTGGAAGTATCTCCCTAACAACTTCCTCATTCCATTCATCCCCATTGGTAATATCGTCTATATTCTCATATCTGTTATCCCACTCAAAATCTTCCCCTGTGATTGTATAAAGATCTCCCAGCCCTGTCCAATTATCATGCCATAGTGGCGAAGATCCTCTCCTTATTTGCCATAAGATCTGATGTTCTACTAGTTCTCTAGCCTGTAACATTTTCTTCCAGACTTGTGATCCTCCTCCCCCAATCTTCCACATTACTACATTAGGATGATTCCTCTTACAGTATTTATTCTTCATGTAATCACTCCAAATAGATCTTTTAGTTCTAAAATTCCACCATAACTTGCAAAAAAGAGCCATGGATATATCCTTCATTTGTCTAAAACCCAGTCCACCTTCTACCTCAGGTAAACATAAATTTCTCCATCTACTCCAGTGCCTCCCTTTTCCTCCAATACAACTACTCCAAAAAAATTGAGCCAACATTTTTTCTATTTGGGTTAGTACATTAATAGGGGGATTCATGACTGACAAGCAATTAATTGGAGTGCTTTGTAAAACATGTTTTATCAGGATCGCCCTTCCTCTATATGACAAAAGTCTTCCCTTCCAGCCTTGAATTTTCGCCCCTATTCTCTGAACTAAAGGTTGGTAATACGCCTTTTGTTTCCTTTTATAAAAAATGGGACAGCCTAGGTAATTGAAAGGAAATTCCTTTCTCAAAATCCTAGTTGCCGGCCACTTCAGCCACAACTGTTTCCCCTCCTGACACTTTATGATGTAAATAATTAAATAGCACTTTTATCTTTATTCACCTTCTGCCCTGATATCTCTTCATATTCTCTAAGAGTATCACTAATCAGCTTCATTGTTCCTACATCTGCTTTACACATGATGATCATGTCATCTGCAAAGGCCATGTGATTTAACTTGAGGCTTCCCCTAGGCATGCCAAATCGTTTAAATTCCTTCTTCTGCATGATAGCATTTAGGGATCTAGACATGACTTTTGTTGCCAGTATAAACAAAGTGGGAGAAAGTGGATCCCCTTGTTTAAGACCTCTAGAAGATTTAAAAAAACCTTTTGGCTACCCATTCAATAAAATCGAGTACCAATTATAGCTAATCAACCTATACACCATATCTATGATTCTATCTCCAAATCCCAATCTTCTCAGTACTCTGCTAAGATATAACCATTCTACTCTGTCATATGCCTTCATCATATCTAGCTTAATGACCATGTTAGGTGTTTTTCCTCTTTTCCCTATCTCTGCCACTATTTCCTGTACCACTAATACATTCTCCACTATGCTCCTCCCCTGTATGAATCCTGCTTGCTCTGGAGATATAATTCGTGGGAGTACTACTTTAATTCTTTCATGAATTATCCTTGAGAAGATTTTATTCACAAAATTACTCAATGATATAGGCCTCAAGTCCGAGAATGTGTTGACAGTTATCTTTTTCGGTATGAGAACCAAATTAGTGTGAGTGATATACCTTGGTAGGTTAGCACCACATACAAAAGCCTTAACCATTTTGTGGATATCCTCCCCGATTATTTCCCAAGAGCTTTGATAAAAAGCTCCTGTCATCCCATCTGGTCCTCCGGCACTATTTTTGTTTAGTCCCATGACTGCCCTCCTTACTTCATCTATAGTTGGCATGGCTTCCATTTCCTCGTTCATATTACTAGTGATAACCCTTGGCAGCTCCTCCAGCATTCCAAATTCTTTGCTAGCCCCTTCTTGTCTTGTGAACTGATTAACATAAAAATTCACTACTGCCTCGGCGATATCTGTCTGTTCTTCCATCTAGTCTCCTTCCTCATTTTGAATTCTATTCACCCGTAACCTGCTTCTTCTACCCTTGACCAGTGTATGAAAGAACTTAGTATTTCTTTCCCCTTCTTTAAACCACTCCATTCCCGCTTTTTGTTTCCAAAATTCCTCCTCCCTATTGAGTTGATTTTTTAGTTCTGCTTGAGCGCGATGCAATATTTCCCTATTCTCTGTCGTTGGGAACCTTTCAAATTGAGCCTCCTTGACCTTTATGATTTCCTCAAGAGTGACAATTTCTTGAAATATATTGCCAAATGTTTCCTTACTCCACTGCGTTAAGGCCTTTTTGACTCTTTTAAGCTTATGGTGAAACAAGATAAAAGGATCACCTTCAAAATCCGCCTTCCAATTATTCTTCACCACTTCTATGAAAGATCTCTCCTTTAGCCAAAATTTTAAGAACCTAAAAGGTTTGATCACCTTCTCCCTACTGGATTTGAAAGTTACTGATAGGGGTGCATGATCTGATCCACTTCTCACCATGTGTTCTACTTCTAGGACTGGAAAGATATCTTGTACCTTATCATTAGTTAGTACTCTATCCAATCTTTTGAAAATACACTCCTCGTTAGTTCTGCCATTCCACCAAGTATATTTGCTTCCTCTGAAACCTCTATCCTCCAGATTACAAACATTCAAGCAGTGATTGAAATCCCTTACCTCTTCCTCCGTGACTGTTCGACCCCCAAATTTCTCACTTTCATTGCAAATAACATTGAAATCCCCTCCTATTACCCAAGGAATGTTTACTGTATTAGCTAAATCAGCAATTGATTCCCATAGACTTAACCTCTCCCCTTGACTACACTTGGCATATACCATCGAGACCATTACATCCGTACCCATTACTGTATTACTAATTTTTATAGTTAGCATTTGTTCTTCATCACGCATAATCTCATATTCCATGGCCCCGTCTATGAATAACCAAATCTTCCCATTAGAGTTTGCCACTGCATATTGCATTCCTAATCTCCTCCTATAGTCCTCCAGATCTTGTCTATCTTCAAACGGTTCCATTAATCCCACAAAGTAGTATTGATGTCTCTTATGCATCTGAATAAGCCTAGTAAACGCCTTTTGAGTATTTACCGACCTAATATTCCATATTAGAGCTCTCATTGATACTTAGAGTTTTTTATAATCACTCTCTTTGATTGCCTGGATGAGGTCTGCGCCCCTACAGTATCTTTAGCACCGTGATTTTTCTGTCTAGTATGTGTATCCTTTAGTTTGCCTACATGCTTAGGTGATAAGTCCCCTTCTATTGCAACCTTATTAATGATCATCATTAATTCTCCCTTATCCTGATTGGTCCCATGTTTCTCACCACCACTGTGATTATCATGAAAGGCTAGAGGTAGAACTTCTTCATTCTTCATTTCATATACTACTATTGTCCCTTTATTTTGCTCTGCATCTTCTGTTCCTTTCAATTCTATTCCTTCCCCTTGATTGCCATACTGTTCGTGATCCAGGCTTTGTGTTAGTCCACTCTCCACGTCGTTCTCCTTCTGCTTAATAGATTTCCCTGCCTTTTCTTCACATTGTTTTTCCTTTGCTTGTTGATCACATGTATTCCTACTTTCTGTAAAGGTTTTATTAACCCATTCTTTTGTGCCCTCTTCAATAATTTTGTCCAGTTTGTCTGCTGGATCAGTCTCATCATCCTCTCTTAGTGCGTCAAAGGTATTTCCATCATGATAGTCTATTTCACCTTCAATGCGCCCCGTTTTATCTCTCTTATACTTACTTCTTCTGCTTACCATCCATTCTTGTTTATTTTGTTTGTTCCCAACAACCCTTCCACTTGCTAGTATTCGTCTTTGCTCAGCTGTTGTACCCAGTTTCTCTGTTTCCTTCTCCTGCCCATCAGCTTTATCCCGCACATCCGTTACATCCAACAATTATGGGTGTAGTGCCCAACAATTGTGTTCATCATGCCCTTGTAGGCAACACTCATTACAGTACTTTGGTAAATAATCATATTGAATCTTAATCCACTTGCTTTTGATATGTCCCGTGATATCATCTTCCTCATTTATTTTCACTCTTTGGGGAAGCCTTGCCGTCAGATCCACTTCAATTTTGACTCTGGCGCAGCTTGGCCTGGTTTGATTCTTTGTCGCCATATCCACAGTAAGAGGTTTTCCAACTGCACTAGCTATCGAGAAGATTGCTTCCTTGGCAAAGAAGTTTGGTGGAAGATCTGGGAAAGAAATCCATGCTACACCAATGGTAGTTTCGACCTCCGGTTCAAACCATGTATCCCATTTAAGCGTTCTCATCTGCCAATAGTTTTCCTTCGCCTTAATATAGAATGCCGCTGTTGATAATAGATGCACATAATCCTCCATCGTAGTAAGTCTTATTAGAATGTGCCTCGTGTCTAGAACTCCTATTGTACATTCACTTTTGATTCCACATTGTCCTGGTATCGATCTCCTTAATTCTTGTATCTCCGGTTTGCCATATGAAAATTTGCCAATAATGGCATACTGCAGATTCTCTTGGGCAATGAGTGATTTGACTTCCGATGTTTTCCACGTAATGCTGGGTTCTCCATGAATAATTATTACTGGTTTAGGGGAAACTTTAGGAATCAGGGGAGTAGTGGGTTTTGGGTTAAGGATTTTTGCATATTGGGTAGGTTTTGGTTCTAGAAGGGTTGGTTGTGCTCCAGGTTTGTCGTGTATGGGGAGAGGTGGAAATTCCTCCAGTGGAAAAATCCCACCGGCGGTGGTTTTGGTCATGATGGCCGCCACTGGTGTTAGGTTTTTTATTTTTGCGATGATCCTTTAATAGAGTGGTGCCAAATACAAGTAGGTTAAGAGGACCACAGAATTGCAGAAATCATCATTAAATTGATTTGTGGAAATTCTCGTTATTATAAGCAAGTAACATATACTATATAAAGAAGCTTCTAGAGATAATTAAAGTGAACTCTATATTAATTAGAATTGCAATAACAAATACATCAAAACATTAAAGTGTTTCACCAATAAAATCATTTTTTTTTATGTCCAAAACTAATCCAATGGAAGAAGTTTCAGTATTGTTGGTACATCATGAAGTAGAATTTCTTACTGATCAGACTGTTAAATTGTTAGAGGCTTATAAATATAAAGGTGACATTTGTAGAATTTTTTTAACCTTTTTGTTTCTTTGATATAATAACTAAATGCAGTGTGATTTTTTTTTTTTATATATAGAGAGAGATTGAAATGATATGCTCTTTGTTATCTCATTTATGATTTTAGCATCTTCCATTTTTAAATTTCATTTATCTTGTAAATCTTGAACTTTTCTTTTTCCTTGTTATCATAGTACTTTTTAAGTTTTACAAATTTATCTATCCTCGAAGAAAAATAATTCTACATTAGTGATGGATGCACAAGAAATTAGGATGACGGGAAGGAAGAGAAAGAGCACGAAAAAGACATGATAAGAGATGATCTGTCTATCATTATTACTTGAGATAATATTTTTTTGTCTTTTATTGGATGTAGTCAAAAAAATAAATGAGGAGATCTAATTTTCATGAAAAAAACATTTTCCTTTCTATTTTTTGTTTTTGTTTTTTGTTGGATGTAGACAAAAAACATTGGTTTTCTTATACTTTGTTAGATCATCTAATTACATATCTATGAAATAAAATTACCTCAAAACATTTTATCCTATTATGTTTTGCTTTAATAGTATCTAATATATATATATATATATATTCAATATTTATTTGTTTCTGACAAGTCATAAATAAATTGGAATAGTTTTTAGAAATATATTCTTTAGGATCTTCTCTAGTTTTTAGTAATCCAATTACAAAAAAAAATACTATGTATAGCTTTTTATGTAACCAATCTAGTTAAGATTGCACACATCATTTATAATATAAGTCGATTAATATGTGTTATTTGAAAAATTAAAGTGCAGAAATATAACATGAAAATTCACAGTTGAATTTGAATAACAAACAAACATATCCAAATGATACCTTTGTGTACAATATTTTTTTTCATAATTTTCGTTCACTGATTTCAAAGTGCATGGGTATATGTAGTTACGGAAGTTATGGCTCCTGCGGCAATGTCAATGCTTTCCAAAGAAAAGAAAAAAATTGATGCAATGATAATCAATGTCATTTCACCGGATTCACATTGCTTTGAGTTCCTGGCACAAGCTGTAGCCTTGAACATTATCGTAGTCAGTAAGTATTTATAATTCCATCTTCCACTTATTGTTATAGACGGTAAAGTAAGTTATTTTAATTAATACACTATAAAAAAATAATTAGCTATAAAATCCATCTTAATCTATTTTTAAATAGTATGTAGCTAAATAATTTTTTTATAATCCACATGTTAAATAAGATTAGCGATTACTTTTATTATTACGCGACTTAAATCATCCATTGCTATTTTTTAAAATTTTAATATAGTGGTTATTTTGTAAAATTATTGTTACACTGAGCAAAATTCAGATGGTATCCATGAAATTAAATAGTCACATAATGTTTCGATGAATATGACATGTATCTCTTTTTTACGTTTTATTGTTGTAGATGAAACCTATCCGTTGTTAGTTCCTTTTTGTTATAGTTATATGATAAACATTTGTTTTGTAACAATATTCTTGTCATAATAAATAAAATTTAGTAAATATATGTGACATTAACTATTTGCATAATGTATAGTAATGTTATTCAATTTTAATTGTTAGCTTCTTGATATAATTATGCAGTTGTCTATGATGAACTCAATGAATTCTTAGTGAAGAAAGCTTTGGACAATGGAGCTTACATTTGCTCGAAGAAGCCACTTGTCGAGCAAACTGTGACATTCTTGTGGCTATTTGTATGGAGGGAGAAAATACAAAGAGAGAAATCAATAAAAAGAGTAGAAACAAAGGGAGATCATCATATCAATGTTGGAGATGAAGAACGAGATCGAGAGAAGAATATGCTTATTAATACAGAGGAACAAAGCAATAATAACAATGTTGTATCAAATGGAAAACATAAGTTGAGGAGGAAGAGAGGCCGAAAAAGCACAAAAGAGATTAATGAAGGAAATAAGACTATTATGCGTAAGGACGGCTTAAAATGGACTGATGATTTTTGTGTCAAATTCACAGAAGTTGTGGAACAACTTGGTGACGGAAGTAAGTTTACTCACTAGAATATATATATATATATATAAAGTAAGAATTTACACTTATAGTTAACGTCAATCTGTTTGGAATTAGGGAGCAGTAATTATTGTATTTATATATATCTCAGCTTGATAAAGGAATACTGAAATATTGATTAAATTAATTTTACATTCTAATAAAACATGTAGGATGTTTTCCGTCAGCTATCCGCGTAAGGATTTTACATCACTTCCACCAATAAATGTTTGGAAATTATTCTCGTCTTTATTCTAATTTTTTTAATCAAAACTTCTATTGCATGCTTAGATATATAAGTTATTTCTTGCTAATTTTTATTTTATTGTAATAACTATTCGATGAAATAATATTATTGTCAATCTTTAATTCAAAAGTTTTTAATCGTTCATCCATTACCAACAAAAACGTTTTTTATTAGAAATGACTCTGTGTCATGCGTTTCATGTCACACCTTAAAAACGATGAGTTGAGATGATAATTATATATATCGATGGTCCAACTGTCCTTTGATTTTTTTCCTTCTTTCAGAAATGTCGTAGCAATGATGAGAAACTTCAAGAAGAGAGAGAATATATTTGTCACGAATCCTCAAGTGGTTCTCAACAAAGAAGTAGCTATGACACATCATTAGAAAGAACAAAAAGAAGGAACTGTGAAAAATATGGGAAAGTGCCTCGTCTTCAAACAAATGTTCCAAGGGTCCAGATTTCAACAATAGACATGGTCGATAATCCAGTTCTATCGATCAGTTGCAAAGTTATTTTCTCAAGTTGAAATTGCTATCTTTCATTTTAATTTTCTAGAGACTATTTTGTTTCGTATGACTTGGATTGCTTGAACTTATGGAAAGTGAAATGAATGTTTTAAGAGAATGTAATTGAAATACTCATTTGAACTTGAGACTGATTTAGCTCTCATAATTTATGCCTTGCTGCAATCTTGTCTAACTTAGCTTTCCGCTTATCTTCTTTCTCTTCCGCTTCTCCAGTAATAGAGGTGTTACAAGGTGTGTAAGATTAATCCTTGTGAGTATCACAATCTGTATTCACTAGTCGTTTGAAGTTATTGGAGTTTTGAGAAAACTACATGTCAAGTGGTTAGAACAACAGAAGACATGTCACTAAACAACAACATAGGAAAAAGCAGACTCTGCTAAGTGATCGATCCGCGTGTGATAGTTGTCTACTTAACCTTGGACTATTGCTTCCTGCTAGATTATATGAACTTAGATATGTATACAAATTAGTATTCAATGAGTTCCCAAACATTCGTGCATAAACAATTTCCCCTATTGTCGTGCCACCAGGACTTAGCATATGTTCTGTATTTGTATAATTTCGATGATGAGTGGTATGACTATACCAAAATTCGGGGCCTTAATTTTAGATGTTTTTGTAGCTTGACCGCGAGCATAGAGTGGAATCAACGATTTTTGTGAGACTTCAACTTTACAAACAGGGCATTTTGGCTGTTGATTATCGATGTTCTCTGATGAAATGGTCTTAAAATGTATCCATTTGTAGATGCAAGGCCAACAATAGAGGTGACCACATAATGTAACAACAGGATCATGTACAACATCCAGGCAAATGTTGCACTCGAAACCTTCAGGTGAATTTTCTTCAAATTTATCAAGATCAATTGTGTTCCATTTTTCGTAGGAAATATCGCGTTGATCAAAGGTAGTTTCTGCTATTTGGTCTTGAAAAATTTGTTCTAAGGCCATATTTGCCTCTTGGTATTGATTTATTTTGGTAATGGCAAGATGAAGAATGGTTAGAATCCAAGTTTTTAATACAATTAGAAGTGAGTATTTATAAGGACAAGGAAAAGAATAGTAGTTTGCAAACATGAAATTGATTAATGATTCTTAAAGTTGTCACTTGTCAACATCGCATTATGTTAAAGGGGCATGGCCAAACCGAAAAGGCCCTACACATTATTAAACAACACTATATCATATTACTCAACTCAATCTTGATTTATGCGGTGGTATACTGTTTGGTTTGATATAACATTTAATAAGGAAATGAAAACTTTTAAAATATGTGGTGTAAAACAAATCTTTAATCATTTGTGTCGTTATAAATCATGTCATTAAGGATAAAAGATGAATTTTAAGTTCTTCAATCATAAAAATGTGATATTCTTTTATGTCAGATTAAAACAAATGTGTTATATAAATTGAGGCAGATGAATTATCACACACACCATAATTAAGCGTTTTGATGAAATCGATATATATATATTAATGGATCATGGTTAAGTGAGAGGAGTTTTGTGCAAACACATCTTTTATCTATCTATTTGATTTAAACAAGTAAGTTTTATCATATTAGAAATGTGATTAGGACCTTATATTAGTTTTAATAACAAACTAGGCCCCATGATAGGAATCTTAATCTAGAAAATAACTTTTAGTCAATAAAAAGTAGCACTAGTTGCGTACAAGGAGCTACCACTTGATGACCTTCCACACAGCCACATCCCATAAGTTCAATAGTTTTCACACTATAAGAACATGATTTTTTTTCATTTTAATTTTATTAAACTAATTCACTGAGAAAACATATAACGAAACATAAGTTCTCATTGAATTACTGGAAATAGTCACTTGGAAATTTATGAGTTTTAGGAAATTATGCATCAAAACTTAGGAAGACGCTCGTATACAAATTTGTTGTTAAATCATAATATATACTTTTACATCTGAATATCTTTATCGATTTGGTTAAAATTATAATAAAAAAATTACAATACAATATTATATCTAGATTCACATAAATTTAATATAAGTTCCATATAATTATTATTATTATTATTATATATTAATCTAAAATTATTATAGAAGCCTCTAAGCTCTAAATTCAGATCCAACTAAAGAGTGAATATACATAGTGGGGGATGGGAAAATACATATGGACGGTGTGACAAAAAAATAAAAGAAATATTCCGTCCATTCCATTTGATATTTGATTTAGTATTGTTTGACCTAATACGATGTATAAAAAAAAAGATTTTAGAAAAATATAATCTAAAATAATTTTTATATATTTATATGATTATAAATCATTTCATTAATTAAGGATAGATGAATTTTTTTTAAATCTTTTCAATTATAATAAAATGATCGTGTCACGTAAAGTAAAACGAGAAAATATTATCTTACTATAAAAGAACGAGTCCGCACATGAATTATATAAGTACTACTGCGTCTCAAATTTAGCAGCCTTTTGCCAACTTTTTATTTTTTTGGTTACTTGGAAGCAAGTTTATCCTATCCTATCCAATCAATTAGGGGTGGCCATTAATAAGATATTATTATGCTAAAGATAACATATTATTTCCTCCGTTTCTAATTACTTATTCATTTTTTCTTTTTTAGTTGTTCATAGTTACTTTTTCATTTTGACAAATCAAAAAATGACAATTTTTTACCTATTATACCCTCAATTAATTACTTTGAAAAAGATAGAGCTTCTTGAAAATTATAAGTTTTTAATTCATCAACTTCATAGTTAATAAGGGTAAAATGGTAAACTCACTATATCAATCATTGTTTTCTTAATAGGTGTGTCAATTCAAAAGTGGACAAATAATTAGAGATAGAGGGAGTATATCGAAATAATATAATCAGATATTATGTTAAAGATAATAAACAAAACTTTGAACAATTATAAATAAGATAGCAAAAAAATCCATTAAATAATACATAGTAAATTAACATGGTTCAACGATTAGTGACGGAATCTGAATTTGATTCAGGATTTTCACTAATGAAATTCATATAAATTAGCTGACTACAATAATATATAGATAAAAATTAATTTTAACTATATGTATAAATAATATAATTTTCCATCGAAGGAGGTTCATCTAATTCCTCATTTCTTTCTCTCATTCAAAACTATGCAATATGAGACTTTCATATCACAAGAACCATTCTCTTTTTTTTTTTTTTTTGGAAAATCATAGTAGCTCAGTTAGTTGACTGACTATCTAAATTCTCGATTCCCCATATTGTAATCCTCTACCCCATTTTTTTTTAATTACCTTCCTCACATATGTATAAAATCGAATCCAAAGATCTAAGATGAGAGAATTTTGGGAGAGCCGCCGACTCCAACAACCGCCATGTATTATCCATACTAGATCTGACCAACTGCCCATCCTACCTCCTCTACGTTCTTGACGACCCATTTTTGTCTTAGTCAAGTCTTTTAGTGGCACGTTTTGATCTTCTTTTCCATTACTTAAAAAGTGAGCAATTATTCAAATACAAAATACTATCATTACCGCCTAGAAAATTAGACATTCAACCCATAATCACAATGATCCAATTACAAAAGCTTCAAACCCCCTATGTCTAGACTAGCTCTGGCCCCTGGTTTTATCATTTGACCTTCACATGAGTAAACTCGTTGATATAGAGGATTACAGTATCGATTTCTTTGAAAGAAAAAAAAGAAAAAAACCTTAATTTATAAAAGTTCAAAAGATTTTAATTCAATGTTTGTAAGTCAATTATGAAAAAAAATATTTTTTCTTGAAAAATATATCCAAAGTGATGTAACAAAACTTGATTGTTATCTAGGTCTGTAAAGTATCTTTTCACTTGATTGTGTATTCTATTTTTATGTGATGAGTAACAACATGTCCTCTGATGTTTAGTGGTCTTTCCAAGTTTCTATAAATATAATATAGTAGCATAATAAATTTGCACAAAATACTAAAACCAAATACATGGAAATTGGTATTGCTCTGCTACATACATTTTCTAGGCTGGCATAATACATAAATATGCCCTTTAACTTGGTGTCATTTCACATTTATACTTAAATTTGTATAAAGTTGAATAAGTAGACACATGAGTCATATGTGGCATAATACACATAGGACACCACGTAGGACGCAAATTGCCATATAGGATGCCACATAGGACGTGTGAGTCTATTTGTTCAATTTTATACAAGTTTAAGTATCTACTTGTGCACACTCAAAGTTGGAGGACATAACTATAAAATGAGGCAAAGTTAAAGGGCATATTTAGGTATTATGCCCATTTTGTACATAAAATTGGAGTAGGCTAATTTTCTTTTAGAGGTCATCATCATCATCATCATCTTCATCGTCATCGTCGTCATTTGTTTCCTCACTGTTGAAAAAGACAGCAACAAAAGATGAAAAATGAAATGTTATGCAATATAACAAGTTACACAATATTGGAAGGATTTAAATCATATACAACGACAACGTAAGAACTTTTATTAGGTGAGCAAGTTCCTACCTGAACTATCACCAACTAATTAATTATCAAAACACACATTAACTATGAGTTGTTCCTTTTTTCTAGTGGCCACAAATAGGAAAATTTGGACGGACCGAAAATGGATTGGATTGATATGGATAAAAAATAGACTAGGCAACATGGTCGTAACTTACTTTAATCTCTTAAAGCCAAAAAACTTTAAAGGGTTAATTGAAATCAACGTAATGACTATCAAAAGGCTTTTCCTACCTGAAGTATCGCCATCGTTCAGGTAAGAAAAAGGAAGTACAGGTTTGATATGGATGAAGGAATGTCTACTCTTGATGAGAGAGCATCTTCTTGGGATCCTAGATATTGCTCAACGCTAGGATAAATACGCAAAGCTAGGTGTCTTAAGTGAATCAAATAAAGTATTTCACGGGGAAAAGTTAGACAGCTATTATCAGCAAGATCTAGAACTCTTACTAGCTTGAATGGCAAGTACTCCCTCATGAAACATCGGAATCTACCAAATAAGATAACACAATGAGCCTCACTGTCAAGGCACATAACATACTCTTTCTTATTATGGATGCTGATTCGACTTCGACTCTTAGACAAACACTGCATAGATTTCACACATGGATTTTGATCATTCTTACTTCCGAGAACATTCACAAAATTCATGTTACGAGCTTCCATCATACAGAGTTCACGAGTCATATCATGAATTCCACAACACTTAATTTTTCCATCAAAAGTAGTACTTTCTATGGAAATTAAACTTCTATCAATAAGATCTTGTAGGTACTTTTCTGCCACTTCTTCTATGCTTTTCATCTCTTCTACCTTCAAAAATCCCTCTGTTTCCCACAATATCATAAGTTTATCGACAAAAATCAGTTTATCCTCTGGGAAGATTGCGAAATATAAAAAGCATGGTTTTAGGTGGTGAGGCAAGTAATGGTAACTCAATGCCAACACCTTCATGCATTGGACACCAACATCTGTGCTTACTGCTGAACTTACATTTTCAGCAACACTTTGCCACTCACTCAATGCTTTGTCAATTTTAGTGAGAAGTCCCGCGATCACAACAATTGCTAGAGGCAATACTCCGCATTTCAATGCAATTTGCTTTCCAAGTTGTTCATATTCAGGGGAGAAAGAGTCTTTCGTAAAGACTTTTTCATACAATAAACTCCAACTTTCGTCAAAATTCATGAGGCGCATGTGATAAGGAGGCTTACCTGAGCTAGCGTATTCAGCCACTTCCACATTCCGAGTAGTCAAGAGTATTCGGCTTCCATTATGTAAGTCTGGGAAACATATTTGTATATCATCCCAAGCTTTTGTAGTCCATATGTCATCAATGACTACCAAATATCTCTCACCTTTTAGAAGCTTTTGCAGTCGATCTGCTAGTTGTCCGTCATGTAGCTGATCATAAGGTTTATCACTTATACAAGAAAGAAGGTCTAGGAAAACATTTCTCACACAATACTCTTGTGAAACAGTAGCTTTAGCACGAATGTCAAAACAATACATCATGCATGGATCGTTGTAGAGTTTCGTAGCCAAAGTTGTCTTGCCAATGCCTCCCATACCTACAATTGATACAACTGCTAGTTCTCTTTCTCCTCTAGCAAGTTGATCCAGCATCATCTTGAATTCATTTTCATAGCCAACCATTATATCCTCGGACTGCTCAACAGCAAGTTCAGGTATCTTGGATAGACAAAAATTTTGTGCTTTGAAATCTTTAATGTTGTTGTACCAGTCCCATATTGCCAACCACTGCATCATGAAGGAATCAATGCATTCTACCTCTTGTTCCAAGGAACAACAGAGTTCCCAGAAAGCTTTGCTTCGTGTAATTACAGTTTCTGCGGAAGAAACTTTTCTTGATTTCGAATCAACCATGTCTTCTGCTTTGTATGCTACCTCCGCGATTTCAACTTCCAAGGTTGTTAACCCCTCATGATCTCCCGTTATATTGCAGGATTTCTCCAGAATAGCTCTCAAAGATTCAAGCTTTTCATAGAATGGTTGCAAATCACATCCAGTAAGTTCCATTGACTGGTGTATGGTTCTCATAAGGGAAGTAACAGCAGCATAAGCCATATATCCAAAAAATAGGAATCTCTCACACTCAGTATGAAAATGGACAAATTAATTGCCACAAGTTATGTAATCTTTCTTTTACTAACTATTTCCATCACATTTCTAGCTAGGTCCACTAACAGGTAAAGTAGAAAGATGTGAGGTCCCTAACCTTATCATCATGTAGACAAAAGAAGAGACCAAAGTTTTTAAAAAAAAGACAGGAAAAAGTAGAAAAATTTGTGATCATTCATTATTAGACCCTACACTAATCTCTTTAGAAAAATAAACTAAAATTTTAGTTTAAATAAAGGAGTTCAAGCTGTATATTGATAACGTCCAATTCAAATTCAAGTGTAGTACGGTCTAGCAATAATAAACTCAACAAATGTTGGGGTCGAGGAGTATGCTTGTGTCAAGGTGACAGAGAATGCGAATTTGCGAATTTCCTAAGCTTATCTACAAATAAAAGGTCTTTCTTTTAGCTAGGTCCATAATCCATGTAGTGCTCTCTACTCTCTAGTCTCTATCAACCAGCTCAAGTTTAAGGGTGTGTTTGGTATGGAGGAAACATTTTCTCTAGAATAGGGAGAGTTTTGTGCATAAACAAAGAAGAATCTCTCAGTATAACAGTGAATGTGTATTTTTTTTATGATTTGCTTCATTTGAGTATGACTTTTGTAAGAAAATTCTGGTAAAAGTTTAAAAAATGATCTTGTGGAATAAGCACAGTGAATTCCTTAATATTCGAGTAGAAAAAGCCAGGGAGGATAACATTGCTATTTGTACACTTATCGTGACACGAGTAGTCTCTTAAATATTACACCTTTCTACTGGTGTTGCTGGTGCCACTGAATTTAGCCTTCCGTCTTCCTTTGCGAGGTAGATTGAGGACTCCCAAGAAAGGAAACACAAGGTACTGGAGTCTGTTCTGGCCTCTACAGTATGTATGTACATAAAATTTGGAGTAACTAAAAAACCACTGACAAATGGCTATACGAAAGATCATATACAATTTAATTACAAGCCATTTGCAATCATCCTGCCCCTTTATGCAGAATCTTTTCAAAGAAAATGAAAACAAACACTCACACATTTGGCTTCTGATTGACATTTATTTCAGAGAACTGGCTAGTCCTCAGAACACCTTAACTACTCGCTGCAGAAAAAAAAAGACGCAAAAAATGGAAAATAATATGTTAGATGTACCATAATTAAGGAACAGGAGAACATTATAGCAAGAATGAGCATGCAGGTATAAGAACTTACACATTATTGCGGCAAGAAGCAACTTCTTTCTCAAAGTCAATATCATCATCTTCATCTATTGTTACACTACATCGAAAATGCTTGCTACAAAAGATGAAAAATGAAATGTTACACTTCCCAAAATCAAGAATGAGCATGCAAGTATAACAAGTTACACAATATTGGAAGGATTCGAATCAATCACAATGACAGCATCAAGAACTTTTGTTGAATTGGTGTAATTTGACTTACTAAAGCTATTATCCAGATTATTATCGAGTTTACTATAATGATGAGTTAAATATTGTTGTAAATCAAGGAAGAAGATGTCTTACTAAAGATTACGAGTATGGACCTCGATAGAGCTTCCATAGTTGTCTTGAATGTCCTGTTGAATTTTCTTGGCGGAATTCCCAACAGATTGTTGACAGTAACTTATATCAATAAGAGCTAGTGTGGTTATATCTGCAAAATCTCGAGGGATTGAATCCAAATAATAGCAACTTCTAAGAAAAAGTCGTTCAAGGTACGGAAAGTGATCACTACTAGCTCTCCAGTACCGAATGCATACTTCATGCAGAAACAAGAACTTCAAGTGAGGAAACCCTTCCTCAACTACTTCCCACTCCTCGCCTATGAAGGATTTCCATGATAGTTTAAGGACCTCGAGTTTGGGTAATTTACCAACAATGCTCAAATCCTTCCATGCCAAAAAGAATTCTCCGCTAAAAGTTAAACTCTTAAGGTTTTGTGGAAAAGCATCCGGAGGAGGTAAGCGTAAAGTTGAAACATCATGTGGAGGTGCAGTTGCCCTGAAAGGTAAGAGTAAACTTGTATAAAGTTGAACAACTAGCCACATGAGTCCTACATGACACAATACACATAAGACACCAACTATTTCCATCACATTTCCAGCTAGGTCCACTAACCTTATCATCATGTAGACAAAAGAAGAGACCAAAGTTATAAAAAAAAAAGACAGGAAAAAGTAGAAAAATTGTGATCATACATTATTAGACCCTACACTAATCTCTTTAGAAAAATAAGTTTCAATAAAGGAGTTCAAGCTGTATATTGATAACGTCCAATTCAAATTCAAGTGTAGTACGGTCTAGCAATAATAAACTCAACAAAAGTTGGGGTCGAGGAGTACACTTGTGTCAAGGTGACAGAGAGTGTTCTGGCCTATACAGTATGTGTGTATGTACATAAAATTTGGAGTATCTAAAGAACCACTGACAAATGGCTATACGAAAGATCATATACAATTAAATTACAAGCCATTTGCAATCATCCTGCCACCTTATGCAGAAAAAATGAAAATTCTGATTTGACATTTATTTCAGAGAACTGGCTAGTCCTCAGAACACCTTAACTACTCGCTGCAGAGAAAAAAAAAAGACGCAAAAAATGGAAAATAATATGTTAGATGTCCCATAATTAAGGAACAAGAGAACATTATAGCAAGAATGAGCATGCAGGTATAAGAACTTACACATTATTGCGGCAAGAAGCAACTTCTTTCTCAAAGTCATCTTCATCTGTTGTTATATCGAAAATGCTTTCTACAAAAGATGAAAAATGAAATGTTACACTTCCCAAAATCAAGAATGAACATGCAAGTATAACAAGTTACACAATATTGGAAGGATTCAAATCAAACACAATGACAGCATCAAGAACTTTTGTTGAATTGGTGCAATTGGACTTACTAAAGCTATTATCCAGATTATTATCGAGTTTACTATGATGATGAGTTAAATATTGTTGTAAATCAAGGAAGAAGATGTCTTACAAAAGATGACGAGTATGGACCTCGATAGAGCTTCCATAGTTGTCTTGAATGTCCTGTTGAATTTGCTTGGCGGATTTCCCAACAGATTGTCGACAGCTACTTATATCAATAAGAGCTAGTGTGGTTATATCTGCAAAATCTGGAGGGATTGAATCCAAATCATAGCAATTTCTAAGAAAAAGTCGTTCAAGGTACGGAAAGTGATCACTACTAGCTCTCCAGTACCGAATGTATATGTTATCCAGAAACAAGAACTTCAAGTGAGGAAACCCTTCCTCAACTACTTCCCACTCCTCGCCTATGACGGCATTGTCTGATAGTTTAAGGACCTCAAGTTCGGGTAATTTACCAACGATGCTCAAATCCTTCGATGCCAAAAAGAATTCTCCGCTAAAAGTTAAACTCTTAAGGTTTTGTGGAAAAGCATCCGGAGGAGGTAAGAGTAAAGTTGGAACATCAGCTGGAGGTGCAGCTTTCCCGAATTGTGTCTTTTTGTACAATAATTTCGTCTGAAACCTCAGAGGATCTTGCGGAGTAGAACCTGAAGGTGCAGTGCTTTCTAGAACGCAAGCAGCACCTGGATAATAAACACGAAATGCCAATTTCTCGAGCTGATATAAGTAGCGAAAATCATACAGGTCCTTGTGATTGCGAAAGTCCTCTTGGACGCCAAATACTTTCAACTTCTTTAAATTGGGAAATAGTCTAAAAAAAGACCCTGTACAATACCGAGGATTCAATTGATTGAGGCATTGCAAACTTTTCAAAACCAATCTGTTCTCTGTAGGCTCATGACTCCGCAAGTAATTCCAGCCCATACGCAGCTTCCTCAATTGTGGCATCGTCAAAATTTCCGATGGTAATATGAAAGGATAACTATCAGTAAATGGAAGGTAAAGTTTAAAAGTTTGCAGATAGCATAGGCGTGATATCGATAGAGGAATGTCTATTATTGATGAGGGAACAGCTTCTATCGATCCTCGATACTGCAATAAGCAAGGATTAAAACACAAAGATAGGTATCTCAAATGAATTAGAGAAAGTACTCCACTGGGAAAAATTGGGCATGGAGTCCAACCAAGATCTAGTACTCTTACTAGCTTGAAAGACAATTCCAGTGTGATGCAATTGAATCCACGTGACATGATAATAGAATGAGCCTCACTGTTACGACACCAAGCCAATTCTTCCTCCTTATAGATACTGATCCGACTTCGCTTCTTAAAGGAACACTGCATGGATTGTGCACATGAATTTTGATCACTCTTTCCTCTGATAACATTCCCAAAATTCATGTTTCGAGCTTCCCTCAAACAGAGTTCACGGGTCACATCATGCATTCCACAGCTCTGTATTTCCCCATCAAAACTCAATTTGTGGATAGAAATTAGACTTCTATCTACAAGTTCGTTTATACATGTTTCTGCCACCTCTTCTATGCTTTTTCCCTCTTCTTCATTCAAAAACCCCTCTACGGCCCATAACTCAACAAGTTTATTTACAAAAATCCGTTCATCCTCGGCGAAAATTGCAAAATACAGAAAACACGGTTTTAGGTGAGAAGGCAAGTGATGGTAACTCAAAGCCAACACTCTCATGCATTGTGCTTCAGGATCTGTGCTTACCACCGAACTTACATTCTCCGCAATTCTTTGCCACTCATCTAATCTTTGACCGATTTTGGAGAGAAGTCCAGCAGTCACAGTAATTGCTAGAGGTAATCCTCCACATTTTAATGCAATTTGTTTCCCAATATTTTCAAATTCAGGAGAATAAGAACCTTCTGTTTCAAAGTTCTTTTTGTGTAGTAAATTCCAACTTTCGTCAAAATTCATGAGGCGCATGTGATGAGGAGGCTTACCTGAACTAGCATATTCAGCCACTTCCACATTCCGAGTAGTCAGGAGTATTCTGCTTCCATTAATACAGTCTGGGAAACATAGTTTTATATCATCCCAAGCTTCTGTAGTCCATATGTCATCAATGACTACCAAGTATCTCCTGCCTTTCAGATGCTTTTGCAGTCGGTCCGCTAGTTGATTCTCAGGTTCATCACTTATCGAAGAAAGAAGGCCTAGGATTACATTTCTCACACAATACTCCTGTGAAACAGTTACTTTTGCATGAATATCAAATCGAGACATAATGTAAGGATCACTACAGAGTTTTGCAGCCAAAGTTGTTTTCCCGATGCCTCCCATCCCTACGATTGAGACAACTTCTAGTTCCCTTCCTCCTCTAACAAGTTGATCCAGCATCATCTCAAATTCATTTTCACGGCCAACCATTATATTCTCGGGCTGCTCAACATCATGTTCAGGTAAACTGACAAGTGAGCTAGTTTGTGGTTTTAGATCTTTCATGCTGTCCGATGCTGCCATCCACTGTTTCACGGTGGAAGCAATGCATTCTAGTGCTTGTTCCAAGACGAAAAAAATCTCCCACATAGCCCTGCTTCTTTCCTCCAAATTCTGTGCTAAAAAAACATTTCTTGATTCCGAGTCAACCATATCTTCTGTTGTGTATGCTACCTCTACGATTTCAACTTCCAAGATTGTTAACTCCTCATGATCGCCCATTATATTGCAGGATTTCTCCAGAATAGCTCTCAATGATTCGAGCTTTTCATAAAACGGTTGCAAATCACATCCAGTAAGTTCCATTGATTGATGTATGGTTCTCATAAGGGAAGTAACAGCAGCATAAGCCATATATCCAAAAAATAGAAATATCTCTCAGTATGAAAATGGACAAATTGCCACAAGTTATGTAATTTTTCAGTTCTTAAGAAAACAGAAAATGCAAGGTTCTTTCTTTTACTAGCTATTTCCATCACATTTCCAGCTAGGTCCACCAACCTTATCATCATGTAGAAAAATTTGTGATCATTCATTATTAGACCCTACACATATCTATTCATGAATATAAGTATGTTTCTTACATACAAGAGATTGATGATTTTAAGAGCCTGTTTGAATGGACTTTTAAGCTGGTCAAACTGACTTAAAAGTCAGTTTTTGACTTATTAGAGTGTTTGACAATTAGCAAAGTGACTTATTTTAAGTCAAAAATGACTTATTTTAAGCCAAAAGCTAAAAGCTAAAAGCTAGGTGAGGGGAGTTTTTTTTTTTTTTTTAAACTTAAAAGCCCTTTTATGTTGACCAAGTATATTACCTTTTTGCCCTTAATTCTTTTATACAATTTCCAAATTGCCCATATTGAATTATTATTATTTTATTATTATTATTATATTATTATTATTATTATTCAACTGCAACACTTTTATCCAAACACATAACTACTTATTTTAAAAATAAGTTCCAGCACTTTAAAAAGTTACTTTTTTTAAGTCATTCCAAACGGGCACTAATTCCATTGAAAGCAACTTCATAGAATTTTCCAAATCAAAGAGAGAGAAATATTAAGATCCAAGTAGGAATTAAGAATGAAAGAATTAAGAGAATATGTTGGTACACTCTCTCAAATTAATATATGAAAAAAAATTATTTATTATTTTCTTTCAATAGAGAGATTTTGCGTAAATTAAATAATTTATTCATTTTCAAAAAAATTTCATAATGATTTTAAAATATTTATCTGAATAATAAATTCCTCATGTTAATAGTCAATTTAAAAGTTGTGTACAAAAATACATGACATCTCTTTATTCATTTCATATTGATCAAGTTTCTACGCTTCTACTCCTCTAAGTGTTATCTAAGTAAGGTAAACATTTTTTATATATATAAAAAAGGAAGACTGACTCTTCAATTATAAAAAAAATATTTTTGAGTTGAAAAATTGTATATCCACTATAAAAGTTAAATATGTGATAGTTATAACTAATAAGCATTACATTAAGTTATGGAATAGTTTAAAAATTAAGTACCTTAAAAACATGATTTATATTTTAGATTATATAGCCATAAATTATTGGAATGTAGTTAATCATTTCCATAAAAATAGGCTCATTAAGAGTTGAGAGATGATATATTTGAAAAACAGTTATAAATTGTTAAAGACAATATTTCTCAAAAGTCTGAAATTTTTTTAATAACAGTTAAAATTATTTTTAATGTTAATTATAAATACTGTTATTTTAACATATTCATTGTTGCCTATATTTTTGTGGAAACAACTGAATGTATTTCAAATTCATTGTTGTCCATATTAGTAATTATTAGATTTAAAATTTTATTTTATAAAACTTAAATTGTTAAATTTTTTAAATTAATTTTGTGAATTCAATATAAGTTTTGTTTTTAAAAGACTCCATTATGCATGGAACAATTATTTCAGCCACATATTCATAATTAGTTAATACTTATTTGTAATTAGTTAATACGTATTTTATTAATGAAACAATGCAATCTAAAAATACGAATGTGTCTTAATATTTTGGAAATCAATTATTTTTCTTAATTGTTCTCTCCAAAAGCTTTTACCCTTTTTGAATGTGTCTGAGATTACGCATGTATATTGTGTTGGGGGAAAAGCTTGACCTTTTTTTTTGTTTTTTTTTAAAAAAATTTTTTATTTGAGTTTGCAGTTTTTATTAAAAAAAAATTAATTTTTGTGGTGGTTACTAAGTAAGTTTACACATATTTTTAAATTTTAATTAAATTATTTCTTTTTTTATTTTTTTATTTTATAATCTTAAATTGCAATTTCAAACTATTTAATTTTTAGTTATTTATAAACTAATTTTAAAAAGGATAATGAATTTTTTGGAAAACAGTTACGTTGATTGGTGAAGAATTATCCGTTTGTTTGAATATTTTATCACTAACCACTCCTTTTATTTAGGATAGAAGTGGGAAGTTAATGTGCAGTTAAAATATTTTTTTATTTCTTATTTTTCATTATTATTAAATAAAAATGTGCAGATAGATGGTTCAAATTTTAAAAATACCTTTCCAAAAAAAAAAAGGACCACAACGTTGAGTTATTTTAGAAAATATTTTTTTTATTTTTATTTTTTATTTTTAATTTTCTTTTTAGTGTTTGAAATTTCTATTTTTATTTTTAGAATTCCAATTAATTTTAATAATTTACAAATTTTGTTTTTTTTTTGGTAGTGCTGACAATAAACATTATAAATTTTTTAACAGTCCAAAACGTGTTAAAAAATATATAACAATTATCTTTTTATTTATTAGTTTTATTTTCAATATTTGATGATTTATGTTTTTACTGGTTTATTTTTAAAAAAAATTATTTTTAGATTTTAATTTAATTCTTCTTTGTGGTAAGTTTTTTTCTGATTTTTATAATATACAGATAAATAATATATCTATATATAGATGATTATTATTATAATAATTATTATTCTATTATTATTATTATCTATATTTTTTTTTCTTTATATGAGAAGATTGTGGAAAGATGGTTAAAATTAAAATATACCTTTCCACAAAAAAAGGATCACAACTTTAGAGTGTTTTTTTTTTAATAAATACATACACATAATTAATTTTAATTTTTTTTAAATCTGATTTAGTGTGGAGCTGACATGTGACACTTTTTCTTCTCCTTTTATATGTGCAGTTAGATGGTTCAAATTTAAAATTTTAATTAAATTATTTCTTTTTTTATTTATATTTTATAATCTTAAATTGCAATTTCAAACTATTTAATTTTTAGTTATTTATAAACTAATTTTAATAAACTTTATTATAACATCTTTTAAAACAATTTTAGAAGTAGAGAGTTAACATCTGCGGTTAGAATTTTTTTAGTTTTTTCTTTTTAATATTTTTTACGTGTAATTTAGTAGAAGTAGATAATGTTAATAAACTTCATTATAACACCTTTTATATATGCTTTCACTATTTTTTTTGTATAAATTTTTTTAAAATAGCGTTCTTTTTCCGTCTATTTTTTAAATACAGATTAAAAAAGATTAATTAAAATTTGTAAATTGTATTTTAATTTTAATTAATAGATTATATAAAATTAATTTTACGTAATTATTAAATTAGTGATCATAATCTGAAGTTGCATATATATATGAATAAGTATAAAAAAAGTACTAAAAATTTAAAAATAAAACAAAAAGTAATGGACTTATAAAACATATAATTAACTTTCAGTTTATTTAAAATATAATATATTTAATTTCTAATATGTACATACTTATATGTATAGATTTTCCTGGAAAAAAAATGCTCAATTTTAAAAGTTTTTGACTAATTTTCTACTCGTTGAAAGAGTGAAAGATTAACATTGAAATATGGAGATGATCTTCATGTAATTTTTCAATGTCACTGAGAGATTCATCGTCACTATCTAGGCCACTAATGTTATTTCATGAAACTATCTTCATTGATGTCTTTTGATTTTATGTTTTGATCAATAAACTTACTTTCTTGGTTGCTTTCATTTTAAAAAAAATAAAGATAAAACTTACGTGAATTCATGATTGCTTTAAAAAACTTTCAAGCATATATGCAAAATCTTGTAAATATTCAACCTAAAGATAAATTATTTCACATCTAAATATTATCATACTCAATATTAAAAATAAAAAAATAATCCATAATCACAACATAATTAAAAAAATAAAAATACATTCATTCATTTTTGAGAGTTTTCAATTTCTTTCATAATTTATTTATCATTTTTTAATCCTCTATATAGTACATAAAAAAACAACATATTTCCTAACAAAATAGGAAGAAAAAACACATAGGCCTCAAAAAAACAAAAAAGTGAGATTTTCCCATAATTACCACAAAGTCTGTTCAATACCATAGTTTCCAACGAACTCCTCTTTCTTGAGATATGAATTGCTCACTTAATTGTTCAACTTCTCTTGATTTTTCTCGATCATTTTTTCTTGACTCGATTATGATCATAAATTTGTGCCTTCTTTTAAAAAGGATAAAGAAATTTTTGGAAAACAGTTACGTTGATTGGGGAAGAACTATCTATTTGTTTGAATATTTTATCACTAAACACTCCTTTTATTTTAGGATAGAAGTGGGAAGTTAATGTGCAGCTAAAATATTTTTTTATTTCTTATTTTTTTCACTATTATTAAATAAAAAATGTGCAGTTAGATGGTTCAATTTAAAAAATACCTTTCCAAAAAAGCACCACAACGTTGAGCTTTTTTTTATAAAAAAAAAAAAAAATTAATTTTTAATTTTCTTTTTAGTGTTTGAAATTTCTATTTTTATTTTTAGAATTCCAATTAATTTTAATAATTTACAAATTTTGTTTTTTTTTGGTAGTGCTGACAATAAACATTTATAAATTTTTTAAGAGTCCAAAACGTGTTAAAAATATATAACAATTATTTTTATTTATAAGTTTTTATTTTCAATATTTGATGACTTATGTTTTTTACGGGTTTATTTAAAAAAATATTTTTATTTTTACATTTTTAGATTTTAATTTAATTCTTTTTTGTGGTAAGTTTTTTTCTGATTTTTATAATATACAGATAAATTATGGAGTATATCTATATATAGATTATTATTATTATTATTATTATTATTATTATTATTATTATTATTATTATTATTATTATTATTATTATTATTATTACTATTATTAATACTATTATTATTATTATTATCTACATTTTTGTTTTTCTTTAAATGAGGAGATTGTGGAAAGATGGTTAAAATTTAAAATATACATTTCCACAAAAAAAGGACCACAACGTTAGAGTTTTTTTTTAAATAAATACATACACATAATTAATTTTAATTTTTTAAAAATCTGATTTAGTGTGGTTCACTTTTTATTCTCCTTTTATATATAGATAGATTTATTTATTGTAATGCCATAAGAGTACTTATTTCACTAATTAAATTTGTCTATAAAATTTCTTAATGAGTTTTCTTTAATTTTATTTACTTATGGGATTTATGTTTCATGGTTTAAAGATAATTTATAATTTTGTCAAACTTAGTTGATTGATTTTATTGATACAAATGCATAAGTTACGTGACTTTATTGATATAAAATAAAATTCAATGACTTTATTAGATAAATTCTCAAAGTTGAATGACCTTTTGAGATATTAACTCCTCTTTGTTATCTCATTTATGATTTTAGCGTCGTCCATTTTTAAATTTCATTTATCTTGTAAATCTTGAACTTCTCTTTTTCCTTGTTATCATAGCACTTTTTAATTTTTACAAATTTATCTATCCTCGAAGAAAAATAATTCTACATTAGTGATGGATGTACAAGAAATTAGGATGACGGGAGGGAAGAGAAAAAGCATGAAAAAGACATGATAAGAGATGATTTGTCTATCATTATTATTTGAGATAATATTTTTTGTATTTTATTGGATGTAGTAAAAAAAATGAGGAGATTTAATTTTCATGAAAAAAACATTTTCCTTTCTATTTTTTGTTTTTGTTTTTTGTTGGATATAGACAAAAAAATTAGTTTTCTTATACTTTGTTAGATCATCTAATTACATATCTATGAAATAAAATTACCTCAAAACATTTTATCCTATTATATTTTACTTTAATAGTATCTAATATATATATATATATATATATATATATTCAATATTTATTTGTTTCTGACAAGTCATAAATAAATTGGAGTAGTTTTTAGAAATATATTCTTTAGGATCTTCTCTAGTTTTTAGTAATCCAATTACAAAATAAAAAATAAAAAATACTATGTATAGCTTTTTATGTGATCAATCTAGTTAAGATTGCACACATTATTTATAATATAAGTTAATTAATATGTGTTATTTGAAAAATTAAAGTTCAGAAATATTACATGAAAATTCATACATATCCAAATGATACCTTTGTGTACAATATTTTTTTCATAATTTTCACTGATTTCAAAGTGCATGGATGTCACACCCCAAATCTGGATGTGATGGCACGTGTCCATTTCCCACCGGACACGTCAGCCTAACCCAACCACAACGATAGAGAAGTAGAAATACGAGAATAAATGATAATAAATAAGCGGAAGACTTTAATTAAGACTCAACACTATCCAGAATTTGGTTGTCACATGTACAAACCTCTAAATACAGAATTCGAATAAAAATATACAAGTCTCAGAGTATAGTTCTCGAATAGAACAAAACTGTAAGTAAAGATAACTCAAGGGCATGTCTGGAATGAACCGCTACCTCTCGAGTATGTCCCGAAGCTTAATCTGCTAAAGAAAATACTAAGTCGAATCTGAGAGAGCTGTCAACCTACACAATTGTGTAGAAGCAAGGGTGAGTACCGAAAATCGCAGGTACTCGCAAGTAACTCTAAACTAAGCAAAACTAGCAGCTACAAACAACTCCTTTCAATCCCAACCGAACCACCAAAACTTCAATCAAGCAGCAAACCAACCAACCTATACTATACAGATCATATTCAACAGCCAGAACCAACAGTATATCCTCATCAACCTCAGATCAACAAATAAGAGCAAGTAGATCAAATTCCACATAAGAAGGGTAAATCGATACAATCCACACATCACAGACAAAGATAAGGCAAATGCGATGCAAAATGCAATAATAATGTCATGTAGTCATGATGCATGTCTGTCCTACGATACACATCTGTTGACGTAATCAGCCCGCGCTGAATACTCAAATCAGAACCCATGGGGGCCACACATGGACCATGTATCACCGCCGAAACCAGATCCCATCGGCATCCAAATCGCTAGCCGGAGCTAGTCCATCTCATATATCTCTAGCTGGAGCTAGTCTCAACTGTGTCTCAGAACTCATGCAACAGATAGTTCACACATAGGATGAATAATGAATATGCACATGTCATCAATCACAATCATATCACGATCACATCATAGTATTACACATCATCCGTCTCAATCACAACCATATCACAACCACATTATAGTATTACACATCACCTGTCTCAATCACAACATATACACCACATAATACACATCACCTGTCTCATCACAAACACCAATATAAAACATACGTCCATCAATCATATCACGGCCACATCATAGTATTACACATCACATGTCTCAATCACAACCATATCACAACCACATCATAGTATTACACATCATCTGTCTCAACATCAATGTCTGTATCAATCATAGCCTACTCATGCTCTTCTATCCCCTCAATATCAGTTATTACATGACTTATTCAACAAATTCAAGTCACATATAACACATTTAGCTCGTTTTATTCCCCATCTTTCATTTACAACAATTTCAATCAACAAATAAAACCCATCCTCAATCCCCATTACTCCCCAACACAATTAGGAAAGTAGTCATGCGTAGTCTAAGAGTTTTACAAAGTTTGGAAGCCACTTGCCTTAAAACGAACTCCAAAAGTTACTTGACTTGAGCCTTTCCTTTCCGAGTATAATCCGGATCACGATAATCTATTCAAACAATTATTCACAATCACAATTCGAGTCCAATGACACCAAAATCAAGAAATTTAGGGAAAAAGGGCAAAACGGTCCAAAAGTCTCATACCGGAAAACGATACCCAAATCTGGAAATTTTTGATGTAAAATTATCCTTAAAGTATTTGGAAGCTAATGGTGAAAACCAATTTGAAAACGGAGTTGAAATCAATTCACAAACTCAATTTGAAGGAAAACCACGTTCTTGAATGAGCCTAAAATATTCGGATCCGAAACCCCGACTCGAAAATGAAATATCTCTTGAAAAACATCTTACCCATGCTTAAATAAGTTCAAATATGAAATTTCATCAAAAACGGAGTTAAGATCGACCTTGAAATTCTCAATTTATCAAACTTTAACTTTATCGGGAAAGTCCAAATTGTACGCGGTTAATATGATGAAAATAATCGATCAATCAATAATTTTATGTTAAAATCAGTTTACCCATAACATAAGGATCGTAAATATACCTTTTTCATCAAAAAGGGTGTCCAAATCGATAAAACCCCCAATTTTTCCCAAGAGATTTACGGAGAGGAAAAAAAAACCAGATAAAGAAATTATGAGAAAATGTCGAATTGAAGATTGAATACTAACCCTCATATTAATTCAAGAAGAAACCCATAAGAATCACTCCATTCCGATCTCTAGAACTCCTGATATGCTCAAAATACCAAATGAACACAGTCTGAGATTTTTATAACAGTACATGACTGTTATGCACCAGAAAAACAGAAGTTAATCTTTCACTAAAAAGGCCGTAATTTCCTCATACGATAGTGAAGTGACCCGATTCTTTATTGTAAATGTCTTAAATAATGCTACGGACCTGCTCGTTCAATCGGAGCTCAATTTCATGCTCGTTTGCCCAGTCAAATATCATTTCTTCTCGGTAAACAATTATTTCTTATTTGCGATAAAAGTCCAATCTCGGGTTAGCGAAAATGCACCAAAATTTGCAGATAAGTCCTATAATTCATGCTCAAAATTTCAGAACCTTCGAAATAATTTTTTGACCATTAAAACTAATAATGAACCCTTTAGTTGCCACAATTTGCTGAAATAGTGTCAAAGCATCCAAGAAGCTTAAAAGCTCACTCAAAACTCATTTGGCACTTCCCGAACACAAACCAAATATGCTACTAGCTTGAAAATGACATTTCGGACTCAATGAAATCGTCGGAATTTGAATTCGAGGTCTCCTTGACCCGGTATCCGATAAGGCGTCAAGAAACTAACTTTAGGCTCAAAAACTCAAAACACACTCGGGGCCTCTAAAAATTCAACCAAGACTCATTCTAGACTTAGAATCACCCCCTGAATCCAACGGTGCCCTCGGAATTCCATTTCGAGCATCGGAACCTTGTTTGTTGACCAAAGTCAACTCTTGATCAAAATTTCACAATTTTTGCAACTTAGGACCTCAAATCTTCGTTTTAACTCCAAATTCGACTCCATAAATTCTCATAGACCCGTTTCGACATTCTAAAACTGCTGGAATCAACGGAAATCCGATTCGAGTCTCGAAACTCCAAATGACTCGAAATAGCACTTTTAACCAAACTTTAACTCTTAAAAACTCAACTTTCCAAAAACTCAACTTTTCATCAATTTTCCTTCAAACCAACTTCGAAAATACAACAATTAGGACTCGGGGCAACTATTGGGAGGGGTAAAACGGTCATTTTATGAAAATTTCCAAAAATGACCTTTAGGGTCATTACAATGGATATATGTAGATACGGAAGTTATGGCTCCTGCGGTAATGTCAATAGTTTCCAAAGAAAAGAAAAAAATTAATGCAATGATAATCAATGTCATTTCACCGGATTCACATTGCTTTTGAGCTCTTGGCACAAGTTGTAGTCTTGAACATCATCGTACTGAGTAAGTATTTATAATTCTATCTTCCACTTATTATTATAGATGGTAAAGTAAATTATTTTAATTAACTATTTGCATAATGTATAATATTATTCAATTTTAATTGTTAGCTTCTTGATATAGTATGCAGTTGTCTATGATGAACTCAATGGATTCTTAGTGAAGAAAGCTTTGGACAATGGAGCTTACATTTGCTCGAAGAAGCCACTTGTCGAGCAAACTGTGACGTTCTTGTGGCAATTTGTATGGAGGGAGAAAATACAAAGAGAGAAATCAATAAAAAGAGTAGAAACAAAGGGAGATCATATCAATGTTGATGATAATAATTATCTTGTTGGAGATGAAGAACGAGATCAAGAGAAGAATATACCTAATAATACATAGGAACAAAGCAATACTAACAATGTTGTATCAAATGGAAAACATAAGTTGAGGAGGAAGAGAGGCCGAAAAAGCACAAAAGAGATAAATGAAGGAAATAAGATTATTTTGTGTAAGGACTGCTTAAAATGGACTGATGATCTTCGTGTCAAATTCACAGAAGTTGTGGAACAACTTGGTGAAGAAAGTAAGTTTACTCACTAGTAATTTATTGTCTATAATTTGTTTATATATATATATATATATAGCGATATAAACAATAAGAATTTACACTTATAGCTAACGTCAATCTATTTGGAATTAGGGAGTAGTGATTATTGTATTTATATATATCTCAGCTTGATAAAGGAATACTAAAATATTGATTAAATTAATTTTACATTCTAATAAAACATGTAGGATGTTTCCGTCAGCCATCAGTGAAGTGATGAATATGCCAGGTCTTACCATTAAGCAAATTTCAAGTTGTCTTCAGGTACATTATCCTTACAAAAATTAAAGTGGTAAATTATGTATCATATATTTATGTTTGTTTGGTCGAGGGAAATTAATTTCCAAAAAAATAATATTTGTTATAAAGTTACTTTGCTTGGAATGATTTTTCATCAAACACTTCTAAAATCCACTTTTCATACAACGATTTTAATTTTAATTTTTATCAAAAATAATAATTTTACATCACTTCCACCAATAAATGTTTGGAAATTATTATCTTATTCATTCTAATTTTTTTTTATCAAAACTTCTATTGTATGCTTAGATATAGAAGTTATTTCTTGCTAATTTTATTTTATTGTAATGACTATTCGATGAAATAATATTGTTGTCAATCTTTAATTCAAAAGTTATTAATCATTCATTCATTACCAACAAAAATGTTTTTTTATTAGAAATGACTTGTGTCATTAGTTTATGTCACACCTAAAAAACGATGATTTGAGATGATAATTATATATATCCATGGTCCAACTCTCCTTTGATTTTTTTTCTTCTTTCAGAAATGTTGTAGCAACGATGAGAAACTTCAAGAAGAAAGAAGTAGCTATGACACATCATTAGAAAGAACAAAAAGAAGGAACTGTGAAAAATATGGAAAAATGCCTCGTATTCAAACAAATGTTCCAAATCAAATTCAAAGAGTCCCAGAGTTTCCACCAGTTAATAACAACAATATTTTTGCTAATTCAACTCAGCAGCAACTCCATCACCCACAACTTCAGGTTTAACCCAACTATCTCATCACATTTTTGTCGTCCCAAAATGATGTTGGTGGTGGACAACAACAACATGGCCCATTATTTGGAACAATGGGTCCAGTAAGTCCATTTATTGAGAGAACTAATTATAGGTATTTGTTGGAGTTTAATATTGGAAATCATCATGATTACGGTTTTTATCATCATACTCAAAATGATCAGAGATTGGATCTCAATACGGCCTATGTAACAACGACATTGTCTAATATAGATGTTCAAAATGCGACAATTAATGGATTGGGAACAACAAATGCTAATTTCCAGCAAGATATTAGTGAATAAAACATGTTTGATCCAAGCAACATCGTCACGGCATCAAATGCAAATGCTATTGAAGGAAGTGATCCAAATGAGTGGCAATATTGGGATGCATTTGTCAATTACAATTCTATGGATGATATCAGCTTCCAAAATTCTACATCTCCAAGTGCAACCCTACCTAATGAACATGGCAGCTGTAAGTTTTCTATCTCACTTCCCTTACTAGTTCGATATAGTTGACTTCTAAGATGGTCACTCAATTATCTCATAAAGTTATTTTCTACGTATGCAGGTGGTGGAGACACCGAGGGTCCAGATTTCAACAATAGCAGATGAATAATCAACATGATGATCCAATTCTATCGATTAGTTACAAAGTTGTTTTCTCAAGTTGAAATTGCTAACTTTAGTTTTAATTTTCTAGAAACTATTTTGTTTCGTATGACTTGAATTGCTTGAACTTATGGAAAGTGAAAAGAATGTTTTTAGAGAATAATTTGAAATACTCATTTGAACTTGAGACTATTTTAGCTCTCATAATTTCTGCCTTGCTGCAATCTTGTCTAATTTAGCTTTCCGCTTCTCCAATAATAGAGGTGTTACAAGGTGTGTAAGATTAAGATTTTAATCCTTGTGAGTATCGCAGTCTGTATTCACTAGTTGTTTGAAGTTATTGGAGTTTTGAGAAAACCCTATGTGACTGGTCGTGGTTTTTTCCTCCCTCGAGCAAAGAAGTTTCCACGTAAACATCTGTGTTCTTACTTTAAGCATTTACATTACTTCTTGTTATCAGTATAGTCAAGTGGTCAGAACAAGATAAGACATGTTACTAAACAACAACATAGGAAAAAACAGATTCTGCTAAGTGATTGATCCGCGTGTGATAGTTGCCTTCTTAACCTTGGACTGTTGCTTCCTACTAGATTATAGGAACTTGAATATGTATACAAATTAGTATTCAATGAGTTCCCAAACATTCGTGCATAAACAATTTCCCCTGTTGTCGTGCCACCAGGACTTAGCATATGTTCTATATTCGTATAATTTCGATGCTGATCATGAGTTTGTTGGGATAATGGAGGCATATTATTATTGTGTATTAGTCCGTGACTCCTACATCTCGGACTAGGAGGTCTTTGTGGTATGACTATACCAAGATTCAGGGCCTTGCCTGATGTTTTTGTATCCTGACTGTGATCATAGAGTGGAGTCAATGTTTTTTGTGAGACTTCAGCTTTGCAAACAGGGCATTTTGGATGTTGATTATTGATGTTCTCTGATGAAATGGTCTTAAAATGTATCTATTTGTAGATACAAGGCCAACAATAGAGGTGACCACATAATGTAACAACAGGATTATGTACAAGATCCAGGCAAATGTTGCACTCGAAACCTCCAGGTGAATTTTCTTCAAGTTTATCAAGATCAATTGTCTTACATTTTTTGAAAGAAATATCGCGTTGATCAAAGGTAGTTTCTGGTATTTGGTCTTGAAAAATTTGTTCTAAGGCCATATTTGCCTCTTGGTATTGATTTATTTTGGTAATGGCAAGATGAAGAATGGTTAGAATTCAGGTTTTTAATACAATTAGAAGTGAGTATTTATAAGGACAAGAATAGTAGTTTGCAAACAATGATTCTGAAGGTTGTCACTTGTCAACATCACATTATGTTAAAGGGGCATGGCCAAAAAGAAAAGGCCCTACACATTATTAAACAACACTATATCTTATTACTCAACTCATTCTTGATTTATGGGGTACTATTTGATTTGATATAACATTTAATAAGAAAATGAAGACTTTTAAAAGATGTAAGGTATTAAAGATAAAAAATAAATTTTAAGTTTTTCGATCCTAGAAATGATATTCTTTTTATATTAAGACTAAAACAAATGTTTTACATAAATTAAGACAGATGAACTATCAAACACATCATAATTAAGTGATTTAATGAAGTCAAAAATAAATATTAATGGATCATGGTTAAGTGAGAGGAGTTTTGTGCAAACACGTCTTTTATCTTATCTATTTGATTTAAACAAGTATAAGTTTTATCATATTTGAAATATGATTAGGACCTTATATTAGGGAGTCCGGAGCCTAAAGGGCAAAAAAAATTGTCAAAAATTCCAAAAGGGCACATCACTTTTTATTTTAACCAAAAGGGCAAAATCGCTGCGTCAGCAGCGATTTTCCTCTGACAAAATGACAAAATTGCTGCCCTAGCAGCGATTTCGTCTAAAAAAAATTTTAATTTATTTTTAATTAAAAATCACTGCCACAGCATCTATTTTGTAAAAAAAAAAAAAAAAAAAAAAAAAATTTATTAAAAATCGTTGCGATTTTGTAATTTTTTTAAATTAATAATCGCTGCTTTTTCTTTAAAAAAACTAAAACGGCACATCAAAAAAAAAATTAACCAAAAGGGCTTCTGACAAAATAAAAATCGCTGCATATTTTCTCAAAAAATAAAAAAAAAAAATTTCTTCAAAATCGCTGCTATAGCAGTGAATTTGGTTAAGAATTTTAATATTCTTTTATTATTATTTATGATATATAATTCAATTTTCCTCATGCTTCAACAATTTTATTGAGTATACTGTCGTCTTGTTTATCATTTTTATATTATTAATAAGTAATAATAGGCATGAAAATAATAGCACTCGGCATGAAAAACGCTGCCCCTGCAGCGATGTGTAAGGAAAAAAAAAATTTGACTTAAAATCGCTGCCACAGCAAAAAAAAGAATTTTTATTTTTTTTACAATGGCAGCGATTTTTAATAATAATAAAAAAAAAAATTAAAAAATCGCTGCTACAGCAGCGATTTTTAATAAAAAATAATTTTTTTATTTTTTTTTACAAAATCGCTGTCACAGCAGCGATTTTTAATTAAAAATAAATATAAAACTTTTTTAGACGAAATCGCTGCTAGGGCAGTGATTTTGTCATTTTGTCAGAGGAAAATCGCTGCGTCAGCAGCGATTTTGCCCTTTTGGTTAGAAAAAAAAAGTGATGTGCCCTTTTGAAATTTTTGACAATTTCTTTTGCCCTCTAGGCTCCGGACTCTTATATTAGGCCCCATGATAAGAATCTTAATCTAGAAAATAACTTTTAGTCAATAAAAGTAGCACTAGTTGCGTACAAGGAGCTACCACTTGATGACCTTCCGCGTGAATCAATAAAAAATTTATGTTATAAAATATGATTTTTTTAATTTTAATTTTATTAAACTAATTCACTAAGAAAACCCATAACGAAACATAAGTTCTCATTGAAATACTGAAAATAGTCACTTGGAAATTTATGAGTTTTAGGAAATTATGCATCAAAACTTAGAAAGACACGGCTCATATAGAAATTTGTTGTTAAATCATAATATATACTTTTACATCTGAATATCTTTATTGATTTGGTTAAAATTATAATTAAAAAAATTACAATACAATATATATAGATTCACATAAATTTAATACTGTAAGTTCAACTATTATTATTATATATTAATCTAAATTATTATAGAAGCTTCTAAACTCTAAATTCAGATCCAACTAAGGAGTGAATATACATAGTGGGGGATGGGAGAAAACATATGGACGGTGTGACAAAAAAATAAAAGAAATACTCCGTCCATTCCATTTGACTTAGTATTGTTTGACTTAATACTATGTATAAGAGAAAAAAAAGATTTTAGAAAATTATAGGGTAAAACAATTTTTATATATTTATATAATTGTAAATCATTTCATTAATTAAGGGTAGATGGAGAATTTTAAGTTAAATTATTTTCAATTATAATAAAATGACATTTTTAAAGACGGATTATGAGAATAGAGTGCCACGTAAAATAAAACGAGAAAATATTACTCTCTTCTTCCCATTTTATATGTTACCTTTTTACTTTACACTTCCATTAAGAAATAATATAATTTTACCCTTCTACCCTTATTTAATGTTTTCTTAAGTCAACTTTATAACTCCCTCCATCCCATTTTATATGTCATCTCTTTCTATAAATAGTTGGACCATAATACTTGTCATTTAATAAAATTTATGTATAAATTACCATATTTTACCTATTATACCCTTGATAGAGTAGTTAATTAATCTTGAAAATATATTCATCATTTATTATAAAATTGACTTAAGAAAACATTAAATAAGAATAGAAAGATAAAATTACATCATTTCTTAATGAAAGTATAAAGTAAAAATGTGACGTATAAAATAAAACGGAGGGAGTACTACAAAAGAACGAGTCCGCACATGAATTATATAAGTACTACATGTGTCTCGAATTTAGCACCCTTTTGTCAACTTTTTATATTTTGGCTTACTTGGAAGCAAGTCTATCCTCTCCTATCCAATCAATTAGGGTGGCCAATCAGATATTATTAGGCTAAAGATAACATATTGCTCCCTCCGTTTTAAATTATTTATCCACTTTTTTAGTTATTCCTAATTATTTGTCTATTTTGACAAATCAAGAAAGGACAATTTTTTTACCTATTATACCGTCAGTTTTTTACTTTGAAAAAAGTAGAATTTTTTGAAAATCTTGAGTTTTTAATTCATCCACTTCATAATTAATATGAGTAAAATGGTAAACACATTATTTCAATAATTGTTTTCTTAATAGGTGTATCAATTCAAAAATGAACAAGTAATTAGGGATAGAGAAAGTATATCGAAATAATATAATCAGATATTATGCTAAAGATAATTAACAAAACTTTGAACAATTATAAATAAGATAGCAAAAAAATCCATTAGATAATACATAGTAAATTAACATGGTTCAACGATTAGTGATGGAATCTGAATATGATTCAGGATTTTCACTATTAATGAAATTCAAAAGGCATAATACATAAATGTGTCATTTAACTTGATTTCATTTTATGTTTATGTCCTTCAACTTTGGATATGCACAAGTATGCACATAAATTTGTATAAAGTTGAACAACTAGCCACATGATTTTCAAAAATTGTTCTTTCTTGAAACCAAGTTAAAGGATATATTTATGTATTATGCCTATTCAAAATATGAATAAGTAAACATACAAATTAGCTAACTACAATAATACAAAGATAAAAAACAATTTTAATTATATGTATAAATAGTATAATTTTCCATCAAAGGTGGTTCATTTGATTCCTCACTTCTTTCCCTCATTCAAAACTATGCAATATGAGACTTTCATGTCGCATGGAATCCTTCTCTCTTTTTTTTGGAAATCTTAATAGCTCAATTAGTTGATTGACTATTTGAATTCTCGATTCCCCATACTGTAATCCTCTACCCCAATTTTTTTCATTACCTTCCTCACATATGTATAAGACCGAATCCAAAGATCTAAGATGAGAGAATTTTGGGAGAGCCGCCACTTCAACTACCGCCATGTATTATCCATACTAGATCAAACCAACTGTCCATCCTACTCTCCTCTACGTTCTTGACAACCCATTTTTGTCTTAGTCAAGTCTTTTAGTGGCACATTTGATCTTCTTTTCCATTAATTGGAAAAAGTGAGCTATTATTCAGATACAAAATACTATCATTATCGCCAAGAAAATTAGACATTCAACCCGTAATCACAATGATCCAATTACAAAAGCTCTGAACCCCCTAGGTCTAGACTGGCTCTGGCCCCTGGTTTTATCACTTGAACTTCACATGAGTAAACTCGTTGATATAGAGGATTACAGTATCGATTTCTTTAAAAGAAAAAAACCTTAATTTATAAAAGTTCAAAAGATTTTAATTCAATGTTTGTAAGTCAAAAAACATATTTCATAAAACGGTTGTAAATCACATCGAATAAGTTCCATTGATTGGTGTATGGTTCTCATAAGGGAAGTAACAGCAGCATAAGCCATATATCCAAAAAAAATAGGACTATCTCTCACTCTCAGTATGAAAATGGACAAATTAATTGCCACAAGTTATGTAATTTTTCAGTTTTTAAGAAAACAGAAAATGCAAAGATCTTACTTTTACTAACTATTTCCAGAAAATGAGTCACTAACCTTATCATCATGTAGACAAAAGAAGAGAACAAAGTTTAAAAAAAAGACAGAAGAAAAGTAGAAAAATTTGTGATTATACATCATTATTAGACCCTACACTAATCTCTTTAGAAAAATAAGTTTCAATAAAGGAGTTCAAGCTGTATATTGATAACGCGTCCAATTCAAATTCAAGTGTAGTACGGTCTAGCAATAATAAACTCAACAAAAGTTGGGGTCGAGGAGTACACTTGTGTCAAGGTGACAGAGAGTGTTCTGGCCTATACAGTATGTATGCATGTACATAAAATTTGGAGTATCTAAAGAACCACTGACAAATGGCTATACGAAAGATCATATACAATTAAATTACAAGCCATTTGCAATCATCCTGCCACCTTATGCAGAAAATGATAGCCACAAAAGATGAAAAATGAAATGTTACACTTCCCAAAATCACGAATGAACATGCAAGTATAACAAGTTACACAATATTGGAAGGATTCGAATCAATCACAATGACAGCATCAAGAACTTTTGTTGAATTGGTGTAATTTGACTATTATCCAGATTATTACCGAGTTTACTATAATGATGAGTTAAATATTGTTGTAAATCAAGGAAGAAGATGTCTTACAAAAGATCACGAGTATGGACCTCTATAGAGCTTCCGTAGTTGTCTTGAATGTCCTGTTGAATTTGCTTGGCGGAATTCCCAACAGATTGTTGACAGTAAAATATATCAATAAGAGCTAGTGTGGTTATATCTGCAAAATCTCGAGGGATTGAATCCAAATTATAGCAATTTCTAAGAAAAAGTCGTTCAAGGTACGGAAAGTGATCACTACTAGCTCTCCAGTACCGAATGCATACGCTATGCAGAAACAAGAACTTCAAGTGAGGAAACCCTTCCTCAACTACTTCCCACTCCTCGCCTCTGAAGGCATTGTATGATAGTTTAAGGACCTCGAGTTTGGGTAATTTACCAACAATGCTCAAATCCTTCCATGCCAAAAAGAATTCTCCGCTAAAAGTTAAACTCTTAAGGTTTTGTGGAAAAGCATCCGGAGGAGGTAAGAGTAAAGCTGGAACATCATTATATTGTACGGGAACTGCAGTTGGCCTTTCCGTCTGAAACCTCAGAGGATCTTGCGGAGTAGAACCTGAAGGTGCAGTGTTTTTTAGAAAGCAAGCAGCATATGGATCATGAAAACCAAATTCCAATTTCTCGAGCTGATATAAGTAGCGAAAATCATACAGGTCCTTGTGATTGCGAAAGTCCTCTGGGACGCCAAATACTCCCAACTTCTTTAAATTAGGAAATAGTCTAAAAAAAGACTCTGTACAATACCGAGGATTCAATTGATTGAGGCATTGCAAACTTTTCAAAACCAATCTGTTCTCTGTAGGCTCATGACTCCGCAAGTAATTCCAGCCCATACACAGCTTCCTCAATTGTGGCATCGTCAAAATTTCCGATGGTAATATGAAAGGATAACCAGTATGATTGGGAAATGGAAAGTAAAGTTTAAAAGTTTGCAGATAGCATAGGCTTGATATCGATAGAGGAATGTCTATTATTGATGAGGGAACAGCTTCTTTCGATCCTCGATACTGCTGTAAGCAAGGTTTAAAACGCAAAGATAGGTATCTCAAATGAATTAGAGAAAGTACTCCACTGGGAAAAATTGGGCAGCTAGTCAAACCAAGATCTAGTACTCTTACTAGCTTGAAAGACAATTCCAGGGTGACGCGTTTGAATCTATGCAACATGATAATAGAATGAGCCTCACTGTTATGACACCAAGCCAATTCTTCCTCCTTATAGATACTGATCCGACTTCGACTCTTAAAGGAACACTGCATGGATTGTGCACATGAATTTTGATCACTCTTTCCTCTGATAACATTCACAAAATTCATGTTTCGAGCTTCCCTCAAACAGAGTTCACGGGTCACATCATGCATTCCACAAATTTTTATTGTTCCACGAAAACTCAAATTGTCGATGAAAATTAAGCTTCTATCTATAAGTTCATTTATACATGTTGTTGCCACCTCTTCTATGCTTTTTCCCTCTTCTTCATTCAAAAACCCCTCTACAGCCCATAACTCAACTAGTTTATTTACATAAATCTCTTCATCCTCTGCGAAAATTGCAAAATATAGAAAACACGGTTTTAGGTGAGAAGGCAAGTGATGGTAACTCAAAGCCAACACTCTCATGCATTGTGCTTCACGATCTGTGCTTACCACCGAACTTACATTCTCCGCAATTCTTTGCCACTCATCTAATCTTTGACCCATTTTGGAGAGAAGTCCAGCAGTCACAGTAATTGCTAGAGGTAATCCTCCACATTTTAATGCAATTTGTTTCCCAATATTTTCAAATTCAGGAGAATAAAAACCTTCTTTTTCAAAGATCATTTTGTGTAGTAAATTCCAACTTTCGTCAAAATTCATGAGGCGCATGTGATGAGGAGGCTTACCTGAACTAGCATATTCAGCCACTTCCACATTCCGAGTAGTCAGGAGTATTCTGCTTCCATTAATACAGTCTGGTAAACATAGTTTTATATCATCCCAAGCTTCTGTAGTCCATATGTCATCAATGACTACCAAGTATCTCCTGCCTTTCAGATGCTTTTGCAGTCGGTCCGCTAGCTGATAATCAGGTTCATCACTTGTCAAAGAAAGAAGGCCTAGGAGTACATTTCTCACACAATACTCTTGTGAAACAGTTGCTTTTGCACGAATATCAAATCGAGACATAATGCACAGATCACTATAGAGTTTTGTAGCCAAAGTTGTTTTCCCGATGCCTCCCATCCCTACGATTGAGACAACTTCTAGTTCCCTTCCTCCTCTAACAAGTTGATCCAGCATCATCTCAAATTCATTTTCACGGCCAACCATTATATTCTCGGGCTGCTCAACATCATGTTCAGGTAAACTGACAAGTGAGCTAGTTTGTGGTTTTAGATCTTTCATGCTGTCCGATGTTGCCATCCACTCTTTCACGGTGGAACCAATGTATTCTAGTGCTTGTTCCAAGACGAAAAAAATCTCCCACATAGCCCTGCTTCTTTCCTCCAAATTCTGTGCTAAAAAAACATTTCTTGATTCCGAGTCAACCATATCTTCTGTTGTGTATGCTACCTCTACGATTTCAACTTCCAAGATTGTTAACCCCTCATGATCGCCCATTATATTGCAGGATTTCTCCAGAATAACTCTCAAAGATTCGAGCTTTTCATAAAACGGTTTCAAATCACATCCAGTAAGTTCCATTGATTGATGTATGGTTCTCATAAGGGAAGTAACAGCAGCATAAGCCATATATCCAAAAAATAGAAATATCTCTCGGTATGAAAATGGACAAATTGCTACAAGTTATGTAATTTTTCAGTTTTTAAGAAAACAGAAAATGCAAAGTTCTTTCTTTTACTAGCTATTTCCAGCACATTTCCAGCTAAGGTCCACCAACCCTATCATCATGTAGACAAAAGCAGATACCAAAGTTATAAAAAAAGAAGAAAACGACAGGACTCTGACAGGAAAAAGTAGGAAAAATTGTGACCATTCATTATCAGACCCTACACTTATCTATTCATGAATATAAGTAGGGAAAAGAGCCTGATTTATCTCTGAACTTTATGATTTGAAAATGATATACCCTTCGTTTAAAACACAGTTACACTTTTCTCACATTTTATCCTATATTTTTAACACCAAAGATCCTTAAAAGTAAGGGAGGAAAATAATCGAAACTTACCTAAGATTTTGAACAATATTGAGACTAATTGACACCAGTTTAGAGCTCACTGAAACCCTAACAAGTTTTTGATTTTTTTTCTTGTTGAGCGTGGAGAGTGGAGACCATAGAATTAAATGCGTTAAAGTTTATTTAAGTGGGTGGGGTTTTCTTGTATTCAATTGGGTCGGGTTGGTGAAAAGTTATTGGGTGGGGTATTTTAAGAGCCATGTGGCATTTTCTTAAATTAAAGCATAAAAAAATGAAATTTTAATTTATTAAATATTGGTCTGTTAAATAAAAGGGCATATATGGACCATTTCTATAACGACAGGGGCAGATATGAGCCATTTTTTAAACGGATGGTATATCAGCTCTAAATCATAAAGTTGATGGGTAAATCAGGCCCTTTTCCCATGTAAGTATGTTTCTTACATACAAGAGATTGATGATTTTAATTCCATTGAAAGCTACTTAGTAGAATTTACATACAAGAGATCGATGATTTTAATTCCATTGAAAGCTACTTAGTAGAATTTTCCAAATCAAAGAGAGAGAAATATTAAGATCCAAGTAGGAATTTCTCTATTCCTAGTTCGATTTAATTAACCAAGCATAAATATCTCTTAATATACAAAAGAAGTTTAGACTCTAAAAGTCAAATCAACAAAATATTGATGGGCTAACACATGAAAAACTACTGAGAAAATCGCCTAATTCCTGTAAATTGTCCCTTAAATGCCCAAAATGGACTCTAAAAATTGTCATACTGTACGTATTGCTCCCCCAACTCCCTACTGAGGGTTCTGTAAAGATTTCGATTAGAAATCGTCCGTAAGTCATATCACCAATATACTAATGGCTAACACAAACGAAAAACTGAGAAAATTATCTAATTTCTTTAAATTGGCCCCTAAATGCCTAAAATGAACTCTAAAAGTTGTGAGACTGTACATACTGCTCCCCCGACTCCCTACAGAGGGTTTCGTAAATGTGTAGCAAAGAAATCATCTGAAAGTCATATCACCGAAAAAAATCTCCCACATAGCCCTGCTTCTTTCCTCCAAATTTTGTGCTAAAAAAACATTTCTTGATTCCGAGTCAACCATATCTTCTGTTGTGTATGCTACCTCTACGATTTCAACTTCCAAGATTGTTAACCCCTCATGATCGCCCATTATATTGCAGGATTTCTCCAGAATAGCTCTCAAAGATTTGAGCTTTTCATAAAACGGTTGCAAATCACATCCTGTTGTGTATGCTACCTCTATCATGTAGACAAAAGCAGGGACCAAAGTTAAAAAAAGAAGAAGAAAAAGACAGGATTCTGACAGGAAAAATTAGAAAAAATTGTGACCATTCATTATTAGACCCTACACTTATCTATTCATGAATATAACCAAAATATTCATGGGCTAATACAGACGAACTGAGAAGATCACCTATTTCCTAGAAATTACCCCGTGAATGCCCAAAATGGTCTCTAAAAAGTGTGAGACTAACTCCCTACGAAGGGTTCCATATAAGTTGCACAAAAGAAATCATCCGAAAATCATATCACCAAAATATTTATGGCTTAATACACGAAAAACTAAAAAAATCGCCTAATTCTTTGAAATTGGCCCCTTAATCCCTTTATGAGATTAATTAGAGATGCACATATATATATAAAGAAGAAGTTAGTTGTAGGGCTTGATTGCCATAAAATACTTAGACGATGTGGGTGACGCACATAGTGAATATCATGAATTGACTCGTGGATCATTGTGATATTGGGCCATGAAACTTAGTCTGAGGGAAAGATTGTTGGGTGTGAGATTGAATTTCCACATTTGAGAAGCTATATATAAGGTGTAGGATCTCTTAAGGGAAAATTTCATATATGACAAACGTATTTAATGAAATAACGCTCTATAGGTATAGTTTAGTAATTACATTCAATGGGTATAGTTTAGTTTGCTATGAAGCATTAATTTTGTATATTTTCTTTTAAAAAAATAATTTATACAATTTTTTTTAAAAATAAATGGATACAAGAGTGCTAAATACAGTAATAAAAAATTTACATAATCCCATGATTCAAGCTAATCGTCCAAAATCAAATATTTTTCCAAAAAAGAGTTCTATAGCACTAGAAACACCATAACAACTGGGTTCCTCAAACGACTGAAGCATACGATTAATCAATATTCTTGTATATTTAACGCTAGGTAAGCGTTTCTTTCAAGGAAACTTCATGTTTTGAACGGCAAGAAAGTATACAATTGATTTGTATAGTATATAATTGAAATTTTGGAAAACGGATTATTTTTGTTTTTTTTCATTCTAATGGTTCGCAATAATTTAATTTTGTTTATACAAGATTAGATAAATTTTATATTAACAATTCAATTCTATTTTTTTGTTCTAAAAATTGAATGACACAATTTGTATATATGAAGTGTATATGATTCGACAATAACGGTGTGCTTTAATTTGATAATTTTTGTTGTTGTTGTTGTTGTAATTTTACTGTATATATAAGTTATACGATTTGTATATTGTTTAATTGATAATATTGTATATATGTAAGTAGTTGTATAAAATTACTGAGTCAATTATATATGAATTGTATATGATTCGATAAAAAAGGTGTGCTTTAATTTGATAATTTTTGGTGTAACCTAACTGTATATATAATAATGTAAGGTTTGTATATTGTTTAATTCATACTATTGTATATAACTTACAAAATATACAAATATATATATACAATTATGATTTAAGCAGAAAATATACATATACTTCAAGCAGTTTTGTATATAACGAACAAAATATACAAATATCTATATACAATTGTGATTTAAGTAGAAAATATACATATACTTCATACAATTTTGTATATAACTAACAAAATATACAAATATCTACATACAATTGTGTTTTAAGCAGATACCTGATGTTCTTCGTATTTGTCTTGATCTAATGAAGGAGACACAACCTTCTTAGAATCACTATCTTTGGCTTTCCTCTTACTTTCTCCTTCAACAATTTTAAATGTCGCTTGCCTTGACATTGTTGATGACTTCTGGAAGTGCAATTGGGCCATTTGTTTCTTGGATCTCAATTTCTTCAATAGATTTTTCCTCTAGAATTTGTTTAGATTTTTCCATAGACCCTGCATTGACTCCAAAATCTTGAGTTAAACCGAGTGAAAATGAAGGTTGATTATTAAAAACTTTGACATGCAATGACGTACCTCTCTTAGATGGAGTTGAATCATCCATTTTATTTTCTATAAAAATGATAATCTAATAAGTAATGAGGGAATTTTGAGAAAAAATTATCCAAACACTAACAAGCACAATACATATAAAATTGAAAAATGAAAAAAAAGAAGAGGTTCACCTACGATTTAGGCGGTTACCTGCAAAAAGTAAAACACAATTGGAGGGAGAAAATGAAATTCAAATTTCAAATTGGAAGTGAAAGAGTTATTTTAGGAGAAAAATAGGAAATGAGGAGATGAGAGATAAATTTAATTTTGTATTAAATCATATACAAAGGCCGATGAAGGCTTTGTTGATTCGGTATACAAAGAGGTAGTGGGTCTCATTATTAATGGCAAAAAAACTAAAACTGTATTTATTGACAGTAAATAAATTAAACTATACCCTACCCTCAATGACTAATAACCTAGTAATATTTGCCAACTCGCGTAATTTTTCCATAATGTGTGAGACTTTTTGAAGAAAAAAAAAACTGTGCTAACTTGGTCAAAGTGCACAATATCATACTCTATTTAGAATATCTTTGGGCTAATTTATCCGAACAAAAATAAATAAGGCCTAAGTCTAAGACCATTAGCCGTCATTTGAACTATTGAATTATGGACACAAGTCAAAGAATCTTCCAACTATTCAAGAAGTGTAATTAATACATAATAAATATAATGTCATCCTCAATAACTCAAATAATATCCAATAATCAATGTTAAATTTTGATATTAATAGAAATAGTTAATGAACCCCAAATTGTATAATTTGATTGTTGGAATAAAGTCAATCAAAAATTTAATTTTTTTAAGAAATAATATTTTTATTGTGATTCAATAATGTAATAACACAAGCATTTACAATACACATAAATTTGCCATGTCAGCATAAGGTGTTAATGAGTGCGTATATGACAATAGTAAAAGTATTTATTTGGTCTTTTTTAGATAAATTTAAGTATCTAAATTACAATTTGTGTCAAATTTGAGGGAATATCTAGATATTTAGATAAAATTATTTATATATAATTATCTCTAAACAGGCTCATAAGCCAGTAAATGATACTTTATAAATAGATTCAGTCGTAAGTGTTTCTCTTACAAATTCAAATTAATCTAATGACAAAACCTTTTTATGCTGGTATATCAAGATGAGGAATTGGTTTCTAATCCAATGGTTGATTTACTAGAGTTCAATGGATACAAAGGTGATATATCTAGAACTAATTTCTGTATGACTTTCATTATATATAGAGAGAATTAATTGATATGATGTTTATTTAGAACTTTTCCTTTCCTTGTTATCATAACATTATTTCTATGCTTGTGTATGTTGTTTTACAAGTTAATAAATGAATTTTGTATGATTATAAGGAATTAAATTAGATTCTCCATTTTTGTTTTTGTTGTAACCATGTCACATACTCGATTAGCTTTCTCCATAAGGATTGTGTAATTTTTAAGAGGTTCAATAATTTTATGTTAAAGTATGTGTTGTTCTAATTTTATCGGATATTTTTCCATAAAGGAGATAGTTTAAGTTTATATTAATTATTTCACACTTGACTTTTTTGAACAAAAAATAAAAAGGAAACTTATTCTTTGTCAATCGGCCTAGAGTGACATCGTGTTGGAGGAGAAAATAATTAGGTCCCTCATAAATGATTTTGAAATCATAGATCTTTGATTTTTGCAAATCTATATATCGTTTTAGAAAGAAAACAAATTCACTTGGATGATTGAGGCACAAAATAAGAGTAAGGGATCGAAGAGAGGAGCGAGATAAAGACATGATAAGAGATGATCTGGCTATCATTATTATCTGAGATGACTTTTTTGTCTTTTATTTGATGTAGACAAACAAATAAATAGGGACATGTGATTTTCTTGATTTTTTTCTTCTATTTTTTTTTGTCTTTTATTAGGTGTAGACAAGAAAAGAAAAATCTTTTCATGTGACTTTTTCCTCATTTATTTTTGTTTCATTTTCAATTACTTTGTTAGTATTTAATATCGATTGTTCCTTATTCAAGCTATGTTAAATCTTTTCCAACATAATTTTTTTGGTAACTCCTTTCTAATAATTTGTTAAATCTTCTAAACTCTCGTTACTTATTTATGAAATAAAATTACCTAAAAACTTTTTACATAAATTTATCTTAAAACTTTTTATCCTATTATATCTTGCTTTAATAGTATTTAATCTATATATATTCAGTGTTTATTTGTTGTCAACAAGTCAAAGAATAAATTAGAATATATTCTTTAGAATTATATTCCTATAGAATCTTCTCTATTATATATTCCTACAGTTATTTACTGTAAAGTAATATTATATATTAGTAAGATTGCACACACCATTTACGATATAAGTTGATTAATATGTGTTATTTCATAAATTAAAGTATAGCAACATAATATGAAATTTCATAATTGAATTTGAATGAGAAATTAAATAAACATATCCAAATGATAACTTTGTGTATAATATTTTTTTCATGTTCTTCACTAACTTTAAATGTATGGATATATACAGTTACGACAGTTACGATTCCTGCGGCAATGTCAATGCTCTCCAAAGAAATGAAAAAAATTGACATGATGATAATCGATTTCAATTCATCAGATTTACATTGTTTTGAACTCTTGACACAAGCTGTAACCTTAAATATAATTTCTCTGGGTAAGTATTTATAATTCTATTTTTCACTTCTTGTTATAAATATTGGGTAAGGTCAGTTGCTTCAATTAATATACCACAAAAATATAATTAGCTATAAAATTTATCATTAATCTATTGTCAAGAGACGACATCTATCCATTGTTAATCTTGTTTTTAGTTATAGTTATATGATAAATGGTTGTTTCATAACAAAGTTGTTGTCATAACAGATAAAATTCAGTAAATATATGTGTGAAATTAACTATTCTCATAATGTATGATATAATTTAATTTTAATTTTTAACTACTCAATATAATTATGCAGTTGTATGTGATGAACTCAATAGACTCTTAGCCAAGAACGCTTTGGAAAACGAAGCTTATTTTTTCTTGAAAAAGCCCTTCAACGAGGAAATTGTGAAATACTTATGGCAACTTGTATTGAGAGAAAAAATACAAAGGGAGAAACCGATAAAAGGTTTAGAAGCAAATGGCTGAAATCATACGAATGTTGATGAAATTTATGATAATAATATTGTAAGAGATGAACAACAATTTGGAGAGAAGAATATGCATGTTGATACTGAGGAACATAACAATAATATCCATAAGGCTGAAGAGGAAGAGAGGGAGAAAAGGTATAAAACAGATTAATGAAGGAGAAAGTCGTAGCGGTGTTATTAATAAGATTGGTACACGTAAGAATTGCGCAAAATGGACTGTTGATCTTCATTCCAAATTCACAAGAGCTGTAGAACAACTTGGTCAAGGAAGTAAGTTTACCTCGCTAGTAATTAATTTTGCCTACAATTTGTTTCTATATATATGTACTATATAAACAATGAGAATTCATATTTATAGCTAATGTTATTTATTTGGGATTACAAAATAGTGATTATTGTATTTACGTGTACCTTGACTTGATATAGAAATATTGAAGTAGTGATTAACTTAAAGTTACATCCTTATGGAACATGTAGAATGTTATCCGGCAGACATTGTTGAAGTGATGAATGTGCCTGGTCTTACAAGGAAGCAAGTATCCAGTCACTTACAGGTACATCCTTTAAAAAATTGAAGTGGTAATATATATCTATCATGTATTTATGTTTGTTTGATTTGAGGGCGGGGGGGGGGGGGGGGGAGGGGGTATTATTTTGCAAAAAAAATAATATTTTAATGAAGTTATTTTCTGATACTCGATTATTAAAAATCTTTAGCTTGGAATGATTTTTCACCGAACACTTCTGAGATCCACTTTTCTGCAATGATCTTAATTTTTTTTCTATCAAAATCATTTATTAGAACAAAATTTTAATTTTACATCATTTACACTAGTAAATGTTTGGAAATTATTCTCATCTTTAGTCCTCACATTTTTTTTTATCAAAACACTCGCTAAGTAAAGAGGATTAGCAACAAATTTTTATTAAATGCTTAGTTATTTGTTGCTAATTTCTATTTTCTTTTGTTATGTTTATTCAATGAAATAATAATATTGCCAATTCAAAAGATTTTTGTCGTTCATCGAATAGCTACAAAAAATATATTATCAAAAATGACTTGTATCATGCATTTTAAACATACATAAATGACAATGAATTTTAGATAGTAATTATATCCATAGTCCAACTCTCCTTTGAGTTTTTCTTTCTTTCAGAAATGTCGTGAAAACAAATGGAGACCTCGAAAAGAGAGAAAAAATATTCATCACGGATCCTCAAGTGATTCTCAACAAAGAAGTAGTTGTAATACATCATTAGAAAGAAAAAAAAAGGAGCTGCACAAAACTTGGAAAAATGCCTCGTCTTCAAACAAATATTCCAAATCAAATCCAAAGAGTCTCAGAGTTCCCACCAATTAATACCAACAACATTTTTGCTATTTCAACTCAGCAGCAACTCCATAACCCACAACTTCAGGCTCAACCTCACTACCTAAACCCATCTTTGTCGGCCCAAAATGATGTTGGTGGTCAACTACAACAACACAGTCTGTTATTTGGAATGTCGGGTTCAATTATTGGAAGCACTAATTATAGGTCTTCTCTGGCATTTAATAGCGGGGATCATCATGATTACGGCTTGGATAATCATACTCAAAATGGTTATGGCTTGGATCTCAATCCTACCCATGTAACAACACATTCAGGTAGCACAATGATAACTAATACAAATGTTGGAAATGTGACACTTAATGGATTGGGAGCAACAAATGCTAATTTTCAGCAAGATATTGGTGAACAAAACATGTTTGATCCAAGCAACATCGTTGCGAATGATACTGAAGGAAGTGATCCAAATGAGTGGAAATATTGGGATGCATTTGTTGATTACGATCATGTTTTATTTGGAAAATATATTTGACTGGTTTAAGAGTCGCCACTTAATTTTTAAAGAAAACATCAAGAAAACTATTGTTTTCAAAAGACTAAAACAGAAATCTAGTGAAAACTTAAAAAGGGTTCGAGATTCTTATTAACAGTCTAGGAAGGTTTTAAAAGCACCTAGAATGTCCACTAATGTGGTTATCCGACAATTAATCATTTGGCTAAAATAATTTTAACTTGAACATACATGACTAAGTTATGAAAATAAAGAGTTTGAAACTTGAAATCATTTTTTAAGGGAAAAGAAAGTATTATAAGAGCGTTTGCTTAAGTGAAATATAATAAATATTAAGGTCAATTAAAAAATGAGTTGGTTTTAATTTCAATTCAAAACGGCTTTCTTTTGGGGAGTTGAATTTTTAGAATCTTAAGATTAAATTTAACAAATAAAACATATAGTAGCAATTGAATAGATAAGGAAAGGAAGTTTGGGCCCAAGTTTGGTTTTTCTGTCCGCCTGGACCAATACTTGGGCCCATTTTCGTTTTGGACTTTTGGCCCATTCGAGTCATTTATACCTGTCCTATTCTAACGTAATAGAAATATTTTCTATTTGGGCCTTAGGCTCAATTCTTCCGCCTGTCCTAAACTAACACGATAATAGCAATTAAAATGACAAAGGGGGCTTAGGCCCAAAATAACAAAATACAATCTTTTATAAAGATTAGGCCTTTGGCCCAATCTTGCCCAATCTTTTCAAATTTTCTCAATCGGTTGCTCCTTTCAACTTCGGGACCTGTTCGTCGATTTTGGGGAATGACTCGGCAAGGGAATTTGAGCCTTTATGGCTCTCCGAAATGCGAAGGGAGGGATGAGCTCATAGTGAGCTCGGATAAATTTCACATGCAAGAAAAGAAGATAAAAATTAGAGTGAAAAATAATTGGCAACAAGTAATACTTTGGTAACAACTGATCTTTAACATGTAACACAGAAGAGATAAAAGCTTAAGGCGGAATTAAACACATGGATAACAAAATGAAAGGAAATATTACTGACATCTAACATGCTTCCAAATAACTGAAACCAAGCAAATAACTTAAGCATGTAGATAAATTGTCATTAGGAACGAAATGGACCAACATACAGTGATATCAAATTGGCACCATACAATAATAATAAAATAAACAACATAGGTGATTAGATCAGCAACCAATTTGAGAAAATGAATTCACCCATTCCCAATGTATACATTTATTTACAGTCAGTTGAGCCAGAGTGCACTTATGAATATTATATACTAGAGAAAACCCCTTTTTTTTTTTCGAGGAAAGACACATACTATAAGACATGAATTAAGCAGCTAATTAAGACTGAATATAACGAAAATTCTGCTAGTAATTAAAGCTACGCTCAGGAAGAGTTTCGACAATAAACTAGTATACAAAGTCATTTAAAATGAATATATATCAAATACAAAGACATTTTTTTTAGCATGTAATATGTTAGAGACCTACTCAGATCAATATTTCATTTGATTAAACTAACTCTTCTAAAAGAGTAGCATCACCAACAAAACTTCAAATAAACCATGACATTTACATCAACGTACTAGAAAGTCTACCAACACTGACTTAATTCTACGCATAATAACTGGAGCATACGGGTTTAAAGGAGCATGCCAAGCTTGACTAAAATGACCAACTTCGAAAGGATGAAACAACCAATATTCAAAATGGGATGTAAACAATCAATCAAGTCATATAAGAATAGATAATACTACGATATTATGTTGAGACAAATAAGGTCTAAAACAAGGAATCACGAATAAGAGGGAAGACAACCCAAGCTACGAGTGACCAGTGAGGAAAACGCGAATATGTGGCAAGTGTATTCAAATTCGAAATCAGGAGGACATCAAACAACTCAAACGAAACAAGGTAGAAATTCAGCTAGTTCTCAGAACAAGATTAAGCTGCGTCAATCGGGAAACTGATTTTGAAAATATGGCTTCACTATTCGACTTAACAGTTCATAACATTTTTTAGTTCCGAAATAAACAGAGGAGGTAAGTGATTTATACCTCTTTTGAAGCAGCGACTGAGACGAACGAGTTTAATAGCGACGACGAGTTTCCACCACCGAAACCAAAACTTTGAGAAATTCGACGAAGCAAGCAGAAGCGGACGAGAAGACAGACTAAGTAAAATCTGGATTTCCCGTCTATTTGGTGTCGACGAACTATCCTGACACTTGTATATATTAGTATAGATGGAGATTTGTAGTGTATTTTCCTTTTCTAAAGCTAGTCGATTCTATATTTCCTTTCAACCTTTCTTTCCAACAAATCTTCTCTAAACCCAAAATTTCCCAACCTCAAAAAAATCACCCCATCATTTCCTGAATAAGGGCCATTATATAGCAAGGAAATAGGGTTCCGAAAAATGGAGGGGAGACCCTGATTTCAGGTAAGGACAAAGGCCCAAATTGAAATTCAAAATCCAAAAATCTTTCACCAATTAAGGTAAACATACTTTTTCTGCGATTTTTGCCCCATTCCGAAAGAGGGAAGGGGAAATCGACACTTGGGATCAAAGACTTGTCCTTGAACGTCGACGTGGCTCCATCTCGAGACGACAAGGACTGATGTGTGGGCTGGCGTGGGCTGGCGGATGCTGTACGAACTACTGGTGAGGTAAAAGAGAAACGACGAAAAACTCGTACTTGGACGCCGTGTATCCGTTGCATTGTCACGTCTTCCGTGAGCTCACGCTGTGTATTGTTGTTGTGGTGTTAACGTTCTGAAAAAATTGGATTCTTTTGTGAAGAAGAAATGACTTTGGGCCGGGTTGGGGTGTTGTAGTTGTATTGTGTTTGGGATGACAATATTGAATTGGAAAATGGGCTGGATTATGGGTTAAATTAGTGGGCTGCACGTGAGAATTGGGTTGCTGTAATGTTGAATGGAAAATTGGAAAGTGTTGGATTGAGGAAGGGTAATAATTGTGGTTAGATCCGCATTCAGAAAATGGCCACCTAAATTGCTCTCTCGGTCAATGAAAAAATTAAGAAGTTAGCCAAAATGAGTTTAATTTAGGGAATTTGACTAATGTTTAACCAAGACAAAATAAAATTGATTAATTAATGAGCTTCTTAATTTTAACGAAATAAGATAATTAACTTAATTATAAACTAATAAACTTGAAATTATAACTATAATTTAAACTAAAGTAAATAAATAAAGTACTTAGCTAAAATGTAAACCCCCTTTTTTTTAAAAATGATTTTCAAATGTACTAAATTACACACGTAATTAGTTATATAAAACATATTTATTATTAAAAATTTATGAAAGTGAAAAAACTATTTGAAATAACTAAAAAAAACTTTGTGAATTTCCATAAAAAGAATAAATTATTTCATGTCGTTCAAAATTGAAAAAGCTCAATGACTAATCTATATCGTGGAGGTCCAAAATTGGGTGTCAACAGATCATATGGGTGATCTCTTCCAAAATCCTACATCTCCAAGTGCTACCCTACCTAATGAATATGGCAGTAAGTTTATGCTTCTATTTCATTTCCCTTACTACACTTTATTTATTTGAAATATTAGTTCGATAGAATTGACTTTTCACATGATCATTCAATTATCTCATAAAGTGGTATTCTACATGTGCAGGTGGTAAAGACATCAAGGGTCTAATTTCCAAGAATAACAAATTTCCTGATGAATAATCAACATGATGATTCAGTTCTATCAGTGACAAAGTTATTTTCTCATATTGAAATTGCTATCTTTCATTGTAATTTTCTACAAACTATTTTGTTTCGTATGATTTGAATTGCTTGAACTATTGGAAAGTGAAAGGAATGCTTTATCCAAATTAAGAGAATGTATTTGAAATACTCATTTGAACTTGAAATTGTCTATCTTCCTTTCAAGTTCTTGCTCTCGTAATATTTGTCTTGTTGCAATCTTGTTTAATGTAGCTTTTCACTTACCTTTTTTCTCCTCCATTTCTCCAATTGTGCAAAACTCGTAATTTATGATAAATAAATCAGCTTAGACTAAAAAAATTTGAAGGAGGCAGAGGATATTACCTTGTTTTATGTATCTTCCTGTATTGCAAAAGCTATAATTGGGAAAATATTTTCATCTTTTGATGAGAAATTTCTTAACCTTTACTCATTTCTTCGTTTCCTTATTATGTATTGAATGTTTAAGATTGTAGTATATTATTACATACTTAAATCTTGTTTATGAAATTTTTTAATGATTTATGTTTGGATTATAAATCTCTTGTTTTGCTTATGTATTGAATGATTTTTATTTCTAATGAAGTGAGTCAAATTGTTTCTTTAATTATTCTTGTGTTTTAATATTTCTAAAAGGAGTGACTAATCCTAGGACTTGCTCAGTTACTTTGATTTGAGCTCGAGAGAGTGAAAAAAGAAGAAGAAGAGAGATTGGAAAAGATTAATTAACAAAAATTTGTGGTACTAATTGGGGTATTAATTAACATATCCTTACTTGATCACATATGTGTTGTTCTATGTGAAATTTGCCTCTGACTTATAGTTGACTAAATTATATTGCACATGTTCGTGTATATTTTCTCACTTGGAAGAGTGGATTTGGACGTTATTAACCATTACCATCGTTTAGGTAGAAAAAGAAAATAACTAATTAATAGTTGAATGTTTTAATTAATAGATGATCAACTAATATGAGACGGAAAGAGTAGCGTAAATGTAAGATTCACTTCTCACCAAGAGTCCTCCTTTCTTATTATTTTCCTTTTAGAGGTTAATAATTATTATGTATCCCTAGAATAATTTATTGAAATAGTAGGTTTGAAAGAAAACGATTCTTCTCTTCTTCCTATGCGGGACTTTTTGAACAACACTAATTTGACAAAAACCACAATTTTATTTATTTTTAGGTGGAATTATATCAATAAGGAACTATGCTTATGATATTAATCTAAGACCATTAATTGTTACTTGAACACATGGATTCATCATCTGAACAATTGAAACAATTAATACTTGTGTGAACCTCTTTTTATTTCGAGTGATGTGTCAGAATCTTTAGCCAACTAAGACTAGCGTTAAATTTTTGGTAAGTCTCAAGAAGTGTAATTAATACTTAATAAAATAATCTCATCCTTGAGATTCAAGAACTTTTTTGGTCTGAATAGGTTTTAATCATTAAGATCTAGAACAAAGTTTTAATATTAGTAAAAGGTATTTTTGTGTGAATAGTTTTCTTTGTGAGGTTCGAGAAATGGAATAGATATGGACTACAAGTTGATATTCGCCATTAGGAAATTCACACGAAAAGGAACGAGGAATTCTCAATGAAAAAAGCGCTCTCTAAATCTGTTTAGTATTTGCCATGAGGTTCTTACCATAATTGAATTTTCCTTTTAGGAAAAGGTAAACATATCTCCATATTTGTCTAGTTCTTTTTCTTGTAGGAAAAAAATTATGACTCTATAAATAGATGTTTATTGATTCTAGCTTGGTAGCATTCATAATGTAGTCGTAGTGGGCTTTGAGAGTTTTGTGTATTGTGTGAAGCTAGGGGAAGAATGTGTGAGACACAAGTATTACTTTAACACTTGTGTGAACCTCTTTGTATTCCGAGTGAATTGTGTGAGGTCATTCTTCTCTCGATTTTGTACTTTCTTTTATATAGTGATTTTTTCATCTCCTCTTGTGGATGTAGATCAGTTGACCGAACCACGACAAATGTTTGTGTCTTTTAGTATATTTCTCGTTTGTCTTATTACTCATCATCTTTTGAGGTTTGCTTTGCTAGCTTCTGCATGACACCTAATTATTTCAGTCCCAACAAGTGATATCAGAGTCAGGTTCAATGGTTTAATGATCAAATGGTTGAACCAGGTCAAAAATAAGTGTTCATCTTGACGAGTTTAGTTCTAACCGTAACATATTTGATAGTAATGAAGAATTTTGTTGGAGAAATATTTTCAAAGATATTTTTGCAGAGGAGATGCAAGTTATTGAAGATTATGTGAAGAATGTGGAGCAAATTTATTTTGTCAGAAATTTAGGCCAATGGAGATATTTGTTTAGTATTTGTCATGAGTTTCTTACCATAATTGGGTTTTTTTCTTTTAGAAAAAGGAAAACACAGTTTCCATATTTGGCTAGTTCTTTTTCTTGTAGGAAAAAGTTTATGACTCTAAAATTATATGTGTATTCCTTCTAGCCTAATAGCATTCACAATGTAGTCCTAGAGGGAGAATGTGTGAGACACAAGTGTTAAAGTAACACTTGTGTAAACCTCTTTGTTTTTACATTGAATTGTGTGGGGTTATTCCTCTCTATATTTTGTACTTTCTTTTATATAGTGAATTGCTCATATCCTCTTTTGGATGTAGGTCGATTGTTCAAATTACGTTAAATATTTGTGTCTTTTGGTATATTTTTCGTTTGTATTATTACTCATGGTCTTTCAAAGTTTGCTTTGCTAGCTTTTGCATGATACCTAGCTATTTTAGTCCCAACAAAACCAAACGTGAAAGTTGTTTTCCAGCAGTCAACTTTTCTAGTAGCTCTACTCTCGACTTGGATAATATATCCAAAAAGCTACGCTTTCGGCCATTCCACACGCTGCCTATGTAGAGATATGTTTATCTAAAATGGATTCTCTTTTTTGTAGTAAGTATCGAACATGTTATGCCCATTGACTAAGAAGCTAGGGGTGGACACAACAACTACATGGACCTCTTTCTTTCATCGGCCATCACTATTAGTCGTCTTTGTTATCACAATGATCACCACCATTACCGTCATCAAACATCTCTGTCATCACAATTACTATTATTATCAACCATTACTATATATCAAGCATTTGCTATATTTATGTTTTTTATCGACATAAACAATGGGTTAACATGATATAATTTATTAGTAGTTTTATATATTTTTCTCATAATAAAGGAAACAATCACTTATACATTCTTTGAGATCATTTAGTTTAAAATCAGGATATTCCATTGTGGAACCATAACTAGGGTTATAGCTTAGGATCAATTCACCTTCTTAATTAATGGGATAATTTACTTAGCTAAATTTGAGTGAAAAGAAGAAGAAATTGATTAATTTAATTCGTTTACGTTCCAATGGGGTGTGCAATACCCATAAATTTGTCATGTCGTTATTAGGTGTTTATGACATGCATATATTCCAAGCAAATTCTGCCAAATTTAAGGGACTATATAGGTATTATTGAGATAAAATTATATGTATAGTCCACTCTAAACATACTTATAAGCAGGTAACATATACTATATAAAGAAGCTTCTAGAGATAATTAAAGTGAACTCTGTATTAATTAGAGTTGCAATAACAAATACATCAAAACATTAAAGTGTTTCACCAATAAATTCATTTTTTTTATGTCCAAAACTAATCCAATGGAAGCTCTATATTATGTGGAACACCGGAAGAAGTTTTAGTATTGTTGGTACATCATGAAGCAAAATTTCTTACTGATCAGACTGTTAAATTGTTAGAGGCTTAGAAATATAAAAGTGACATTTCTAGAAATTTTTTTAACCTTTTTGTTTCTTTGATATAATAACTAAATGCCGTGTGATTTTTTTTTATATATAGAGAGAGATTGAAATGATATAAACTTTGTTATCACATTTATGATTTTAGCGGCGTCCATTTTTAAATTTCATTTATCTTGTAAATCTTGAACTTCTCTTTTTCCTTGTTATCATAGCACTTTTTAATTTTTACAAATTTATCTATCCTCGAAGAAAAATAATTCTACATTAGTGATGGATGTACAAGAAATTAGGATGACGGGAGGGAAGAGAAAGAGCACGAAAAAGACATGATAAGAGATGATTTGTCTATCATTATTATTTGAGATAATATTTTTTGTATTTTATTGGATGTAGTTAAAAAAATGAGGAGATCTAATTTTCATGAAAAAAACATTTTCCTTTCTATATTTTTTTTTGTTTTTTGTTGGATGTAGACAAAAAAAAATTGGTTTTCTTATACTTTGTTAGATCATCAAATTACATATCTATGAAATAAAATTACCTCAAAACATTTTATCCTATTATGTTTTGCTTTAATAGTATATAATATATATATATATATATATATATATATATATTCAATAGTTATTTGTTTCTGACAATTCATAAATAAATTGGAATAGTTTTTAGAAATATATTCTTTAGGATCTTCTCTGGATTTTAGTAATCCAATTACAACATAAAAAATAAAAAATAAAAAATACTATGTATAGCTTTTTATGTAACCAATCTAGTTAAGATTGCACACATTATTTATAATATAAGTTGATTAATATGTGTTATTTGAAAAATTAAAGTTCAGAAATATAACATGAACATTCTTACATATCCAAATGATACCTTTGTGTACAATATTTTTTTCCTAATTTTCACTGATTTCAAAGTACATGGATATATGTAGATACGGAAGTTATGGCTCCTGCGGTAATGTCAATGCTTTCCAAAGAAAAGAAAAAAATTAATGCAATGATAATCAGTGTCCACCGGATTCACATTGCTTTGAGCTCTTGGCACAAGCTGTAGGAAGTAAGACTATTATGCGTAAAGAGTTAAATATATATATATATAGCGATATAAACAGTAAGAGTTTACACTTATAGCTAACGTCAATCTATTTGGAATTAGGGAGTAGTGATTATTGTATTTATATATATCTCAGCTTGATAAAGGAATACTAAAATATTGATTAAATTAATTTTACATTCTAATAAAACATGTAGGATATTTTCCGTCAGCCATCAGTGAAGTGATGAATATGCCAGGTCTTACCATTAAGCAAATTCCAAGTCGTCTTCAAGTACATTATCCTTACAAAAATTAAAATGGTAAATTATGTATCATATATTTATGTTTGTTTGGTCGGGGGAAATTAATTTCCAAAAAAATAATATTTGTTATAAAGTTACTTTGCTTGGAATGATTTTTCATCGAACACTTCTAAAATCTACTTTACATACAATGACTTTAATTTTAATTTTTATCAAAATCGTTTATCAGATAAAATAATAATTTTACATCACTTCCACCAATAAATGTTTGGAAATTATTCTCGTCTTTATTCTAATTTTTTTTTATCAAAACTTCTATTGCATGCTTAGATATAGAAGTTATTTCTTGCTAATTTTATTTTATTGTAATGACTATTCGATGAAATAATACTGTTGTCCATCTTTAATTCAAAAGTTTTTAATCGTTCATTCATTAGCAACAAAAATGTTTTTTTATTAGATATGACTTGTGTCATGCGTTTATGTCACACCTAAAAAAACGATGATTTGAGATGATAATTATAAAATCCATGGTCCAACTCTCCTTTGATTTTTTTTTCTTCTTTCAGAAATGTCGTAGCAAAGATGAGAAACTTCAAGAAGAGAGAGAATATATTTGTCACGAATCCTCACGTGGTTCTCAACAAAGAAGTAGCTATGAACTTATGGGAAAATGCCTCATCTTCAAACAAATGTTCCAAATCAAATCCAAAGAGTCCCAGAGTTTCCACCAGTTAATACCAACAATATTTTTGCTAGTTCAACTCAGCAGCAGCTCCATCACCCACAACTTCAGGTTCAACCCAACTATCTCAACACATTTTTGTTCGCCCAAAATGATGTTGGTGATGGACAACAACAACGTGGCCCGTAATTTGGAACAATGGGTCCAAGAAGTCCATTTATTGGGAGCACTAATTATAGGTCTTGGCTGGCGTCTAATAGTGGGAATCATCATGATTACGGTTTTTATCATCATACTCAAAATGGTTATAGCTTAGATATCAATCCTGCCCATGTAACAACATATTCAGGTAGCGCAATGATAACTAATACAGATGTTGGAAATGTGACACTTAATGGATTTGGAGCAACAAATGCTAATTTCCAGCAAGATATTGGTGAACAAAACATGTTTGATCCAAGCAACATCGTCGCGACATCAGATGCAAATGCTATTGGGATGCATTTGTCAATTACAATTCTATGGATGATATCAACTTCCAAAATTCTACAACTCCAAGTGCTACCCTACCTAATGAACATGGCCGTAAGTTTTTGCTTCTATCTCACTTCCCTTACTAGTTCGATAGAGTTGACTTCTGAGATGGTCACTTAATTATCTCATAAAGTTACTTTCTACGTATGCAGGTGGTAGAGACACCGAGGGTCCAGATTTCAACAATAGCAAATTTCTTGATGAATAATCAACATTGTCAATAATCCAGTTCTATCGATCAGTTATAAAGTTGTTTTCTTAAGTTGAAATTGCTATCTTTCATTTTAATTTTCTAGAGTCTATTTTGTTTCGTATGACTTGGATTGAATGAACTTATGGAAAGTGAAAAGAATGTTTTTAGAGAATGTATTTGAAATACTCATTTGAACTTGAGACTGATTTAGCTCTCATAATTTCTGCCTTGCTGCAATCTTGTCTAACTTAGCTTTCCGCTTATCTTCTTTGTCTTCCGCTTCTCCAGTAATAGAGGTGTTACAAGGTGTGTAAGATTAATCCTTGTGAGTATCGCAGTCTGTATTCACTAGTTGTTTGAAGTTATTGGAGTTTTGAGAAAACTACAGGTCGTGGTTTTTTCCTCCCTTGAGCAAAGAGTTTCCATGTTAACATCTGTGTTCTTACTTTAAGCATTTACATTACTTCTTGTTATCAGTATAGTCAAGTGGTTAGAACAACATAAGACATGTCACTAAACAACAACATAGGAAAAAACAGACCCTGCTAAGTGATCGATCCGCGTGTGATAGTTGCCTTCTTAACCTTGGACTATTGCTTCCTGCTAGATTATATGAACTTGAATATGTATACAAATTAGTATTCAATGAGTTCCCAAACATTCGCGCATAAAAAATTTCCCCTGTTGTTGTGCCACCAGGACTTAGCATATGTTCTATATTTGTATAATTTCGATGATGATCATGAGATTGTTGGGATAATGGAGGCATATTATTATTGGGTATTAGTCCGTGACTCTTACATCTCGGAGTAGGAGGTCTTTGTGGTATGACTATACCAAGATTCAGGGCCTTGCCTGATGTTTTTGTAGCTTGACCGCGAGCATAGAGTGGAATCAATGTTTTTTGTGAGACTTCAGCTTTGCAAACAGGGCATTTTGGCTGTTGATTATCGATGTTCTCTGATGAAATGGTCTTAATATGTATCCATTTGTAGATACAAGGCCAACAATAGAGGTGACCACATAATGTAACAACAGGATCATGTACAAGATCCAGGCAAATGTTGCACTCGAAACCTCCAGGTGAATTTTCTTCAAGTTTATCAAGATCAATTGTGTTTCATTTTTCGTAGGAAATATCGCGTTGATCAAAGGTAGTTTCTGGTATTTGATCTTGAAAAATTTGTTCTAAGGCCATATTTGCCTCTTGGTATTGATTTATTTTGGTAATGGCAAGATGAAGAATGGTTAGAATTCAGGTTTTTAATACAATTAGAAGTGAGTATTTATAAGGACAAGAATAGTAGTTTGCAAACAATGATTCTTAAGGTTGTCACTTGTCAACATCACATTATGTTAAAGGGGCATGGCTAAAAAGAAAAGGCCCTACACATTATTAAACAACACTATATCATATTAGTCAACTCAGTCTTAATTTATGCGGTACTGTTCGATTTGATATAGCGTTTAATAAAGAAATGAAGATTTTTAAAATATGTGGTGTAAAACAAATCTTTAATATTTGTGTCATTATAAATCATGTCATTAAGAATAATAGATGAATCTAAAGCTTTTTTTTTTTTTTTTTTTTTTGTAACATCAAAATATGTTCTTTTTATTGGTTAATAACCATTTTGAATTCTAATAAAACCATTGCCTCTGAAAAGCACCAATATCACACATAAGGAACACTGGAAAAAGATTCAACTTGATAGATGGACGTCCATCCAGCAAACACGAAAACAAATAAGAACCATTACTCGTTGCCATTGACGCAATGCTAGCAAAATTTTAACATAAAAACAATTCCAGAAACATAAAGTGCACCAAAATCAACATATCCAAACTTAAAGAGTCTAAGCAAACAAAACCAAAGACTATTAACTAGGGAATAAAGCCCAGTCATTAATCAAGTACTCAAGGAAATTTCGATATGGCAATCAAAATTATGGGCTCAGCGCAATCTCCTGGCCTCCCTCTCAGACTCCAACAATGTGAGAATATCACCCTCTCTGACTGGTCCCTTGACATTTCTCATGATAAACCTGTGCTGGTCATCAAGAAACTTGACTCTAACCTGAGTCACCTGCCCCCTAGATCCAGTACGACCCATGATTTTAATCACAATTGCATGCTTGGTTACAGATTCCATTCTTCCGGTGAGAAAAATCTGCTGCTGTATGCTGCTGCTGTGTATCAGAGAATGGAGAATTTAAAGCTTTTTCAATCATCGAAATGTGATATTCTTTTTGTATCATACTGAAACACATGTGTTACATAAATTGGGACAAATGAACTATCACACACATCATAATTAAGTGATTTAATGAAGTTGAAAAATTAATATTAATGGATCATGGTTAAGTGAGAGGAGTTTTGTGCAAACACGTCTTTTATCTATCTATTTGATTTAAACAAGTATAAGTTTATCATATTAGAAATATGATTAGGACCTTATATTAGGCCCCATGATAAGAATCTTAATCTAGAAAATAACTTTTAGTCAATAAAAAGTAGCACTAGTTGCGTTCAAGGAGCTACCACTTGATGAACTTCCACAGAACCACATCCCATAAGTTCAATAGTTTTCACACTATAAGAACTAGATGTTTTTTTTCCGCGTGAATCAATGAAAATTTTATGTTATAAAACATGATTTTTTCCATTTTGATTTTATTAAACTAATTCACTAAGAAAACCCATAACAAAACATAAGTTCTCATTGAAATACTGGAAATAGTCACTTGGAAATTTATGAGTTTTAGGAAATTATGCATCAAAACTTAGGAAGACGCGGCTCATATAGAAATTTGTTGTTAAATCATAATATATACTTTTACATCTGAATATCTTTATTGATTTGGTTAAAATTATAATTAAAAAAATTACAATACAATATATATAGATTCACATAAATTTAATACTGTAGTTCAATTATTATTATTATATATTAATCTAAAATTATTATAGAAGCTTCTAAACTCTAAATTCAGATCCAACTAAGGAGTGAATATACATAATGGGGGTCTGGGGGATGGGAGAAAACATATGGACGGTGTGACAAAAAAATAAAAGAAATACTCCGTCCATTCCATTTGACTTAGTATTGTTTGACTTAATACGATGTCTAAGAGAAAAAAAAGATTTTAGAAAATTATAGGCTAAAACAATTTTTATATATTTATATAATTGTAAATCATTTCATTAATTAAGGGTAGATGGAGAATTTTAAGTTAAATTATTTTCAATTATAATAAAATGACATTTTTAAAGATGGATTATGAGAATAGAGTGCCACGTAAAATAAAACGAGAAAATACCACTTTCTCCTTCCCATTTTATATGTTACCTTTTTACTTTGCACTTACATTAAGAAATAATGTAACTTTACCCTTCAACCCTTATTTAATGTTTTCTTAAGTCAACTTTATAACTCCCTCCGTCCCATTTTATATGTCATTTCTTTCTATAAATAGTTGGACCACAATACTTGTCATTTTATAAAATTTATGTATAAATTACCATATTTTACCTATTATACCCTTGATAGAGTAGTTAATTAATCTTGAAAATATATTCATCATTTATTATAAAATTGACTTAAGAAAACATTAAATAAGAATAGAAGCAATTTGCAATCATCCTGGAGTACCTAAAGAACCACTGACAAATGGCTATACGAAAGATCATATACAATTAAATTACAAGCCATTTGCAATCATCCTTCCCCCTTATGCAGAAAAAATGAAAACGAACAAAACAAACACTCACACATTCGGCTTCTGATTTGACATTTATTTCAGAGAACTGGCTAGTCCTCAGAACACCTTAACTACTCGCTGCAGAAAAAAAAAGACGCAAAAAAGGAAAATAATATGTTAGATGTCCCATAATTAAGGAACAAGAGAATATTATAGCGAGAATGAGCATGCAGGTATAAGAACTTACGCAGGCAAGAAGCAACTTCTTTCTCAAAGTCATCATCATTATCTACATCTGTTGTCACACTATCAACATGCATCATCTTCATCTGTTGCCACACTATTGAAAATGCTCGCCACAAAAGATGAAAAATGAAATGTTACACTTCCCAAAATCAAGAATGAACATGCAAGTATAACAAGTTACACAATATTGGAAGGATTCGAATCAAACACAATGACAGCATCAAGAACTTTTGTTGAATTGGTGCAATTTGACTTACTAAAGCTATTATCCAGATTATTATCGAGTTTACTATAATGATGAGTTAAATATTGTTGTAAATCAAGGAAGAAGATGTCTTACTAAAGATCACGAGTATGGACCTCGATAGAGCTTCCATAGTTGTCTTGAATGTCCTGTTGAATTTGCTTGGCGGAATTCCCAACAGATTGTTGACAGTACTGTATATCAATAAGAGCTAGTGTGGTTATATCTGCAAAATCTCGAGGGATTGAATCCAAATACTCGCACTCTCTAAGAAAAAGTCGTTCAAGGTACGGAAAGTGATCACTACTAGCTCTCCAGTACCGAATGCCTACGGTATCCAGAAACAAGAACTTCAAGTGAGGAAACCCTTCCTCAACTACTTCCCACTCCTCGCCTATGACGGCATTGTGTGATAATTTAAGGACCTCGAGTTTGGGTAATTTACCAACAATGCTCAAATCCTTCCATGCCAAAAGGAAATCTCCTCTAAAAGTTAAACTCTTAAGGTTTTGTGGAAAAGCATCTGGAGGAGGTAAGAGTAAAGTTGGAGCAGTTCCCCCCAAATGTGTCTCTCTGCGAATTTCCTTCTGAAACCTCAGAGGTTCTTGCGGAGTAGCAGTGTTTTTTAGAAAGCAAGCAATAGGTGGATTATAAATACCAAATTCCAATTTCTCGAGCTGATATAAGTAGCGAAAATCATACAGGTCCTTGCGATTGCGGAAGTCCTGTGGGACGCCAAATACTTTCAACTTCTTTAAATTGGGAAATAGTCTAAAAAAAGACCCTGTACAATACCAAGGATTCAATTGATGGAGGCATTGCAAACTTTTCAAAACCAATCTGTTCTCTGTAGGCTCATGACTCCGCAAGTAATTCCAGCCCATACACAGCTTCCTCAATTGTGGCATCGTTAAAATTTCCGATGGTAATATGAAAGGATGAAAAGATTTAAATGGAAGGTAAAGTTTAAAAGTTTGCAGAAAGCATAGGCTTGATATCGATAGAGGAATGTCTATTATTGATGAGGGAAGAGCTTCTTTCGATACTCGATACATCTGTAAGCAAGGATTAAAACACAAAGATAGGTATCTCAAATGAATTAGAGAAAGTACTCCACTGGGAAAAACAATTGGGCATCTAGTCAAAGCAAGATCTAGTACTCTTACTAGCTTGAAAGACAATTCCAGTGTGACGCATTTGAATCTACACAACCTGATGATAGAATGAGCCTCACTGTTACGACACCAAACCAATTCTTCCTCATTATGGATACTGATCCGACTTCGACTCTTAAAGGAACACTGCATGGATTGTGCACATGAATTTTGATCACTCTTTCCTCTGATAACATTCACAAAATTCATGTTTCGAGCTTCCCTCAAACAGAGTTCACGGGTCACATCATGCATTCCACAACTTTCTATTGTTCCACGAAAACTAAAATTGTGGATGAAAATTAAGCTTCTATCTATAAGTTCATTTATACATGTTGTTGCCACCTCTTCTATGCTTTTTCCCTCTTCTTCATTCAAAAACCCCTCTACAGCCCATAACTCAACAAGTTTATTTACATAAATCTCTTCATCCTCTGCGAAAATTGCAAAATATAGAAAACATGGTTTTAGGTGAGAAGGCAAGTGATGGTAACTCAAAGCCAACACTCTCATGCATTTTGCTTCAAGATCTGTGCTTACCACCGAACTTACATTCTCCGCAACATTTTGCCACTCATCCAATGTTTTACTGATTTTGGAGAGAAGTCCAGCAATCACAGTAATTGCTAGAGGTAACCCTCCACATTTTAATGCAATTTGTTTCCCAATATTTTCAAATTCAGGAGAATAAGAACCTTCTTTTTCAAAGATCTTTTTGTGTAGTAAATTCCAACTTTCGTCAAAATTCATGAGGCGCATGTGATGAGGAGGCTTACCTGAACTAGCATATTCAGCCACTTCCACATTCCGAGTAGTCAGGAGTATTCTGCTTCCATTAATACAGTCTGGGAAACATAGTTTTATATCATCCCAAGCTTCTGTAGTCCATATGTCATCAATGACTACCAAGTATCTCCTGCCTTTCAGATGCTTTTGCAGTCGGTCCGCTAGCTGATCATCAGGTTCATCACTTGTCAAAGAAAGAAGGCCTAGGAGTACATTTCTCACACAATACTCTTGTGAAACAGTTGCTTTTGCACGAATATCAAATCGAGACATAATGTAAGGATCACTATAGAGTTTTGCAGCCAAAGTTGTTTTCCCGATACCTCCCATCCCTACGATTGAGCCAACTTCTAGTTCCCTTCCTCCTCTAGCAAGTTGATCCAGCATCATCTCAAATTCATTTTCACGGCCAACCATTATATTCTCGGGCTGCTCGACAGCATGTTCAGGTAAACTGACAAGTGAGCTAGTTTGTGGTTTTAGATCTTTCATGCTGTCCGATGTTGCCATCCACTGTTTCACGGTGGAATCAATGCATTCTAGTGCTTGTTCCAAGACGAAAAAAATCTCCCACATAGCCCTGCTTCTTTCCTCCAAATTCTGTGCTAAAAAAACATTTCTTGATTCCGAGTCAACCATATCTTCTGTTGTGTATGCTACCTCTACGATTTCAACTTCCAAGATTGTTAACCCCTCATGATCGCCCATTATATTGCAGGATTTCTCCAGAATAACTCTCAAAGATTTGAGCTTTTCATAAAACGGTTGCAAATCACATCCAGTAAGTTCCATTGATTGATGTATGGTTCTCATAAGGGAAGTAACAGCAGCATAAGCCATATATCCAAAAAAATAGAAATATCTCTCAGTATGAAAATGGACAAATTGCCACAAGTTATGTAATTTTTCAGTTTTTAAGAAAACAAAAAATGCAAAGTTCTTTCTTTTACTAGCTATTTCCATCACATTTCCAGCTAGGTCCACCAACCTTATCATCATGTAGACAAAAGCAGAGACCAAAGTTAAAAAAGAAAAAGGCAGGACTCTGACAGGAAAAAGTAGAAAAATTTGTGATAATTCATTATTAGACCCTACACATATCTATTCATGAATATAAGTATGTTTCTTACATACAAGAGATTGATGATTTTAATGAGTCAATTCCCTAAATGATCACCCAAGTTTAGGGAATTGCCTTAAAATATTATTTATGTTTCATTTAGGATCAAAATATCACTCAACTATCACTATTTTCCTCCAAATATACTTGACACTTCAAAAGTCTCACTCTCTCCCATTGGCATGACATGTCATTAAAGTCATTTTTTTAATAATAGGCTTAATAATTTATCAAACTCATTTAACTAAAATAATGATCTTATTATTTTCTAAAAATAAAATAATATATATATATATATATATATATATATATATATATTAGTTTATTAAGAAGAAATTTTCATACTTGATAATCTTTTATCATAATTATTTTTTTTATTTTTTTATGCTGTGAAGAATAATTTTTTAAAACTTACCATAATGTCATTAATTTTGAATAATTATGAGAAAATATATTCAAAAAATATTGATATATATAAATCACTTATGAATGTCAACTTACATCAATGAATCATATATTATATAATGGATCAATAATATTGAAAATCTATTAACTATTAAAAAATAATTAATTGGGTGCTTTGAAATCCATATATCTTACAATATCTTTCTTTGAAAAGAAAATAGAAAGTGAATAATATTTATATTAGAAAATAAAATTTTGATCTTTATTTATCAACATATTAATCTCATATAATATGTATATTATTGAATTAAAATAGGCAATTCAATTAATTATTACTTGTATTTCATGAATTTGGGATTATATAAGAATATATATTGGTGTTTAATTGTATGAGAAGTTAAAATATAATATAATATAGAATAAAAGAATAAAAATTTAAATTAAAAAAAGTTAAATAATAATTTTCTCTTTCTTACCAACTTTTTTGTCAACCTTACAAATTTATTTGAATATTTTTATGAAAAAAATTGCTTAAATTTTTTGAATAATTTACTTAGGAATTTTAAAAATTGCCAGGTAATAATTGCACAAAAAGTTTTTTCATTGAATTTTGTTTGGTAAAAATATATAAAGGAATTAGATTTTTTTTTAATAATCTTCATAAATTCTCATGTAATTCATATATTTGTTTTGTAGAGACATAAGTTTGATGAATTAAATAGGTCTATTATTTTTTAAAATGATGATTTAATGACATGAAATATCAACTAGAATAGAAGAAGACTTTTGAGCCATTTAGTATTTGTTTTTGGATAAAAAACATGATATTTTTCACTTTCTATTTTTTCAAAAAATATAATAAAATGGTACGCATGAATTTCAAAGTACTTGATTAATATTATTGTAACCGTTAATTGACCTTTAATATTATTGATTCATTATACAATTTATGATTAATTGATGTAAGTTAGCATTCATGAGTGATTTGTATATCAATATCTTTTTTTGAATGTACATGTTTATAAATATTCAAAATTGATGATATTATAGTACGTTGTAAAAACCTATTCTTCATAACATAAAAAAATAAAAAAGTTTAATTATGATAAAAGATTCTTAAGTATGAAAATTTATTCTTAATAAACTAATATTCTTTTTCTAAAAAAAATAATACGATAATTATTTTAGTTAAATGAGTTTGATGAATTAAATTACTCTATTATTTTAAAAAAAATCTTAATGACATGTCATGCCAATTAGGAGAGAGTGAGGCTTTTGAAGTGTCAAGTATATTTGGAGGAAAATAGTGATAGTTGAGTGATATTTTGGTCCTAAATGAAACATAAATGATATTTCAAGGCAATTCCCTCAACTTGGGTGACCATTTAGGGAATTGACTCTGATTTTAATTCCATTGAAAGCAACTTCGTAGAATTTTCCAAATCAAAGAGGGAGAAATATTAAGATCCAAGTAGGAATTTCTCTATTCCTAGTTCGATTCAATTAACCAAGCATAAATATCTCTTAATATACATGAGAAGTTTAGACTCTAAAAGTCAAATCAACAAAATATTGATGGGCTAACACATGAAAAACTACTGAGAAAATCGCCTAATTCCTGTAAATTGGTCCTTAAATGCCCAAAATGGACTCTAAAAATTATCAGACCATACGTATTGCTCCCCCAACTCCCTACTGAGAGTTCTGTAAAGATTTCGATTAGAAATCGTCCGTAAGTCATATCACCAATATATTAATGACTAACACACACGAAAAAAATAAGAAAATTGTATAATTTCTTTAAATTGGCCCCTAAATGCCTAAAATGGACTCTAAAAGTTGTGAGACTGTACGTACTGCTCCCTCGACTCCCTACAGAGGGTTCCGTAAATGTGTAGCAAAAAAATCGTTTGAAAGTCATATCACCAAATATTAATGGGCTAACACACACAAAACACTGAGAAAGTCGCCTAATTCCTGTAAATGCCCAAAATGAACTCTAAAATTGTGATACTATACGTACTGCTCCACTAACTCCCTATGGAGGGTCCCGTAAAGATTTTACAGAGAAATTATTCGGAAGACATATTACAAAATATTCATGGCTAATACAGACGAACTGAGAAGATCACCTATTTCCTATAAATTAGCCCCTGAATGCCCAAAATGGACTCTAAAAAGTGTGAGACTAACTCCCTACGAAGGGTTCCATATAAGTTGCACAAAAGAAATCGTCTGAAAACCATATCACCAAAATATTTATGGGTTAACACACACGAAAAACTAAGAAAATCGCCTAATTCTTTTAAATTGGACCCTTAATCCCTTTACGAGATTAATTAGAGATGCGCGCGCGCGCGTGCACACACACATATATATAAAGAAGAAGCTAGTTGTAGGGCTTGATTGCCATAAAATACTTAGACGATGTGGGTGACGCACATAGTGAATCTCATGAATTGACTCGTGGATCATTGTGATATTGGGCCATGAAACTTAGTCTGAGGGAAAGATTGTTGGGTGTGAGATTGAATTTCCACATTTGAGAAGCTATATATAAGGTGTAGGATCTCTTAAGGGAAAATTTCATATATGACAAACGTATTTAATGAAATAAAGCTCTATAGGTATAGTTTAGTAATTACATTCAATGGGTATAGTTTAGTTTGCTATGAAGCATTAATTTTGTATATTTTCTTTTTAAAAAATAATTTATACAATATTTTTTTTTTTAATAAATGGATACATGAGCGCTAACTTCAGTAATAAAAAATTTACATAATCCCATGATTCAAGCTAATCGTCCAAAATCAAATATTTTTCCAAAAAAAAGTTCTATAGCAATAGAAACACCATAACAACTGGGTTCCTCAAACGACTGAAGCATACGATTAATCAATATTCTTGTATATTCAACACTAGGTAAGCGTTTCTTTCAAGGAAACTTCATGTTTTGAACGGCAAGAAAGTATACAATTGATTTTTATAGTATATAATTGAAATTTTGGAAAACGGATTATTTTTGTTTTTTACATTCTAATGGTTCGCAATAATTTAATTTTGTTTATACAAGATTAGATAAATTTTATATTAACAATTCAATTCTAATTTTTTGTTTGAAAAATTGAATGACACAATTTGTATATATGAAGTGTATATGATTCGACAATAATGGTGTGCTTTAATTTGATAATTTTTGTTGTTGTTGTTGTAATTTTACTGTATATATAAGTTATACGATTTGTATATTGTTTAATTGATAATTGTAACATCCGACAATTTAAAATGAATATGAAGAAGCTTGAAATTTGGAAATAGTCATTTTTTTGGAAAAATTTAAAATCTGGAAATTTGGCAGTCCAGAATCTGGAAAATTTGGCTAAGTTCAAAAATCTGGAAATTTGGCTAAGTGTGGAAATCAGTGAGTTTTTGGCCAACTTTGAGCAGTCGTAACTCCTAGCTCAGGATGAGTTAGGAGTAGTTTCAGTTATGGTTTCGAAACTTGTGGAATGATCTTTCCAACACCACCGAGTTTGCTCGATTCCGAGTTCGTATGAGCGAGTTATGCCCTTTGAAAGTTGGGGCAGATGGCAAGGAGTCCGTCCGGAAATTTAAGGGCATTTTAGTCTTTTCACAAATAATTTCTTTTGAGCTTATATTGTTGTATTAGGCTGATCTTTGGATCATTTTGTCCCATTTTGAAAGAGAAAGAGTTAGGGTTCAAGAGAAGAAGAAGAGAAGAAGGAGAAGAAGAAGAGAAGAAAGAGGAGATCAACAAGATTTGTCAAGATCATTGTGGATTTTCATCGGGGGTGATCCCTATCAAGGTATGTGAGTCTTTAGTGTGGGTTTATCCTTTCCCCCCACATACCAACCTCGTTTTTATGATTTGAGAAGAGATTGGATTTGTTGTTGAAGTTGTTGAAATTGTTAATTGTTGTTGATGTTGTTAGTTGTGTTGTTGAAGTTATTGTTGGTTGTGGGACAGGATTGGGCTGTGTATTTGAGTTGTGATCTATTGTATGTTGAGAGATTGATGATCCTTAGTGTTGGTTGGTTCATACCCCCACACACCAACTCGTTTTTAATTCCAAGAGAAGATTTATTGGTTGTTGAAGTTGTAGTGGTGTTGTGTTGAAGTTCTTGCTGATTTAGTACAGATTTCTGGCTGTGATTTTTGAGTTGAATCTATTGTATAATAAGGGTCTTTATGATTCTAAGTGTTGCTGCTGAAACCTTGAGGTTGAGAGGGTTTAGAATTGGAAAGAAACAAGGGGAAAAAGTCGGATTTTTTGGAAAAAAAGGGGTTGGGCTGTCGCACCTCTCCTAGTGCCAAGGACACCAATCCTTCCCTTTCATTTACCATTTTTTTCATACATGTTCCTAGGTATTATACCTATGTTTGCTAGTTGTTTCCAACACTCCAAGGTACTTCCAAAAGTCAAGTAAAACTACAAGTCAAGTGAAGTTAGTTTCCAATTCAAGTGAAGTTAGTTTCCAAGTCAAGTGAAGTCAAGCTTAGAAGTAAGTAAGTCAAAGCAAGTCTTTAAGGTTTTCCAAGAGTCTTCATTGAACGTTTTAACTTCATTCTAAGGCTCAAGTTCCAAGTTAAGTATTGAGTTTCAAGTCAAGTCAAAAGTTAAGAGTTTCATGTTAAGTTAAGAGTTTCACATTAAGCCAAGAGTTCAAGTAAAGTAAAGAGTTTAAAGTTGAGTTCTTTTCTCAAGGTTATTAGGGAACTATGTATTCCCAAAAAAAAAAAAAAAGGTTTTAAAGAAATGTCTTTACATCTAAACAAGGTTGGAAACTGAGATTTCCAAAGAGCCTTCGGGCTAGTTTTTGAGTAATTATCTCATATCAGCAGGAAGAAATATGTTTTAAAAACATAAGAGCCAGTACATTTTTGGGAGTAGTATCGAGCATCGAATTGGGGGAGCGTTCAAAGAACCCACAGCCACCATAGAACCATGTTAGCCACCATGGGTAGAAAAGGATCATACTTTTTAGATGAATCTTTTTCAGATTAGACTAGTGGATCCATTAGACAGTTCAGATCTTATACCTTTGGCCGGGTATAAGATGCTCTGGCAGCGTGAGGTCGATCGCTGTATCATCACTATAGCTCTTATGTGATGGTTGTCGGTTAGAGAAACTCCCACAGCAGTTATTGTATTTTTCATACACAGAGATTATTGTATTTTTATATACATCAGTTCATTGTATTTCTATATACATTTCAGGCTTATTGTATCTTTGTATACACACAGAGTTTATAGCATGTTTTAAACAGTCTTTCTTTATATCGCACTTGTTTTAAATTGCCTTATATTGAAAGAAGTCAATCAGGTTGAGTTGAGTTGAGCCAGGTAAGCTATTCAGTTTCTTCCAGATTTCCTTCTAGCCTTTGTTGCTTAGTTTTCCAGCTTGCATACTCGTACATTCCATGTACTGATGCCAGTTGGCCTGCATCGTTTGATGATGCAGATTCAGGTACCCCGGATCAGCATCCTGCACGTCGTTGATCCAGCTGAGCACTCCAGAGTCAGTGGTGAGCCTCCTTGCATTCCGGAGGACTCAATTATTTTGTGTTCTTAGTTTTTGTTTTATTAGGATGTTGCGGGGTCTGTCCCAACATCCATCTCAGTATTTTAGAAGCTTCATAGACAGACAGTCAGTCAGTTAGTTTTGAGTCTCTCATCTATATATATATATGTAAATATTCTATTTTGAGATTCGAGTTGCCTTTATGGCTATATTTTATAAGTTAAGTTGTTTTGTAATATTGCATTGCATTGAGTTATTCTGTTGAGGTTTCCGATGAGTTAAGAAAGCCAGGCCAAGGGTTCGCTTGGGGCCAGAAATGGTCTCCGGATGCCGGTCCCGCCCAGGGTGTAGGCTCGGGGCGTGACAATAATATTGTATAAATGTAAGTAATTGTGTAAAATTCTTATACCATGTATAATTGTAAGTAGTTGTATAAAATTACTATGTCAATTATACATATGAATTGTATATGATTCGATTAAAAAGGTGTGCTTTAATTTGATAATTTTTGGTGTAACCTAACTGTATATATAATAATGTAAGGTTTGTATATTGTTTAATTCATGCTATTGTATATAACTTACAAAATATACAAATATATATATACAATTATGATTTAAGCAGAAAATATACATATACTTCGAGCAATTTTGTATATAACTAACAAAATTTACAAATATCTATATACAATTGTGATTTAAGCAGAAAATATACATATACTTCATACAATTTTGTATATTACTAACAAAATATACAAATATCTACATACAATTGTGTTTTAAGCAAATACTTGATGTTCTTCGTATTTGTCTTGATCTAATGAAGGAGACACAACCTCCTCAGAATCACTATCTTTGGCTTTCCTCTTACTTCCTCCTTCAACAATTTTAATGTCGCTTGCCTTGACATTGTTGATGACTTCTGAAAGTGCAATTGGGTCTTTTTTTTTTTTGGATCTCAATTCTTCAATAGATTTTTTTTCCATAGACCCTGCATTGACTCCAAAATCTTGAGTTAAACCGAGTGAAAATGAAGGTTGATTATTAAAAACTTTGACATGCAATGACGTACCTCTCGTAATCCTCTTAGATGGAGTCGAATCATCCATTTTATTTTCTGTAAAAATGATAATCTAATAAGTAATGAGGGAATTTTGAGAAAAAATTATCCAAATACTAACAAGCACAATACATATACAATTGCAAAATGAAAAAAAAGAAGAGGTTCACCTACGATTTAGGCGGTTACCTGCAAAAAGTAAAACACGATTGGAGGGAGAAAGTGAAATTCAAATTTCAAACTGGAAGTGAAAGAGTTATTTTAGGAGAAAAATAGGAAATGAGGAGAGGAGAGGAGATGAGAGATAAATTTGATTTTGTATAAAATCATATACAAAGGCTGATGAAGGCTTTGTTGATTCGGTATACAAAGAGGTGGTGGATCCCATTATTAATGGCAAAAAAACTGAAACTGTATTTACTGACAGTAAATAAAGTAAACTATACCCTACCCTCAATGACTAATAACCTAGTAATATTTGCCAACTCGCGTAATTTTTCCATAATGTGTGAGACTTTTTGAAAAAAAAAAAAAACTGTGCTAACTTGGTCAAAGTGCACAATATCATACTCTATTTAGAATATCTTTGGGCTAATTTATCCGAACAAAAATAAATAAGGCCTAAATCTAAGACCATTAGCCGTTACTTGAAGACAAGACATTCATCATTTGAACTATTGAATTATGGGAAAATGCATAAGTACCCCCCCAATCTATACCCAAAATCTCTGAGACACACCTAACCTTTACTAAGGTCCTATTACCCCCCCCCCCCCCCGAACTTATTTTTTAATTAATTTTTTACCACTTTCGGCTTACGTGGAAATATAAACCAAATAGGTTGAAAACTTTGTTCAACACGCGCCGGGCCCCATTTTTTCAACTTTCTAAAAAGTAGCTTTTACACTTCCCAAAATTTCAAAAAGCTATCCTATTATTTATAATCTACTTTGTTAATATATTTTTAGTTAGTTTATAGATTTTAATGTTTATATATTTTATTTCAAATTTGGGCATGTAAAATTTTGTAAATATTATATATATAATTTTATTTTATTTATAGATAAAAAAAATTATTTATAATCTACTTTGTTAATATAATTTTAGTTAGTTTATAGTTTTCAATGTTTATATATTTTATTTTAAATTTGGGCTTGTAAAATTTTGTAAATATTATATATATAATTTTATTTTATTTATAGATAAAAAAATATTACTTATAATCTACTTTGTGAATATATTTTTAGTTAGTTTATAGCTTTCAATGTTTATATATTTTATTTCAAATTTGGGCTTGTAAAATTTTGTAAATATTATATATATAATTTTATTTTATTTATAGATAGTTACACTTTTCCAACTTTATCATAATTGTAGGATACTTATAAGACTAGAAGGTACTCTCTAATAGTGCATATAATTATTTTGTTTGTTCAAACATGTTTTTATTTGTATGCAACCTCAATTTTTATATCAATTATGTAGAAACTTTAATAGTGAATAATTTCGATCATTATTATTAATAGAACATAAGAAGAATTATTACTCAAAATCTTTACGTTAATAAAAATATAAATTGTTGTAACTATTATTTATAGATGATTAAAAAATAAAATTGGGAAGAAAATAGTAAGTAAAAATTACACGTTATATTAAATTATCTTTACATTAATAAAAAAAGAAATTGTTGTTAGTATTATTTGTAATATAATTAAACAAAAATAACAATGGGAAGAAAATAATAAGTAAAGATTACACGTTGTATTAAAATAATAAGTATTAAAAATTATGATAAATTTTATAATAGTCATAACCGGAATTTACGCAATAATTACTATATTAGAATACTAGAAAAATTGATAAGTTCCTCGACATCTAATCATTGATTAAAATTTAAATTATTATTTTCTTCTGCAAAAGTTTAAGAGATTAAATTAATGTTTTAAAAAATAATATATCAAACTGATTAATTAATTATTTTCAATGATTAATAAGAAAATGTATATAGCAAGTACATGTATTATTATTACATTATTTATATCCACTCTATATTAAATCATTTTTCTATTATAGTTTGACGCAAATTTCAGAATGTAAAGAATGTTTTGGATTTGAAAAATAAATATTCAAAGTATACTAACATGTCATTTAATCTTATGATATTTTACATTTCATGTGAAAAAAAATTAAATATTTAATATGAAAAATATTAGTTTATTAATACAACATAAAAGTAATAAAGGACAATATATAAAAATATTTGAAGTATTTGATATTTTATTAAATTAAAATAATTTTAAATTAATATATAGCCGCGCAACGCGCAGGTACGTATACTAGTGAAGAACAATAATAAAGAAGAAGACAATTGAGTTAATATTTATTTTTTCCAAGTTTATTTTAACACATGACCAATTTTTATTGGTTAGTGCCGTCTAAAAGCTGCACCCACGCGTTTAACATAGGTGAAATCACGGACTCAGCCACGTAGGCCGAAAAGTGGAAAACAATTAACTAAAAAATAAGTTCAGGGGGGTAATAGGACCTTAGTAAAGGTTAGGTGCGTCTCAGGGATTTTGGGCATAGGCTGGGGGGGTACTTATGCATTTTCCCTTGAATTATGGACACAAGTCAAAGAATCTTCCAACTATTCAAGAAGTGTAATTAATACTTAATAAATATAATGTCATCCTCAATAACTTCAAATAATATCCAATAATCAATGTTAAGTTTTGATATTAATAGAAATAGTTAATGAACCCCAATTAAGTTGTATAATTTTATTATTGGAATAAAAGTCAATCAAAAATTTAATTTTTTTAAGAAATAATCTTTTTATTGTGATTCAATAATGTAATAACACAAGCATTTACAATACACATAAATTTGCCATGTCAGCATAAGGTGTTCATGAGTGCGTATATGACAACAATAAAAGTATTTATTTGGTCTTTTAGATAAATTTAAGTATCTAAATTACAATTGGTGTCAAATTTGAGGGATTATCTAGATATTTAGATAAAATTATTTATATATAATTATCTCTAAACAGGCTCATAAGCCAGTAAATGATACTTTATAAATAGCTTCAATTGTAAGTGTTTCTCTTACAAATATATTCAAATTAATCTAATGACAGAACCTTTTTATGATTTGACTGAAGAGGTTTCTGTGTTGCTGGTATATCAAGATGAGGAATTGGTTTCTAATCCAATGGTTGATTTACTAGAGTTCAATGGATACAAAGGTGATATATCTAGAACTAATTTCTGTATGACTTTCATTATATATAGAGAGAATTAATTGAAACGATGTTTATTTAGAACTTTTCCTTTTCTTGTTATCATAACAATATTTCTATGCTTGTGTATGTTGTGTTACAAGTTAATAAATGAATTTTGTATGATTATAAGGAATTAAATTAGATTCTTCATTTTTGTTTTTGTTGTAACCATGTCACATACTCGATTAGCTTTCTCCATAAGGATTATGTAATTTTTCAAAGAGGTTCAATAATTTTATGTTAAAGTATCTGTTGTTCTAATTTTATCGGATATTTTTCCATAAAGGAGATAGTTTAAGTTTATATTAATTATTTCACACTCGACTTTTTTGTACAAAAATTAAAAAGGAAACTTATTCTTTGTCAATCGGCCTAGAGTGACATCGTGTTGGAGGAGAAAATAATTAGGTCCCTCATAAATGATTTTGAAATCATAGATCTTTGATTTTTACAAATCTATATATCGTTTTAGAAAGAAAACAAATTCACTTGGATGATTGAGGCACAAAATAAGAGTAAGAGATCGAAGAGAAGAGCGAGATAAAGACATGATAAGAGATGATCGGGCTATCATTATTATCTGAGATGACTTTTTTTGTCTTTTATTCGATGTAGACAAACAAATAAATAGGGACATGTGATTTTCATGATTTTTTTCTTCTATTTTTTTTTTGTCTTTTATTAGATGTAGACAAGAAAAGAAAAATATTTTCATCTGACTTTTTCCTCATTTATTTTTGTTTCATTTTCAATTACTTTGTTAGTATTTAATATCGATTGTTCCTTATTCAAGCTATGTTAAATCTTTTCAACATAATTTTTTTGGTAACTCCTTTCTAATAATTTGTTAAATCTTCTAAACTCTCGTTACTTATTTATGAAATAAAATTACCTAAAAACTTTTTACATAAATTTATCTTAAAACTTTTTATCCTATTATATCTTGCTTTAATAGTATTTAATATATATATATATTCAGTGTTTATTTGTTTTCAACAAGTCAAAGAATAAATTAGAATATATTCTTTAGAATTATATTCCTATAGAATCTTCTCTATTATAGATTCCTACAGTTATTTACTGTAAAGTAATATTATATATTAGTAAGATTGCACACTCCATTTACGATATAAGTTGATTAATATGTGTTATTTCATAAATTAAAGTATAGCAACATAATATGAAATTTCATAATTGAATTTGAATGAGAAATTAAATAAACATATCCAAATGATAACTTTGTGTATAATATTTTTTTCATGTTCTTCACTAACTTTAAAGTGTATGGATATATACAGTTACGACTCCTGCGGCAATGTCAATGCTCTCCAAAGAAAAGAAAAAAATTGACATGATGATAATCGATGTCAATTCATCAGATGTACATTGTTTTGAACTCTTGACACAAGTTGTAACCTTAAATATAATCTCTCTTGGTAAGTATTTATAATTCTATTTTTCACTTCTTGTTATAAATATTGGGTAAAGTCAGTTGTTTCAATTAATACACCACAAAAATATAATTAGCTATAAAATTTATCATTAATCTATTGTCAAGAGACGACATCTATCCAGTGGTAATCTTGTTTTTAGTTATAGTTATATGATAAATGATTGTTTCATAACAAAGTTGTTGTCATAACAGATTAAAATTCAGTAAATATATGTGTGAAATTAACTATTCTCATAATGTATGATATAATTTAATTTTAATTTTTAACTTCTCAATATAATTATGCAGTTGTATGTGATGAACTCAATAGAGTCTTAGCCAAGAACGCTTTGGAAAATGGAGCTTATTTTTGTTTGGTAAAGCCATTCAATGAGGAAATTGTGAAATACTTATGGCAACTTGTATTGAGAGAAAAAATACAAAGGGAGAAATTTATGATAATAAATATTGTAAGAGATGAACAACAATTTGGAGAGAAGAATATGCATGTTGATACTGAGGAACATAACAATAATATCCATAATGCTGAAAATGATGGTGTATCAACTGGTAAATACAAGTTGAAGAGGAAGAGAGGGAGAAAAGGTATAAAACAGATTAATGAAGGAGAAAGTCGTAGCGGTGTTATTAATAAGACTGGTACACGTAAGAATTGCGCAAAATGGACTGTTGATCTTCATTCCAAATTCACAAAAGCTGTGGAATAACTTGGTCAAGGAAGTAAGTTTACCTCACTAGTAATTAATTTTGCCTACAATTTGTTTCTATATATATGTAGCTATATAAACAATGAGAATTCATACTTTTAGCTAATGTTACTTATTTGGGATTACAAAATAGTGATTATTGTATTTACATGTACCTTGACTTGATATAGAAATATTGAAGTAGTGATTAACTCAAAGTTACATCCTTATAGAACATGTAGAATGTTATCCGGCGGAGATTGTTGAAGTGATGAATGTGTCTAGTCTTACAAGGAAGCAAGTATCCAGTCACTTACAGGTACATCCTTTAAAAAATTGAAGTGGTAATATATATCTATCATGTATTTATGTTTGTTTGGGGGTATTATTTTGCAAGAAAATATATTTTTAATGAAGTTATTTTTTGATACTCGATTATTAAAAAATATTTAGCTTGGAATGATTTTTCAACTAACACAAGATCCACTTTTCTACAATGATCTTAATTTTAGTTTTTTTTTTATAATCAAAATCATTTATTACAACAAAATTTTAATTTTACATCATTTCCACTAGTAAATGTTTGGAAATTATTCTCATCTTTAGTCCTCATTTTTTTTTTTTATTAAAACACGCGCTAAGTAAAGAGGATTAGCAACAAACTTTTATTAAATGTTTAGTTATTTGTTGAGATAATAATTATATCCATAGTCCAACTCTCCTTTGAGTTTTTCTTTCTTTTAGAAATGTCGTGAAAACAATTGGAGACCTCGAAAAGAGAGAAAGAATATTCATCACAGATCCTCAAGTGATTCTCAACAAAGAAGTAGTTGTAACACATCATTAGAAAGAAAAAAAAAGGAACTGCAAAAAACTTGTCTCAGAGTTCCCACCAGTTAATACCAACAACATTTTTTCTATTTCAACTCAGCAGCAACTCCGTCACCCACAAAATGATGTTGGTGGTCAACTACAACAACACAGTCTGTTATTTGGAATGTCGGGTCCAATTATTGGAAGTACTAATTATAGGTCTTCTCTGGCGTTTAATAGTGGGGATCATCATGATTACGGCTTGGATAATCATACTCAAAATGGTTATGGCTTGGATCTCAATCCTCCCCATGTAACAACACATTCAGGTAACACAATGATAACTAATACAAATGTTGGAAATGTGACACTTAATGGATTGGGAGCAACAAATGCTAATTTCCAACAAGATATTGGTGAACAAAACTTGTTTGATCCAAGCAACATCGTTGCGAATGATATTGAAGGAAGTGATCCAAATGAGTGGAAATATTGGGATGCATTTGTCGATTACGATCATATGGGTGATCTCTTCCAAAATCCTACATCTCCAAGTGCTACCCTACCTAATGAACATGGCAGTAAGTTTATGCTTTTATTTCACTTCCCTTACTACACTTTATTTATTTGAAATATTAGTTCGATAGAATTGGCTTTTCAGATGGTCACTCAATTATCTCATAAAATTACTTTCTTCATATGCAGGTAGTAAAGACATTGGGGGTTCAGTTTTCAAGAATAGCAAATTTCCTCATGAATAATCAACATGATGATTCAGTTCTATTAGTGACAAAGTTATTTTCTCAAATTGAAATTGCTATCTTTCATTGTAACTTTCTACAGACTATTTTGTTTCGTATGATTTGAATTGCTTGAACTATTGGAAAGTGAAAGGAATGCTTTATCCAAATTAAGAGAATGTATTTGTTAACATAGATTAGCCTATACCTATATTGTTAATTTATGATAATCATAACTTATCGAATGCATTTATGTATCTTCCTGTATTGCAAAAGCTATAATTGGGAAAATATTTTCATCTTTTGATGAGAAGTTTCTTAACCTTTACTCATTTCTTCGTTTCCTTATTATGTATTGAATGTTTAAGATTGTAGTATATTATTACATACTTAAATCTTGTTTATGAAATTTTTTAATGATTAATGTTTGGATTATAAATCTCTTGTTTTGCTTATGTATTGAATGATTTTTATTTTTAATGAAGTGAGTCAAATTGTTTCTTTAATTATTCTTGTGTTTTAATATTTCTAAAAGGAGTGACTAATCCTAGGACTTGCTCAGTTACTTTGATTTGAGCTCGAGAGAGTAAAAAAAGAAGAAGAAGAGAGATTGGAAAAGATTAATTAACAAAAATTTGTGGTACTAATTGGGGTATTGATTAACAAATCCTTACTTGATCGCATATGTGTTGTTATGTGTGAAATTTGCCTCTGACTTATAGTTGACTAAATTATATTGCATATGTTACTTCGTGTACATTTTCTCACTTGGAAGAGTGGATTTGGATGTTATTAACCATCACCATCGTTTAGGTAGAAAAAGAAAATAACTAATAGTTGAATGTTTTAATATATAAATGATCAACTAATATGAGACGGAAAGAGTAGCGTAAATGTAAGATTCACTTCTCACCTAGAATCCTTCTTTCTTATTATTTTCCTTTTAGAGGTTAATAATTATTATGTATCCCTAGAATAATTTATTGAAATAGTAGATTTGAAAGAAAGAAATTATTCTCTTCTTCCTATGCGGGACTTTTTGAACAAAACTAATTTGACAAAAACCACAATTTTATTTATTTTTAGGTGGAATTATATTAATAAGGAACTATGCTTTTGATATTAATCTAAGATCATTAGGGGTCGTTTGGTAGAGTGTATTAGGTAAAATAATACATGCATTAGGTGTGTGTATTAGTAATACCTTGTTTGGTACACTTTTTCATGTCATGTATAACTAATGCAAGCATTAGTTACACACTATATTGTGTATTAAGTTGTGTATTACTAATACCAAGAAATCCTAGATATTAGTAATACATAACATTTTAACACTTGCATTAGATTATACAATTACAAAACTACCCTCAAAGCTTTTTAAAAAAACATCTTCATTTTCCATGGTACTGTGTTTAGAAACCTTTCATCTTCTCTATGGCTGCTAAACCTTTTAAAAAAACATCTCCATTATTTATAAATTTGATTGTTGGTAATACTTTTTTGTATTTCAATTGCACTAGGAAATAGGATTTGTTGCTGCTCATATGCCCAGACTCCTAATATATATAAAGTGCATATACTGATTTTAATAGGGCACCGCTTTGCAGTTAGGAATTATCTCAGGTGTATGCTGCCAGTATCGCCCTTACATTCCATCAGTTTTTATTTTTTATTTTTGGACTCGTTTTATCTCAAAAAAATTGAGGCTGAGCTTAGAAAGATCTGTGATCGAATTTTGAGCTTAGCAAAATTGACATCTTCTTTTTTAAAAAAAATCTTATTTCAATATAGTTTAATCAAAATATTTACTATTGTGACGATTAGTTTGATAAAAAAATTCTTTGCCAACTTTCCACAAAAATATTTTGACGCAATAGTAACAACTATTTAATTTTATATTTGAAAAAAAGAAGAAGAATAGGAGTTAATAATGTTTTAACAAAGAAATCTTTTATGATGTTTTAGCAAAGAATCTGGGAAAATGCATAAGTACCCCCCCAGCATATGCCCAAAATCCCTGAGACACACCTAACCTTTACTAAGAACCTATTACCCCCCACCCCCACCCCCCGAACTTATTTTATATATAATTTTCTACCCCTTTTGGGCCTACGTGGCACTATCCTTGAAAAAATTGTCAACACGCGCTGGGCCCACAAGATAGTGCCACGTAGGCCCAAAAGGGATAGAAAATTATATATAAAATAAGTTCGGGGGTAATAGGACCTTAGTAAAGGTTAGGTGTGTCTCATGAATTTTGGGCATAGGCTGGGGGGGTACTTATGCATTTTCCCTTCTTGTTGCAAAGGAAATGTACAAAGAAATAAAGTGTGAAGGGTATTTTGTAAACATACATTTTTTTAATGAAAATTATGCAAGATTTGTTATTTCTAATACATCAAACCAAAGAGTATATAAGAAATAATGCAGGCATAACTAATGCAAGCACTACTAATGCATGTATTACTAATACACCCTATTTTACATTATTCTTATACACTCTGCCAAACGATCCCTAAAATTGTTACTTGAACACATGGATTCATCATCTGAACAATTGAAACAATTAATACTTGTGTGAACCTCTTTTTATTTCGAGTGATGTGTCAGAATCTTTAGCCAACTAAGACTAGCGTTAAATTTTGGTAAGTCTCAAGAAGTGTAATTAATACTTAATAAAATAATCTCATCCTTGAGATTCAAGAACTTGTTTGGTCTGAATAGGTTTTAATCATTAAGATCTAGAACAAAGTCTTAATATTAGTAAGAGGTATTTTTGTGTGAATAGTTTTCTTTGAGGTTCGAGAAATGGAATAGATATGGACTACAGGTTGATATTCGCCATTAGGAAATTCACACGAAAAGGAACGAGGAATTCTCAATGAAAAAATCGCTCTCTAAATCTGTTTAGCATTTGCCATGAGGTTCTTACCATAATTGAATTTTCCTTTTAGGAAAAGGTAAACACAGTCTCCATATTTGTCTAGTTCTTTTTCTTGTAGGAAAAATTTTATGACTCTATAAATAGATGTTTATTCATTCTAGCTTGGTAGCATTCATAATGTAGTCCTAGGGGGCTTTGAGAGTTTTGTGTATGTTGACACCCAATTTCGACCCTCCCCGATGTAAATTAATCATCGAGCTTCTTCAATTTGAAACGATTTAAAATAATAAGTTTTAGAAAATTCCAAAAAAAGAAAAAAATATGATGAAAATAGTTTGCAAGTTATTTTAAATAGTTTGTCACCTTTTATAATTTTTAGATAATATATATGTATTACATAATTATGTGTATAATTAGTATATTTTATGAATATTTGAAATTCACCTCAAAAAGTCTTAATTTTATTTGAATATTTGGTTTTAGTTTGGTTAATCAATAGTTTATATTTTTCGAGTTAATTAGTTTATAAGTAAGTTAATTATTATATAATTATGTGTCTAATTAGTATATTTTATAAATATTTGAAAATCATATCAAAAGATTTTTATTTCTTTTTAGCTAAGGGTTTTACTAACTTGGTTTAATTTAAATCATAATTACGAGTTTGAATTAATTAGTTCATGTTTAAATTAATTATATTATTATCAAGTTAATTATTTTATTTCGTCAAAATTAAGAAGCTCGTTAATTAATTAATACTAATCCATCTTTAACCTCCCCTTAAAACCATTTTAAGACCAAAATTTTGGGCCTTTTTCTTCAACTTTGCCAGCAAACCAACACAGCCCACCAAGAACTTTTTTTTTTCCACTCCTATTGCCCAGCCCATATATAATACAATAATTAACAGCAATACAATGTTCCAACAACCCTTTTTCCAGACCCGACCCCAGACCCACGTTTCTTCTTCTTCTTTATCTTCAGCACCGACGCAGCAGCTCAGAGACGTCTGTAACATCCGACAATTTAAAAATGAATATGAAGAAGCTTGAAATTTGGAAATAGTCATTTTTGGAAAAATTTAAAATCTGGAAAATTTGGCTAAGTGTGGAAATCAGTGAGTTTTTGGCCAACTTTGAGCAGTCATAACTCCTAGCTCAGGATGATTTAGGAGTAGTTCCAGTTATGGTTTCGAAGCTTGTGGAACGATCTTTCCAACGCCACTGAGTTTGCTCAATTCCGAGTTCGTATGAGCGAGTTATGATCTTTGAAAGTGGGGCAGTTGGCAGGGATTCCGTTCCGGAAATTTAAGGGCGTTTTGGTCTTTTCACAAATCATTTCTTTTGAGCTTATATTGTTGTATTAGGCTGATATTTGGATCATTCTGTCCCATTTTGAAAGAGAAAGAGTTAGGGTTCAAGAGAAGAAGAAGAGAAGAAGGAGAAGAAGAAGAGAAGAAAGAGGAGATCAACAAGATTGGTCAAGATCATTGTGGATTTTCGTCGGGGGTGATCCCTATCAAGGTATGTGAGTCTTTAGTGTGGGTTTATCCTTTCCCCCCACATACCAAGCTCGTTTTTATGATTTGAGAAGAGATTGGATTTGTTGTTGAAGTTGTTGAAGTTGTTAGTTGTTGTTGATGTTGTTAGTTGTGTTGTTGAAGTTATTGTTGGTTGTGGGACAGGATTGGGCTGTGTATTTGAGTTGTGACCTATTGTATATTGAGGGATTTTATGATCCTTAGTGTTGGTTGGTTCATACCCCCACACACCAACTCGTTTTTAATTCCAAGAGAAGATTTATTGGTTGTTGAAGTTGTAGTGGTGTTGTGTTGAAGTTCTTGCTGATTTAGTACAGATTTCTGACTGTGATTTTTGAGTTGAATCTATTGTATAATAAGGGTCTTTATGATTCTAAGTGTTGCTGCTGAAACCTTGAGGTTGAGAGGGTTTAGAATTGGAAAGAAACAAGGGGAAAAAGTCGGATTTTTGGGGAAAAAGGGGCTGGGCTGTTGCACCTCTCCTAGTGCCAAGGACACCAATCCTTCCCTTTCATTCACCATTTCTTTTTTTATACATGTTCCTAGGTATTATACCTATGTTTCCTAGTTGTTTCCAACACTCCAAGGTACTTCCAAAAGTCAAGTAAAACTACAAGTCAAGTGAAGTTAGTTTCCAAGTCAAGTGAAGTTAGTTTCCAATTCAAGTGAAGTTAGTTTCCAAGTCAAGTGAAGTCAAGCTTAGAAGTAAGTAAGTCAAAGCAAGTCTTTAAGGTTTTCCAAGAGTCTTCATTGAGCGTTTTAACTTCATTCTAAGGCTCAAGTTCCAAGTTAAGTATTGAGTTTCAAGTCAAATCAAAAGTTAAGAGTTTCATGTTAAGTTAAGAGTTTCACATCAAGCCAAGAGTTCAAGTAAAGTAAAGAGTTTAAAGTTGAGTTCTTTTCTCAAAGTTATTAGGGAACTATGTATTCCCAAAGAAGTTTTAAAGAAATGTTTTTACATTTAAACAAGGTTGGAAACTGAGATTTCCAAAAAGAGCCTTCGGGCTAGTTTTTGAGTAATTATCTCATATCAGCAGGAAGAAATATGTTTTAAAAACATAAGAGCCAGTACATTTTTGGGAGTAGTATCGAGCACCGAATTGGGGGAGCGTTCAAAGAACCCACAGCCCCCATAGAACCATGTTAGCCACCATGGGTAGAAAAGGATCATACTTTTTAGATGAATCCTTTTCAGATTAGACTAGTGGATCCATTAGGCAGTTCAGGTCTTATACCTTTGGCCGGGTATAAGATGCTCTGGCAGCGTGAGGTCGATCGCTGTATCATCACTATAGTTCTTATGTGATGGTTGTCGGTTAGAGAAGCTCCCACAGCAGTTATTGTATTTTTCATACACAGAGATTATTGTATTTTTATATACATCAGTTCATTGTATTTCTATATACATTTCAGGCTTATTGTATCTTTGTATACACACAGAGTTTATAGCATGTTTTAAACAGTCTTTCTTTATATCGCACTTGTTTTAAATTGCCTTATATTGGAAGAAGTCAGTCAGGTTGAGTTGAGTTGAGCCAGGTAAGCTATTCAGTTTCTTCCAGATTTCCTTCTAGCCTCTGTTGCTTAGTTTTCCAGCTTGCATACTCGTACATTCCATGTACTGATGCCAGTTGGCCTGCATCGTTTGATGATGCAGATTCAGGTACCCCGGATCAGCATCCTGCACGTCGTTGATCCAGCTGAGCACTCCAGAGTCAGTGGTGAGCCTCCTTGCATTCCGGAGGACTCAATTATTTTGTGTTCTTAGTTTTTGTTTTATTAGGATGTTGCGGGGTCTGTCCCAACATCCATCTCAGTAGTTTAGAGGCTTCATAGACAGACAGTCAGTCAGTTAGTTTTGAGTCTCTCATCTATATATATATGTAAATATTCTATTTTGAGATTCGAGTTGCCTTTATGGCCATATTTTATAAGTTAAGTTGTTTTGTAATATTGCATTGCATTGAGTTATTCTGTTGAGGTTTCCGCTGAGTTAAGAAAGCCAGGCCAAGGGTTCGCTTGGGGCTAGAAATGGTCTCCGGGTGCCGGTCCCGCCCAGGGTGTAGGCTCGGGGCGTGACAAACTTGGTATCAGAGCACAGAGTTCAGGAGTCCTAGGGAGTCTATGAAGCCGTGTCTGTAGAGTCCTAGTTATCGGTGTGAAGCGCGCCACATCTATAATTGGGAGGCTGCAACATTTAGGAAGATTTCTCATTTCTTTCACACTCATTTCATGCGTTAGAGTTGATCTCTAAAAAGTTTCTTTCTATTCCGTGCTTGCGCGTGTTTCAGATAGTCATGCCTCCACGAAGAGTTGGTAGAGGGAGTCTTCCTAGACGTTATGTTGATGAGCAAGAGTTACCCTATGCACCGGGAGTGCAAGATCAAGGGGAAGTTTCTAATGCCGAGTTCAGAGAGGCAATTAGAATGTTGAGTCAAGCTGTAGCAAATCAGATTGGTCAGCAAAGAGGAGCTCGACATGAAGGAGATGACACTTCAAGGATTCGTGAGTTCTTGGGGATGAATCCTCCGAGTTTCATGGGTTCGAGCACTACTGAGGATCCAGAGGATTTCATTGAGGAGTTGAAGAAGATTTTTGATGTGATGCATGTGGTAGATATTGAGCGGGTTGAACTAGCTGCTTATCAATTGAAGGATGTTGCTAGAACTTGGTTCGACCAGTGGAAAGGGGGCAGAGCTGAGAATGCACCACCTACAAGTTGGGCCGATTTTGAGGAAGCTTTCTTGGGGCATTTCTTTCCTCGAGAATTGAGAGAGGCCAAGGTACGTGAGTTCCTCACACTTAAGCAGGAGTCCTTGAGTGTTCATGAGTACAGTTTGAAGTTCACACAATTATCCCGCTATGCTCCGGAGATGGTTGCGGACATGAGGAATATAATGAGCTTGTTTGTTGCTGGGTTGTCTCGGTTGTCGAGCAAGGAAGGTAGGGCTGCAATGCTTATCGGGGACATGGACATATCAAGGTTGATGGTTTATGTGCAGCAGGTTGAGGAAGAGAAGCTGAGGGACAGAGAAGAGTTTAGAAATAAGAGAGCTAAGATCGGGAACGAGTCCGGGCAGCAGAGAGGTAATTCAAACCGTTCCTCCTTTCAGCAAAGGCAAAAGGGACCTGCTCCATCATTTGCTAGAGCACCTGCACCCAGATACAGAGGTGAATTTAATGTTCAGAATTCGAAGGACTTCAGGGCTAGACCAGCACAATCTTCGGGTAGTGTGGCGCAAGGGAGTAGTAAGCCTCCTGTTTGCGCCAAATGTGGTAGGAACCACTCAGGTATTTGTCGAGATGGCTCCATTGGTTGTTTCAGGTGTGGTCAGAATGGACATTTCATGCGAGAGTGTCCAAAGAATAGGCAGGGTAATGGAAGCAATAAAGCACAGTCTTCTTCAGTTGTTCCACCAGACAGGACGGCACCTAGAGGAGCTACTTCTAGTGTAGGTGGAGGAGCAAACCGCCTTTATGCTATCACCAGTCGCCATGAGCAAGAGAATTCTCCGAATGTTGTCACTGGTATGATCAAAGTCTTTGCTTTTGATGTGTATGCTTTGCTAGACCCAGGAGCGAGTTTATCTTTTGTAACTCCTTATGTTGCAAATCAGTTTGAGGTTCTTCCTGAAAGACTTTGTGAACCCTTTTGTGTTTCTACACCTATTGGGGAGTCTATTCTAGCGGAAAGAGTTTATCGTGATTGTCCTGTTTCTATCAATCACAAGAGCACCATGGTTGATTTGGTTGAGTTAGACATGGTAGATTTTGATGTCATTCTAGGTATGGATTGGCTTCATGCTTGTTATGCATCGATAGATTGTAGAACTCGAGCAGTCAAGTTTCAGTTTCCGAATGAGCCAGTCATAGAGTGGAGTAGCGGTTCAGCAGTGCCTAAGGGTCGTTTTATTTCGTACCTTAAGGCAAGAAAGTTAGTTTCGAAGGGTTGTATCTATCACTTAGTCCGAGTTCATGATTCTAGTGTTGAGATACCTCATTTCCAGTCAGTTCCTTTAGTAAGAGAGTTTCCAGAAGTGTTTCCTGATGATCTACCCGGAATTCCTCCTGAGAGAGAGATAGATTTCGGCATAGATCTCATTCCAGATACTCGTCCTATCTCTATTCCGCCATATAGAATGGCACCAGCAGAGTTGAAAGAGTTGAAAGAGCAGTTGAAAGATCTCCTAGAAAAGGGTTTCATTCGACCGAGTGTCTCACCTTGGGGTGCTCCGGTTTTGTTTGTGAAGAAGAAAGATGGTTCCCTTAGAATGTGTATAGATTACCGCCAGTTGAACAAGGTTACCATCAAGAACAAGTACCCTCTTCCGAGGATTGATGATCTTTTCGATCAGCTTCAGGGTGCCACTTGTTTTTCAAAGATTGACCTCCGATCCGGCTATCATCAGTTAAGGGTAAAGGAAAGTGATATCCCAAAGACAGCTTTCAGAACCAGGTATGGTCATTATGAGTTTTTGGTCATGTCCTTTGGTTTGACTAATGCGCCTGCAGCTTTCATGGATTT
>NW_026020536.1:0-999 GCF_900185275.1 Solanum verrucosum
CCCTAAACCGTACAACCCTAAATCTTAAAATCCTAAACCCAAAACCCAAAACCATAAACCCTAAACCCTAAAACCTAAAACCTAAACACGAAATTCATGCAACCCTAGACCCTAGACTCTAAACTCTAAACCCTAATCCCTAAACCCAAACCCTAAACTCTAAGCCCTAAACTTAAATCCTAAAACCAAAAACCTAAAACCATATACCCTAAACCCTAAAACCTAACACAAAATTCATAAACCCTAGACCTAGACTCTAAACTCTAAACCCTAAACCCAAAAATCTAATCCCTAACCTAAAACATAGCCCCTAAAACATTACTCCTAAAACCCTAAACCCAAACACAAAAGCCTAAACCCTAAACCCCAAAGTAAAAATCTCTAAACCCTAAAACTAACTCCTAACCCTCAATCCCTAAATCCTAAACGCTTTATCCTAAACCATAAAGCTAAAACCCTAAACCTAAACCCTAACCCTAGAACCCTAAACCTTCTAAACCTTATGCCCCAAATCCTAACCCTAAACCCTAACCCTAAGCATTAACACCTAAATCCTAAACCTTAAAACACTAAACCCTAACCTTAAAAACCGTACACCCTAACATCCTAAATATTAAACCCTAAACCCTAATTCCAAAACTCTAATACCTAAACCCTAAAACCCTAAAAATACTTAAACCCTAAATCCTATTCCTAAACTCTAATCCTCAACTCTAAATTGTAAACTATAAACCCTAAACCCTAATCCCTAAACCATAAATTGTAAACTATAAACCCTAAACCTAAACCCTAAACCCTAAAAACCTAAACCTAAATCCTAAACCCAAAACCCAAAACCATAAACCTTAAAACCCTAAAACCCTCACACGAAATTCATAAACCCTAGACCTAGACTCTAAACTCTAAACCCTAATCCCCCAAACCCAAAAACCGTAAAACCTAAACCCTTAACATTAAATCCTAAAACCAAAACCTAAAACCAAATAAACCCTAAACCCT
>NW_026020537.1:0-5761 GCF_900185275.1 Solanum verrucosum
ATAAGAAAAGAAAGCACACGAGCATACCAGAAACAAACTAAGTACACTAAACTAAACTTAACTGGAACCCCATATGCCCAGAAGGTACACTCCTGCACAAGCTCAAATAAAACCTGAACGAACCCACATAAGCCCAACAGGTACACGAAAAAGCTTAGTCTACTGAAAAAGAAGAAAATCGGGCTCCCAGCCCAAAGTAACTAAGATAATCCATCAGACTCCACCAGCCAGCAGTGCACTCCCAGCCCAGCTAGAAAGAGTGACCCTAGGGGGCACCCAACCAAACAGTCCACTCCCAGCCCAGCTAGAAAGAGGGACTCGTGAGTGAGGTAGATATCGCGAGTCGTCCTACCATGCAGTCAGCTCCTAGCCCAGCTAGAAAGAGCGACCCCGGGACACCAGCTAGCAGCACACTCCCAGTCCAACTAGAAAGAGAGGCCCGGGGGTGATCGCTGATGCACCGAGTCTACCCAGCCAGCGATACATTCCCAGCCCAGCTAGAAAGAACGACCTCGGGGGTGATGTATCTCCAATAGGATTCAATCCAACAACAACCACCGTGGAACGCCGTCCACTCTAAGATATCACATAAAAGGCTCCAAGCCTATACTATCTCCAATCCCACGCCTCGAGTGATGCACCAAACCTTCGAGAATGTGTCCGGAATCGCAGAATGAGAGAGAGAAGATACAGAAGTGCAGCAAGAAGCGATAACGCCTAATCTAAGGCTCAAACTATCAGACTCAAGTCTGCTATTCCAGTCTACAAGGAGCTAAATCATCCGAACGACGTCGGCAGCAAGTCAAGGGTATCCAGCACACACGGGTCATAAGTCTAAGGCAATGCTAGCCTAACCTAGACTAAGGACATCATGCTTACGGTTAAGGATGAACAAGGCATGCAATACATAACATACAAGCATACAATAACATTTAGCACATAAGCATGCAACTCTACTAAACCGGTTAACATGATACTATACCCGAAATGTGGCCAATCGATCCTAACATAAGGTAACTAATCAAACTAAGGTAGTAAACTGGTACTCACCCCCAATTCACTCCAATCGACAGATTTTTACACAATTAAGCTCAATCTAAAAGAAAGGAAGTCGTAGCCTACCTTAAGGCCAATCGCGCGCTCTCCAAATCACTTTACCGGAGATTTCCCTTTCCGAACAGTCTCGAAACGCTGCCCCGCTATCAAAAATAGAGTCACAAACGTTACTACGGTCATTTAGACACCAAAATAACAACAAACGAAGACTGGTCAATTTTGGAGTCAAAACGGGAATCGTGGGACCCGCACCGAACTGTCCAAATTTGACTCTGTCAAGAGACCCTAAACAACACTCCAAACTTGTTTTGGAACACAATCCGAGGCTCAAAACACAGCAAAAACCAACAAGCAAGAAACCACACTTTAATCAACTAAAAGAAACCGTATAGCAGTAGTCTAAACTCGGAATAAACTAGAATCGAAAGGTGCCCAGCACTCATTGAACACTCTACGACAAAGTCACGATAATTCTCAACATTTGGGACTTCGAATCACCCAAAACCGAGTTAAAATGAGTGAGATATGACCAAAACAAAAGTACCAAAATTAAAGACTCGAAAAAAGTACTGCAGTCAGGTTTTATCGCGAAATTACCTCGAACCACGTGGACCCAACAACTTCCGAACACTCTACCGCAAAGCCACCGAAAATACGAAGCTCCCGCACTTCGAATCGCCTAAATCGGACAAAAGATGAGAGAGTTATGAGGGTTTAAGTTTTGGGAAATGTTGCTGGTTTTTCTGCAATAAATAGCAGATTTGCTGCAATTTTTCCAAAACTTAAAAACTCCGACGGGGTGATCCGAACTCGTTCGGAACCCCGTGCACGCAAACGAGATATGCAACCATACCAAATTCGATATTCCGGACTCAACGGAGAAGTCGAAATTTCGATCAAAGGTCATCTCGAGAAAAAGTGGGTCCCACTTCCAAAGGCCATTTTAAGTCAAAACCCACAAAAGGGCTCGGAAAGATATCAAAAACCTCGGGACACAAAAGAAGGGTCAATCTAGACCAAACTCAACATCCTGGAGGTAACCGCATTGAGGGAATAGTCATCCGAGTGCGTTTACTCAGAATGTTGACCAAAGTCAAACTTAGACTTAAACTTAAAGTGAAAACGCCTAATCGCACCGACTCACACTGAAAACCTCGGGAGTCATGTCGACCATGCTACTAGCCTAAAATGACCCTTACGGAGCTGATGGATTCGTCAGAATTGGATTCCGATGTCATCTTCTTGAACTTTTGATCGAAAATGATCGTTCAAGGTTCATAAGCTCCAAAACACAAAAACTCGCACCAAGACCAAACGAACGACCAGGTGACCGAACTGTCAGTCCCAGCAAGTCATAAATGACTTGGGGTCGCTACAGGAACGCTCTAAACGACACACAGAAGGCAAGACACAGAAATGACCTGGAGGGTCATTACAATATCCACTACTAAAAAGGACTTTCGTCCGCGAAAGTAAGGGTCAGGAAGTACCTGAAGACTCAAACAAGATGGGAAACTGCTCTCGCATCTCCTGCTCGGTCTCTCAGGTAGCCTCATCGACTGGATGATGCCTCCAACGGACCTTAACAACAGGAATGGCTCTCGAGCGCAATCTCCTCACATCTCTGGCTAGAATGACAACTGGCTCCTTTACAAATGTCAAACGATCATCCAACTCGACTGCATCATACTGGAGCACATGGGACTCATTAGGAACATAACGCCGCAACATTGAGACATGGAAAACCGGGTGGATGGCTGAAAATGCTAGAGGTAGGGCCAACTCATAAGCAACCTCCCCAACTGTCCGGAGTATCTCAAAAGGCCCAATGTACCTAGGGCTAAGCTTGCCCCGCCTCCCAAACCTCATCACGCCCTTCAGGGGCGACACACGGAGGAATACCCGATCACCAACAGAAAATCTCAAAGGTCGGCGCCTCCGATCCGCATAACTCTGGTGCCTACTCTGAGCCGGCCTGAGCCTATCCTGAATCACCCTCACCTGATCCAGGGCCTCCTGAAGCAAATCTGTACCACGCGGCCTAGGCTCTGTAGACTCAAACCAACCAACTGGAGAGCGACAACGCCTACCATATAATGCCTCGAATGGGGCCATCTGAATACTAGAGTGGTAGTTGTTGTTGGACGCAAACTCCGCCAAAGGTAAGAACTGGTCCCACTAACCTCCAAAATCCATAACACAGTCCCGCAACATATCCTCAAGGACCTGAATAGTACGCTCCGACTGGCCATCCGTCTGCGGGAGGAAAGCTGTGCTAACGTCAACCCGAGTGCCCAACTCATCCTGAAAGGTCCTCTAAAAACTAGACGTGAACTGAGAACCCCGATCTGATATAATAGAAACTGGCACTCCATGAAGTCGAACCACCTCCCGAATGTAGATATGAGCCAACCTCTCGGCGCTAAATAAAGACTGAACAGGAAGGAAATGTGCTGACTTGGTCAATCGATCAACGATGACCCAAATGCTGTCAACACCTCTAGAAGTCCGAGGCAACCCCACAATGAAGTCCATAGTGATACGCTCCCACTTCCACTCCGGAATGGGTAATCTCTGAAACTCACCACCAGGCCTCAATTGTCGGCCTTTACCTGCTGGCAGCACAGGCAACGGGAAACAAAGTTAGCAATATCTCTCCTCATGCCACTCCACCAGTAATGCTGCCTCAAATCACGATACATCTTCGCTGTGCCCGGATGGATAGAGTATCTAGACTCATGGGCCTCAGAAAGTATCAACCGTATCAAATCCCCAAATCTCGGAACACAGATGCGGCCGGCGAATCTCAACACTCCATCAGGATCTAAGGTAGCCTGACCACCATCACCCGCTAACACTCGATCTCTAAGGGCCACCAAGGCCTCATCCTCAAACTGACAACCACAGATCCTATCAAGCAAGGAAGACTGAACTCCCATATGGGCTAAGACACGTCTAGGATCTGAGATATCCAACCGAACCATGCTGTTGGCTAAGAACTGAATGTCCATAGACAAGGGTCGCTCCTCAACAGATATGAAGGCTAGACTACCCATATTCACTGCCTTTCGGCTCAAGGCGTCCGCTACCACATTCGCCTTGCCCGGATGATAGAGAATAGAGAGGTCAGAGTCCTTCAGGAGCTCAATCCAACGACGCTGGCTCGAATTAAGGTCCCTCTGGCTCATGATGTACTGAAGACTCCTGTGATCGGTATAGATCTCACATCGAACTCCATACAAGTAGTGCCTCCAAATCTTAAGTGCGAAAACTACCACCGCCAACTCTAAGTCATGGGTGGGGTAATTGCGCTCATGAATCTTAAGCTGCCTCGAGCATAAGTAATAACCCGGCCCTGCTGCATCAATACACAACCCAAACCAACACCGGATGCGTCACAATAAACCGTGAAGCCCTCCCCTTAACTGGAAGAGTCAATATAGGAGCGGTGGTCAATAACTCCTTGAGCCTCAAACAAAGGGAACATCAACACGAGTCAACCGAGTCAGAGGTGCTGCCAAGGTAGAGAAACCCTCCACAAATCGTCTGTAGTAGCCTGCTAGTCCGACGAAGCTTCGAATCTCAGTAACTGAGGTTGGCCTAGCCCAATCACGAATAGCCTCAATCTTCGCCGGATCTACCATAATGCCCTCCTTAGATACAACATGCCCTAAGAACGCTACAGAGTCTAACCAAAACTGGCACTTTGAGAAGTTGGCATAAAGCCGCTGATCTATCAAAGTCTGGAGCACAACTCTCAAATGCTGCTCATGATCACACCTACTCCGCGAGTATATCAAAATATCATCAATGAAGACTATGACAAAGGAATCAATATAAGGCCTGAACACACACGTCATCAAGTCCATAAAGGCAACAGGGGCATTAGTCAACCCAAATGACATCACCAAGAACTCATAATGGCCATAACGGGTCCTAAATGCAGTCTTAGGGATGTCCGCTGCCCTAATCCTCAACTGGTGGTAACTGGACCTCAAATCAATCTTAGAGAACACTGAAGCTCCCTGTAGCTGGTCAAATAGGTCATCGATCCTAGGCAGATGATATCGATTCTTCATTGTCACCTTATTCAACTGTCTATAGTCAATGCACATGCGCATAGTACCGTCTTTCTTCTTAACAAAAAGAACGGGATTGCCCCAAGGTAATACACTAGGTTTGATAAATCCCTTACCCAAGAGATCCTGAAGCTGAACACTGAGCTCCTTGAACTCTGCAGGAGCCATCCGATATGGCGGAATAGAAATAGGCCGAGTACCTGGCTCAAGCTCAATAGGAAAATCAATATCACGCTCTGGGGGTAGGCCAGGTAGGTTAGTAGGAAACATATCTAAAAGTCACGAACAACAGGAACTGACTCAACCGGAGGAACCTCCCTACTCACATCACGCACATAGGCCAAATATGATAACCATCCACTAGCCACTAGCCTCCTAGCACGAATAAAAGAGATAACCCAAACTGGTGTGCTACCACGAGATCCCTGCCACACCACCGGAGGGATACCATGAATGGTTAAGGTAATGGTCTTAGAAAAGCAATCTAAAACAGCGCGATAAGGGGATAACCAATCCATGCCCAGAATCACATCGAAATCAACCATGTCAAGCAATATAAGGTTAGGCCGGGTGTCACGCCCCTTGATAGTAACTAAGCAAGTTCGAAATACCTGATCCACAAAGAC
>NW_026020538.1:0-18484 GCF_900185275.1 Solanum verrucosum
AATTTATGTGGCATTGAATTGATAGAATTTTGAAAATTTATTATGTTTTTAATTTTAAATTTTTTTAATTATTATAATTTATATTACTTTTTATGTTATTTTCAAATAATATATGTTTCTTTTCTGTCCCAATTTGTGCTGCAATGATAGAATTTTGAGAATCAATCACATTTTTTGTCTTTTAAATATTTGAAGTTGATAATAATTGTGATTTATAATACTTTTTATATGATTTTTATATAATATGTGCTACTTCCTCTTTCCCAATTAGTGTCACTAATAGAATTTCGAGTGTCCGTAAATATATTTATGTTTTCCAAATATTTTCAATTACTAATTATTGTAACTTATACTCCCTCTGTCCCAATTTATGTGACTTACTTTCCTTTTTAGTCAGTCCCAAAAGAATGACACATTTCTATATTTAGTAACAATTTGACTATAAAATGTCTATTTTACCCTTAATGAAATGATTTACAGCCACACAAATTTATATCATTCATTTTGAACCACAAGTTTTAAAAGTCTTCCTTTCTTTCTTAAACTCCGTGCCGAGTCAAAATACCTCACATAAAATGGGACGGAGAGAGTAATAATTTTTACGTAATTTTTAAATATATAATAAATTTTAAAAATACAAATAAATTATTCTAGCCTTAATTATTAAAATATCACCTAAATGAAGCTCCACCAAATGCATTAAAGTAGTTTCCAAATGTTGCCCCTTTCTAGATTCTGTAACCATAAAGGTTTTAGTGACATTGTACAATTTCATAATAATAGAACATATATCTTGTTTGAGTTATGCACCAATCGTGTTTTATTTTATTTTATTGAAATGACCAAACTGTCTTGTTGACCTGTTGCCTGCTTTGGCATGGAAACTCTTTGCATTTCCAACCCTACACTCTATTTTACTCTCAAAATATAAAGATCTCTACTTTTCAAACAATCAATTTCAACTCAATTCTCTATTTTACTCTCTAAAAACGTATCTTCTCCTCTCTCATTAATATTATATTATTATTTCTTTTTATATTTATTTTTTATTCATAATATAAATTTGTTCTTTCTTTTTTCAAAATAATTATCCTATATAATTTTCATGTAATATAACCTTTTTTTCAAATTCTTTATTTAATATAAAATTATATTTTATTCTAAATTTTTAAAGAACAACTACAAATAATTGAAAAAAGAAATCACAAAGCACCACCACAATCACAAGCACAACAATTCTCTGGATCATACACTAATTTTCTTCGAATATTGTTAAATCTGAAAACGACTTACATGTTTACTAAATTATTGTTGTGATCTTTAAAAATATTATGTTATGTATTGTATTGTATTGATATCTTGTATTTAAATGTTATGTTATGTATTGTATTTTAAATTAAAATTTTAATCTTATCATTTAAATAATGTGTATTCTTTATAGTGAAAGTTAATAACAATATCAAATTATCACTTAAAGTGACGAAAATCATTTTTTTTATTTAAAATAGAGAAAAGACATAAAGTGACATCTGAACTTGTCCCGAATTTTCAAAATGTCACCTTAACTATGCGGGCGTCCTATTACCCCACTAAACAATCTTTAATTGATATTATTACATTCATTTTTGGTCCACCGCACATAGAGAGTGTGTGCTTTCTTTCAAAGAGAGTGAGCAACCTAAAATAATTAATATAATTTTATTTTTTCAAGTATTTTATTACAAAATATATTTTCTTATTTTTCTTATTAACTTTTTTTCCTTTTATTTTTTTCTCTAACTCTCTTCTTCAAAAATTCATTGTTATCTCCATTGAAGCTTCTCACTTTCAATGTCACCATTTTCACTGCAACTTCACCTTTTTTCTTTTTTTTTTACTATTATTAGTTTTACTCTCTTTAATTTTAAGACTTTAACTAAATATTTTCTTACATTTCGAACAATTTGATAAGCCCATTAGATTTCGAGATGATTAGGAAGTATCATATAAATTTTTTTTATCCGATTTCAATTAAGTTCTTTCAATTTTCGAAGAATTCATTGATTCTTTAAAATTATCACTTCTAATTTTGAAGTTATATGAAAAGGAGAATTTGATGATACCTTCAAAATTTTATATTTTCTTAAAAAAATAATTAGTTTTGTTATCAATAATAATTCAATAAAGTCTAGAAAATAGTAAGATTTTTTATTAATTTGATTAGAGAAGAAAGAGAGAAAGAAAAGAAAAAAATGGGCGAGGGGTTCAACTTGACGGGTGGGGAGGGGGGGGGGAGGGAGGTGGGAGGTGAAGAAAAAGAAAGAAAATTGAGGGTTGGATCACTTGAAAGTGGGGGGGGGGGTGTCACGACCCAAAAATGGACGTGATGACACTCGTCTATCCCACCAAGACAAGTCAGCCTAAAACTCAACCTTTACAATAGAATGCGGAATTTCATAATCAACTCAAAAATACCACCAAAATCTGATTGTCACGTGTTACAAGCCTCTAAAGTATTACAATTGATTCAAAAGAAAAACACAAGTCTCAAATGACCTTGTTTCTAGAATAGAACAAGATCATAAATAGGAGTAAGAAGGTCTGCTGAGATGACAAAACAACTACCTCACAAATCTCCAAGAAGCCTCGGAAAATAAGAGAATAGAAATTATCACAAAATCCAGGCTCGTAACCTATAAAAAAATTGTAGAAGCAAGGGGTGAGTATCAAACCACACGGTACTCAGCAAGTAAACCTCTAAACACAAGCTAATGGGATATAATACGGGTACTCCTTACACCCCAACCGAACCTCCACAACTACAACCTGCATAAAACCAGCCCAACCTAATAGTTCATAATTTACAAGCACATATCTCAACAACAACATTCTAACAATCACATATCCTCAACAACAAAGCTCAATATTCATCAATTACAACCTCCACAACTACAACCTGCTTAAAACCAGTGCAACCTACATTTCAAATTCACATAGCATACAACTCAACAACAACACTCTAACAATTACATATCCTCAACAATAAACTCAATATTCATCAATCAAAGTTCCACAGAAAGGCACTCACAAGATCAGCAAAACACAATATCAAGTTCACTAATGATAAATACGTGCAATACAATGGAATGCAATGTCAAGTATAGTAATGCATGTCTGACCTAGTGATACACACCCATTGCCTCTTAGTCCGGAACCCCATGGGGACATATCTGTCCATGCATCCATCACGACGTGCGATACGACCCTCAATAATAGTAACCATCGCGGCGCGGGATATGTCCCTCGAAATATAGTATCCATCACGGCATGTGATACGTCCCTTGAAATGGTACATCCTCTTTAATTTCTTATTCTTTCTCAATTCACATAACACTTGTCACTACCATGTCTCGGAACAATGGAAATGACATGTTCACACAAATAATGAGGAGATGACAATTTTCATAACATTGCACAATTCACAACAACACAATCATGATACAACATCAACAATGATTCAATAAGCCTTTCAAATCATTCTCAACACATCACACACAACCAATTAATCACATTGCCTTTTATTACCCCTTTTTATCATTAGAATTAATCAATATGGACAAGTCAACCCATCACCAAGTCTCATTACCCCCAAACACATATTACAAGGAAATATACGAATTCCATACACTTAACAAGGGTTTAGAAATCCACTTGCCTCAAATAGTCGAACAATCACTCCCAGACTTGAGTCTTTCCTTTAGCTGGACTTCCAAATCAATATAATCTATTCCAAATAAATAATCACAATAAGATTTTTAAATAACAACACTCATATTACTATTGTGTCTAGTCTAGAACCAAAAACTCACCCAATTTTATAATCAATTTCCTAAACTTCCAGCCTAGGATTCAATCTTAATTTCCTCCAGTATCATAATTTAATGGTGTTCATAGGTATATTATACACCTAATTTGATAATCATATTAAGAAAAATCCCCAATAAGAATCAATACCCTATTCGTAACTTTCACATGGAAAGAACAGAGAAACCGAGAAGTGACACAACAACAAAATTCCACCCCACCGTGCTTCGGTTTTCAATTACCATCAATTTTCTTACTTGTTTTGGCCAATGGTTAATCCTAATTATACTCCAATGATTGGCTACATGCAATTATCTAATGACTATTCTAATTGGGCAACGACAACCCACAACGACAACCCACTGGAAAGCTTGATCAACATCTGCCAAACACAAGAACAATAATTTCTCTAAAGATTTAAAGTTGCTATTGCCTTAAAATTGGAATCATTGCTTAACAATTGGTCATTAAGAAAATTCATAACAATTATTAAAAAAAAGCTCACGTTGAATTTGCAAAAATTGTTCAACCCAATTTCTTTCTGCTCTATCTAGCATTAATGATATCAATGAATTCCCCCTAATCTTCTAACATTTATAATTTATTATATTTGATAGGAAAGCTTCGTACCTATTAGCGGTCATTGGACGCAGCTCCAAATATTTCCGTCGACTTCTCCTTTCCTCTCATGTACGTCGGCTTAGGTTAGTTTCTGACTCCTTTTCTTTTCTTAAATTATGACCTAAAATTCTCAACCCTAATAATTTATTTTCATATATGGGTCAAGTGTATATGGTATTAATTAAATTATAAACATGACCCATTAAGCATTAACTAAAATTAACTATTTAATAAATAACCGTCAATAAATTAACTATGGTTATACGAATATTCAAAAATTTTAAAAATGACCTTCTGGGTCATTACAGGGGGGAGATGAAGTGGAATTTAAGATAAAATCAAAACTAAAATAAGTCAAAAAGTAAGAGAGAGAAATAAAGAAAAACCTTTAATTGAAAAAAATTACATTTTTAATTAAACTAATACATGTCATATAATGATTGGTGTGTGAACACATTTGCTTCTTAAAATCTGGGGTTGATTGAAAAATGATGTAATAATATATGTTCAAAATTGTTTAGTGGGGTAATAGAACGGTTGCAAAGTTAATGTGTCTTTTTGAAAATTCGGGACAACTTCAGTGGTGACTTTGTGTCTTTTCTCTTTAAAATATTGTTAATTCGGAATGAAAGTAGTATATATTAAATATATTTTTTAAATGTCGAATTAGATTTAAAAATAATTACAAATATTGGAAATTTAATTAATAGTCTTATATGAAAAATAATATGTTAATTACAAAATAATAGAAATGATATTAAAATAATGAAAAAGTGAAATAGTGGGGATGAGTAGTAGTTCTCCAAATTTGAAAAGCTATTATACATCTCTCTCATAGAGAATAGAGAGATTTTTAGAGTGTGGTTGGAGATCTAATTCTCTTATTTACTCTCCAAATATAGAGAATGAAGAGTAAAACAAAGTGCGATTGGAGATGGTCTTATAAGATGGTTAAATTGTTGTAACTTATAATATTTTTTTACGAATTTTTTAAGTAAATAATAATTTTAAAAATACAAATAAATAACTCTAGCCTTAATTAATAAAATCACCTAAATGAAGCTCCACCAAATGCGTTAAAGTAGCTGCCAATTGTTGCCCCTTTCTAGATTTTGTAGCCATAAGGGGTCATTTGGTTAGGAACAAGTTATCCCAGGATTAGTTATCCTGGGATAACTTATCCCACCATGTATATGGGATAAGTTATCCCATCATTATGCTATAAATGGTGGGATAAGTTATCCCAAACATGATAACCAAACAAGATACAAAAAATTTATCTCACCACTATTTATTTTTATCCATCAAACCAAAGGACCCCTAAGGGTTTAGTGACATTGTACCTTTTCACAATAGCGGAACATATTTGTTGTTTAAGTTATGCACCAATTGTGTTATATTTTATTTTATTGAAATGACCAAACTGTCCTTCCATGCCAAAGAAGCATGTTGACCTGCTACTTGCTTTGGCATGGAAACTCCCTCTTATAAGATGGTTAATTATGAGACAATGTTTTGGTGCATATCTGCGATGACTTTTTTTATTATCGTCACTAAAATTATACGTTTTTGTGGCGACCTAGAGCGTTCCCACTAAAACTATTACTGTAACGACTTGTTAGGTCGTTGTGGGTACTAAAACTTTTTATTTCATAAAAGACTCTTTCAGTAGATTTTAAATAAGAATTTTGCATTATTTGTTTAACTATGGTTATTTAGTTGACGAATATTTATTAAGTAATTAATTTAGTTGGTGGTTAATGGATCAAATCCATAATTTATTTAAGGGAACTTTCGTAATTAACCACTATAATAAACTCAATTAGCTTCATAGCTATAGTTTGCATATTTACGGGCTGTAGCTACAGTTTAAACAACCTCGTTTGTATATCATGAATTTGTATAATTCGAAGGTTTGTATAATTCGCGAGTACATTCATATAATTTAGTTATTTTTGTATAAACTTGAAATAACAAATTTATACAATTACAAATATCAGAAGTGTAAGGCATCACATATGTCCTTAACGAATTGGCATCCAGTATTCCTTACAAAGATTGTTAAGCTCCTCCCACGAGGTAAAGCACCAAGGCATCACATATGTCCTTAAGGGTACACAAAGAAGGATACAGATCATCATCATCAGAATAATGAGCATACAATACGAATAAAATTAACTTTTTCAACATGAACTAGATGCATAACACAACCCAATTCCACGGGTCAACTAGCATTTATTTAAGCCACCAAGAAATTTAAGAACAAGTGACGAAACAAATTTCATTGAAAGCATGAAATTTGGATAAGGAATCTCAAAGGTGAAGGTCACTACTCTTTGAAGGAAAACTTGGATATAGCATATGATCTATCACTAGGATCAAATATCTTCAATGTTCTGCAAGTAGAAGTCATAGACCAGATTATGCAGTAACTGTTCCAATATTACAAACCTAGAGTAGCATCCAACAAATATGTGGACTCGAAGCTTGTGACGTCTTAGCAATGTATGCTTTAAGAGCATCGTCCCGGAGTTTCAATTTCTCATACCTTAAAAATCGACAAATAGCAATGACATCAGTGAAAGAGAAGATACATTTGAGACCACATTTCAAGTTAAAGCTTGTGCAGCCTATAGTAACTTACTAAGATGAACAGGAAAAGATGAGCTGCAATTAAAATAGTACAACAGAATGCAACAATCAATAGTACCATGACTCCTTCAACTGAACCCCCAAATGCTGCTGGCATATGTTAATACTCCAACCGCTGCCTGAAGATGTCAATGACGAGTTCCTGACGTGTATGTATTTTTACTCGTGCTTTGTCAAATTATAGTATAAAAAGATGTTGAACCCACATAGATTAGTTTATCTATTCTATAGACGTTTCTTGTTCTAATTACTATTTGGGAGAATTTTAGAAAATGTTGAGTATTAATTTAATTTTAGTTAAAACCTGTAACTAGAGAAAATAATTTTTGTTTTTATTTTCTGAAATAGGGTGAAAGGTGTTGGGATTTTGACTTCAATTGATATTTCTACACAAAGTAAAAAATTTTATTCCGTAGTTTCTATTTCTCATAAAAGTATAAATACCTCTTACGATTATGTTTATGTAATATTACTGGAGTTGAATAATTAAATGCACTCCTCTTGGTTATACAATTTAATTATCAAGATAGTAATATTTAAGAACCAACAATATGTACTTGAACTAAAACAAGCTTTTGAGAGTAAGTCCCTTTCGGTTACCTTACTTGTTATAGCTAATTGTTACACTATTTGCCTCTCTCGAGTACAAATAAGTGCATAATTAATTATAATACAAAATGGATAGATGCCACTAACTATAATTCAACATCCTGACCAATACTTCACTTAAAAGTATTACTTCTTCTGCCTCTCTCGATTAATATGTAGTATAAGATAGACAAGCGTTAGTTGATAAAATAGCATCTAACTGTAAATCGGATAAAAATCAAATATAAAGTTCAAGCTCAAGTACGTGAAATTTAGGAATAATACTTACTATTATATAGATATATCAAGATTCATCTTTTTTCCAACGCAATAGAAAATTACTCCATACTAAGTTTGGTACTACTAATGAAAATATTCTTTTCCATTAAATAAGAAAATAGAAGAAATATTCGAGAGGAATAATTTCGCTACTTGATTAAAATCGGGATTTGAATGTAAAATAAAAACTTGAAGAAGAAAACTATTTGAAAGTCTCGCCCCCCTCTTCAGCTGCTTACTGAGATTTCTATTTATAGAAGTCTTATTATGGCACTAATATAATTTTAAGCTTGTGACTTCACATAAAACCTTCCAATCATAATCTTTTTCTTCTTTTTGAATGCATTGGGTCCCACATAGTTGCATCTTCTGTAATTTTTGCTTCTTTTTCATTTCCTTTGAACTTTTCTTTTAATTTGTGGGTCCCACATAGTTTGGTTATTTTGACAATAGCAACATTAATACTTTTCTTCTTCTTTTCATTTTGTTTATGTTGACTTTCCAATTTGTCGCATATTTCTTTTTTTGTTATTGTTCTTATTAAATCGAGATATGCTCTGCAAAGAAAAATAAAAATATTAGTACTGAATTCAGAAAATAACGTAGTTGTATATGATATATTTTTTTCTAATCAAATACCCCCATACTTGAATATTTGCTTGTCCTCAAGCAATGAAAGATAATATTATTATGGCTAACATAATATATATACATATACATATATATACATACACATATATATGTATATATGTATGTATGTACTTATATCTTTTATATAAATATAATAAGAACTTTGATAGAGAAGAATCGACTAGAAAGACTCTTTGAGTTTAACAATTTTTAACCTTATATTTATTATTTGAAAATCGAAATAACAATACTTTTAGTCCCAGTGTGTCTTACTAAATGGAGAGAAATGTTCACATATCACACAATATATTGATTGAACAAAGAAAGGTATATGTAGAAGAAAATCACTCATTCTCAGCAAAGAAATATCTCATGTCACCAGAAATAGCCATAAGCTTGACTATTATGTGATTCTCCACTAATGTAGGAGTCTTTGAGTTGAGATCATGTAGGGATTTTCATGGTTGTAATGTAGGCTCTGGGGTAAGTAGGATGTATACGGATAATAGTGACTCAAACTCCCTTTAGGTACTGTATTTCACTTTCCTTTTTAAGCATCATTGCTTTCATCTTCTTTAAAAACTTTATGTTGCAAATCCTTCTCTCTCTTTCTACATAAATATATATAATTTTTTTTGTCATAATCATTATGTCGTGATATCGAAGGATCAACAATCTTTGTTCAATATCACCCATTGCAACTTCTTCTTCTTATTTTTTTTGAAGTACTTAAAGGGAAGTAAGGTGAAACTAATAATAATTTGCGATAGCAAGAATGGTTTCGGTTTAGAACTTTGTGATGAAGAAAAGGAAAAAAAGAAGAATATATTTTTCAATTTGATGGGGATAACTAGGGATAAAAATTGTCAAGGTAGGTCAATTAAGATCATTTTAGTAAGGCTAAACATAGAAGGCCTACTTTCATGTCTCAACTCAAAATCTACCTAAAATTTCGCCTCAAACCACATTCAAGTCAAGTTCTAGATTTTCCAATAAGCATGAGAACTAGGTAATATATACTAACCACACAATACACTTGGGACTAATGGATATATTATTTTCGATAATCAATAACTGAGTATGAGTTTGGAAAGGTTGTTATAAAACTCATGAATCATACTTGGTTAACTCAATAATATTTTTCATTTTTTTTACAATAGAGTAACTCAAAGTCCTAAAAAAAATGTTCGATTTAAAATATTACGACCATGGCAAAGAATCGAACCAAGAAATCCATGGAAGTACATGCAAGATTAATATTTATTATAGTTTATCGACACGTGCTGTAACATCTCTCACCTAGAAACGACTATAAAGAGTTTAAAATATGAAAATATTGATTTTTGGAAAGAATAAGGAAATCTGGAAATTTTGTCTAAGTTAAGAAAGTGAGTTTTGGCGATTTTCAAATGGCCATAACTCCTAGCTCCGGAGGAGTTAGGAGAAGATCTTGATATGGTTGGAAATCCCTTGGAGAAATCTTTCCAACACCGATAAGATTACACGATTTTGACATCGTATGAGCGAGATATCCCTTTCGGAAGTTGGGATGTTGGATTGAGGAAAGTCCCAATCAGGATTTAGGAAAGAGCAAAGTAGTATTTTCTCTAATTAATTTCCTAATTTCATTTTAGGGGTTTATTGGGGTAAAAACAGAACCTAAATCAGTTTTGGAAAATTAAAGAACGCTTAGGGCTTGGAGAAGAGAGAAAGGAAGAAACAACGGGAGAAAAAGGCAAGAATTCGTCAAGATCATCCAAGCTTATGAGTGGAATTCGTCGGGGGTGATCCCTATTAAGGTATGTAAGATCTTTTTGTGTTGGGTTAGTTCACCCACACACCAACTTGTTTCAATCCAACTGTTTTGAGTTGTTTACATGTTGAAGAAGTAAGGTTCTTGAAGAAAAAAATGTAGAATTATTGTTGGTTGAGTTGTTGATTGCTTGGGGGTGAGTTGATTCATTTTTTCGAGTTGTTTTTTGAGTTAGATTGGTTGTATATTGAGGGTACAATTGATCCTAAGTGTTTGGGGAAGGAACTATGGAAGTTAGGGAGGTTTAGAGAGGAAGAACGGAAGAGAAAAGTCAGAAGTCGCTGGGCAAAAGGGCTGGGGCGCCGCGCCTACCAGAACGCCACAAAAAGTTCTCTGAAGTTTGGCCTCTGGAGTGTCGCGCCAGCTAGACTTCTCTGAAGTTTGAGGGCTGGCGCCCCGCGACTCTTAGAGCGCCAGGGACGCCAATTCTCCCCATTCGTTCCCCACCTTTTCGTACTTGTTCCTAAGCGATGTACCTATGTTTTCTAGTTGTTTCCAACACTCTAACGTACATCTAAAATCATGATATCATCCGTAAACATGAGATCATGAACCTTGAACCCATAATCCAATTCAAGGAAAGTTAAGAATCAAGTCTAGAAGTTAAGAAGCAAGTCAAAGCAAAGTTTCTTAAAGTTTTCAAGAGTCTTTATTAAATGTTTAAACTTCGTTTTAAGGCTCAAATTTCAAGTAAAGTAAAGAGTAAATAGTTGAGTTCATTTCTCAAAAGTTATTAGGGGACTAAGTATTCCTAAAGAGTTTATAAATGTTTTCACATTTGAGCAAGAAAGGAAACATCGATTCCAAGAGAGCTTTTAAGCTAAGCTTTGAGTAATTACCTCAATTCAAAGAAAGAGTTTTGTTTTTACAAACATATGAGCTAAGTATATTTTGGGAGTAGTATTGAGCATCGATATGGGGATGCGAGTTCATATTAACTCAAGTCTCCATAAACCATGTAGCCATCATGGGTAGTAAATGATCATACTTTTTAGATGACTCCTTAAGATGCTTTTAGCATAGACTAGTGGATCCACTAAGTTAAGCGTTCTATATGACGGGAAAGTATAGGACGGTTATGGCAGCGTGGGCAAGACGCTGTATCACCACTTAGGCACATAGTGGTGGTTGTCGGTTAGAGAATCTCCCACAAAAGTTATATTACTTTTATATTTAAGTAAAGTTGAGTTTGTTATTGCTTTATCTTTAACAAACTAAGTTGTTTACACTGTTTTACAAGCTTTATATATATATATTGCATGTGTCTTATTGCTTTATATTGAGTTCAATTGTTCATGAGTTAAACAAAGCCAAGGCAAGTGTTCCTTTGTACTCCTTTCAAGCTTAAGTTATTGTTTAGCTTTCCAACTCGCATACTCATACATTCAATGTACTGATGCCAGTTGGCCTATATCTTATTATGATGCAGACACAGGTAACAAGGATCAGCATCCAGCACGCCGTTGATCCAATTGAGTACTCTAGAGTTAGCGGTGAGCCTCATTGCATTCCGGAGGATCCTGTTATTTCGCTTGCCTAGTTTTGCTTTATTAGGATGTTGTGAGGTCTGTCCCAACATCCATCTCAGTATTATAGAGGCTTCATAGACAGTCAGACAGTTAGTATTGAGTCTCTCATCTATGTATTTGCAGATACTTTGTTTTGAGACATAAGTTGCCATTTTGGCTAAGATGTTATCATTTAAACTATTGCATTGGGTTTATTCTGTTGAGTTAAGTCTTCCGCTGAGTTAAGTAATCCAGGCCAAGGATCCGCTTGGGGCCAGCGATGGTCTCCGAGTGTCGGCCACATCCAGGGTGTAGTTTCGGGGCGTGACAAACTTGGTATCAGAGCATAGAGTTTAAGAGTCCTATGGAGTCTTTGAAGTTGTGTCAGTAGAGTCCTAGTTATCGGTGTAAAACGTGCCATATCTATAATTAGGAGGCTGGAACGTTTAGGAAATTCTTCACTTCCTTCATATCCATCTCGTGCGTTAGAGTTTATCTCTAAAAGTTTCCCTCTAATTTGTGCTTGTGTGTGTTACAGATAACCATGCCTCCACGAAGAGCAGCACGAGGTCATCCAGTTAGGAGAAATGTTGAACCACAAGAGCAAGGGGTACCTAATGCACTAAACGTGCAACCTCAGGGGGAGGTCACTAATGCTGAATTTTGTGAGGCTATTCGGATGCTGAGCCAGGCTGTGACTAACCAGGTTAGGCAGCCAAGAGGACCAAGACAAGATGAGGTTGACACTTCTAGGATTCACAAATTCTTGAGAATGCATCCTCCTAGTTTCACTGGTTCGGTCACTACTGAGGATTCGAAATTTTTTATTGAGGAGCTGAAGAAGGTATTTGATGTGATGCATGTGGCATATACTGAGCGAGTTGAACTAGTTGCATATCAACTGAAGAATGTTGCTAGAACATGGTTTGATCAGTGGATAGAGGGTTGACATGAGAATGCACCACCTGCTAGTTGGGCTTGTTTCGAGGAAGTCTTCTTGGGGTGTTTCTTTCCTCGAGAACTAAAGGAGGCTAAGGTACGAGAGTTTCTTACACTCAACAAGATTCCTTGAGTGTGCATGAGAATGGGTTGAAGTTCACCCAGCTGTCTTGCTATGCTCCTAAAATGGTTAAGGACATGAGGAGCAAAATGAGCTTGTTTATTGCTGGCTTGGGTCGTCTGTCAAGCAAAGAGGGCAGGGCAGCAATGCTGATAGCTGACACGGACATATCAAGGTTGATGGTTTATGTGTAGCAGGTTGAGGAAGAGAAGCTGAGAGACAGGGAAGAGTTCAAAAGTAAGAAAATGAAGATTGGGAATGAGTCTGGGCAGCAGAAAGGCAATGTGAATCGTTTGTCCTTTCAGCAGAAGCAAAATAGGCATGCTCCATCATCTGCTAGTGCACCTGCACCTCGAAATAAATGTGAATATTATGGTCAGAATTCGCAGAACTTTAGATCTAAACCAGCGCAGTCCCAGGGTAGTGTGGCACAAGGAGGTATTTGGGCTCCTGCATGTGCTAAGTGTGGGAGAACCCACCCAAGTAAGTGTCGTGATGGCTTGATAGGTTGTTTCAAGTGTGGACAAGAGGGACACTTCTTGAAAGAGTGTCCTAAGAATAAGCAAGGTAGTGGAAATCTAATCAATAGAGCCCAATCTTCATCAATTACTCCACTAGACAGGGCTGAACCTAAAGGAGCTACTTCTGGTACTGGCGGAGGAGCAAACCGCCTTTATGCAATCACCAGTCGCCAAGAGCAAGAGAACTCTCCAGATGTTGTCACTGGTATGATCAAAGTCTTTGCTTTTGATGTTTATGCTTTGCTAGACCCAGGAGCAAGTTTATCTTTTGTGACCCCTTTATGTTGCAAATACGTTTTGATGTTATCCCTGAGAAACTTTGTGAACCTTTTTGTGTTTCTACACCTGTTGGGGAGTCTATTCTAGCTGAGCGAGTTTATCGTGATTGTGTCATTTCCATCAATCACAAAGACACCATGGCTGATTTAGTTGAGTTAGACATGGTAGATTTGATGTCATTCTAGGTATGGACTGGCTTCATGCCTGTTATGCATCAATAGATTGTAGAACTCGAGTTGTCAAGTTTCAGATTCCTAATGAGCCAGTCATAGAGTGGAGTAGTAGTTCAGCAGTGCCTAAGGGTCGTTTCATTTCGTACCTTAAGGCGAGAAAGTTAGTTTCAAAGGGTTGTATCTATCACTTAGTCCGAGTTAATGACTCAAGTGTTGAGGTACCTCCCATTCAGTCAGTTCCTATAGTAAGAGATTTCCAGAAGTTTCCTGATGATCTACCCGGAGTCCTCCTGAGAGAGAAATAGACTTCGCATAGACATCATTCCAGATACTCGTCCTATCTCTATTCCGCCATATAGAATGGCACCAGCAGAGTTGAAAGAGTTGAAAGAGCAGTTGAAAGATCTCCTAGATAAGGGTTTCATTCGACCAAGTGTCTCACCTTGGGGCGCTCTCGGTCTTTTGTGAGAAAGAAAGATGGTTCCCTTAGGATGTGTATAGATTACCGTCAGTTGAACAAGGTTACCATCAAGAATAAGTATCCTCTTCCAAGGATAGATGATTTATTTGATCAACTTCAGGGTGCCACTGTTTTTCAAAAATTGACCTCAGATCAGGCTACCATCAGTTGAAAGTTAGGGAATGTGACATTCCAAAGACAACATTCAGGACTAGATATGGTCATTATGAGTTCTTGGTCATGTCTTTGGTTTGACCAATGCACCAGCAACGTTCATGGATCTTATGAACAGAGTCTTCAAACCTTATTTAGATATGTTTGTTATCGTCTTCATTGATGACATACTAATCTATTCAAGGAATGAAGAAGATCATGCTAGTCATCTCAGAATAGTTCTTCAGACCTTGAAGAAAGTTGTATGCCAAGTTCTCAAGTGTGAGTTTTGGCTTGAGTCTGTGGCATTCTTGGGCCATATTATTTCGGTGATGGTATTAGAGTTGATACTCAGAAAATTGAGGCAGTGCAGAATTGGCCTAGACCCACATCTCCAACTGATATTAGGAGTTTCTTGGGTTTAGCTGGCTATTATAGAAGGTTTGTAGAGGGTTCTCGTCTATTTCGTCTCCTTTGACAAGTTGACTCAGAAGACAGTGAAATTTCAATGGTCTGAAGCTTGTGAGAAAAGCTTTCAGGAATTGAAGAAGAGGTTGACTAGTGCCCCAGTTTTGACCTTACCAGAGGTACTCAAGGTTTTGTGGTGTATTGTGATGCATCCAGAGTTGGTTTGGGTTGTGTGTTAATGCAGAATGGCAAGGTGATAGCTTATGCCTCCAGACAGTTGAAGGTTCATGAGAAGAATTATCCAACCCATGACTTAGAGTTGGCTGCTGTAGTTTTCGCCTTGAAGATTTGGCGACACACTTGTATTGGTGTTCATTGTTGATATCTTTTACTGATCACACAAGAGCTTGCAATATGTGTTCACTCAGAAGAGCTCAATCTCAGACAGAAAGGTGGTTGAATTACTCAAGGATTATGACATGAGTATTCTTTACCACCCAGGTAAGGCTAATGTTGTTGCTGATGCTTTAAGCAGGTTATCTATGGGTAGTACCACCCATGTTGAGGAAGAAAAGAGAGTTAGCCAAAGATGTGCACAACTTGCACGCCTGGGAGTCAGACTTATGGATTCCACAGAAGGAGGAATAGTGGTGACGAATGGGGCTGAATCATCACTAGTGTCAGAAGTGAAGAAAAGCAAGACCAAGACCCATTTTGCTTGACTTGAAGGCAAATGTTCAAAGCAAAAGTATTAGCTTTTGAACAAGGGGGAGATGGTGTATTGAGATATCAAGGTAGATTGTGTGTACCAATGGTGGATGACTCCAAGAGAGGATCATGGAGGAAGCTCATAGCTCCAGATATTCCATTCATCCGGGTTCCACAAAGATGTATCGTGATTTGAGAGAAGTGTATTGGTGGAATGGCATGAAGAAGGGCATTGCAGAGTTTGTTGCTAAGTGTCCAAATTGCCAACAAGTGAAAGTCGAGCACCAAAGGCCCGGTGGTTTGGCAGAATATAGAACTTCCAGAATGGAAGTGGGAGATGATTAATATGGATTTCATCACAGGTTTGCCAAGGTCTCGCAGACAACATGATTCTATTTGGGTGATTGTCGACAGAATGACAAAATCAGCCCATTTTTGGTAAAGACTACCCATTCGCAGAAGATTATGCTAAGCTTATATTCAAGAAGTGGTAAGACTCATGGAGTTCCAGTCTCCATTATTTCAGATAGAGGTGCACAATTTACTGCACAGTTCTGGAAATCTTTCCAGAAAGGTTTGGGTTCAAGGTGAATTTAAGTACTGCCTTTCATCCTCAGACAGATGGGCAAGCAGAGCGCACTATTCAGACCTTAGAAGATATGTTGAGGGCTTGTGTGATTGATTTCAAGGGAATTGGGATGATCACCTACCTCTCATTGAGTTTGCTTACAACAACAGTTTCACTCTAGCATCCAAATGGCTCCATATGAAGCTCTTTATGGGAGAAGATGCAGATCTCCTATTGGATGGTTTGAAGTTGGTGAAGCAGGGTTGATAGGACCAGATTTAGTTCATCAAGCTATGGAGAAAGTGAAAGTAATTCAAGAGAGATTGAAAACAGCACAGAGTCGTCAGAAATCCTACACTGATGTTAGGAGAAGGGCGTTAGAGTTCGAAGTAGATGATTGGGTATATTTGAAAGTTTCACCCATGAAGGGTGTTATGAGGTTTGGTAAGAAGGGGAAGCTTAGTCCCCGGTATATTGGACCTTATCGCATAGCCAAGAGGATTGGCAGTGTAGCTTACGAGTTGGAGCTACCACAGGAATTAGCGGTTCATCCGGTATTTCACATCTCTATGTTGAAGAAGTGCATGGAGATCCTTCATTGATAGTGCAAACTGAAAATGTTGAGATTAAGGATAATTTATCTTATGAGGAGATTCCGGTCCAGATTTTAGATCGCCAAGTTCGCAAGTTGAGAACAAAGGAGGTCGCATCAGTCAAAGTCCTTTGGAGGAACCAATTTGTTGAAGAAGCTACTTGGGAAGCTGAAGAGGATATGAAGAAGAGATATCCACATCTCTTTGAATCCGGAGAAAATTCAGATCAAGGTACTAATCCTCTTCTTAGTACTAGCTAAATTATGAGTATGCATGTTGTTACTTGCTTTTTTTGTTAGTGTTGAACTTGATGTTACTACCTTAGCTTAGTGAAATAAAGCTCATTCGAGGACGAATGTTCCCAAGGGGGGATATTGTAACATCTCGCACCTAGAAACGACTATAAAGAGTTTAAAATATGAAAATATTGATTTTTGGAAAGAATAAGGAAATCTGGAAATTTTGTCTAAGTTAAGAAAGTGAGTTTTGGCCATTTTCAAACGGCCATAACTCCTAGTCAGGAGAGTTAGGAGCAGCTTGATATGGTTGGAAACCCTTGGAGATCTTTCCAACGCCGCCGAGATTGCACGATTTCGACATCGTATGAGTGAGATATGCCTTTCGGAAGTTGGGTGTTGGATTGAGGAAAGTCCCAATCCGGATTTAGGGAAGGGCAAAGTAGTCTTTTCTCTAATTAATTTCCTAATTTGATTTTAGGGATTTATTGGGGTAAAAACATGACTTAGTCAGTTTGGAAATTGAAAATACGCTTAGGGCTTGGAGAAGAGAGAAAAAAGAAAGAAAGGGAGAAAAAGGCAAGAATTCGTCAAGATCATCCAAGCTTGCGAGTGGAATTCGTCGGGGGTGATCCCTATTAAGGTATGTGAGATCTTTTGTGTTGGGTTAGTTCACCCACACACCAACTTGTTTCAATCCAATTGTTTTGAGTTGTTTACATGTTGAAGAAGTAAGGTTCTTGAAGAACAAATTGTAGAATTCTTGTTGGTTGAGTTGTTGATGCTTGGGGGTGAGTTGATTCATGTTTCCGTTGTTTTTCGAGTTAGATTGGTTGTATATTGAGGGTACAATTGATCCTAAGTGTTTGGGGAAGGAACTATGGAAGTTAGGGAGGTTTAGAGAAAAGAACGGAAAGAAAAGTCGGAAGTCGCTGGGCAAAAGGGCTGGGGCGCCGCGCCTGCCAGAGCGCCACAAAAACTTCTCTGAAGTTTGGCCTCTCGTGTCGCGCCAGCCAGACTTCTCTGAAGTTTGAGGGCTGGCGCCCGCCCTCTCAGAGCGCCAGGGAGCCAGTTCTCCCCATTCGTTCCCACCTTTTCGTACTTGTTCCTAAGCGATGTACCTATGTTTTCTAGTTGTTTCCAACACTCTAAGGTACATCTAAACATCATGAAATCATCCATAAACATGAGATCATGAACCTTGAATCCATAATCCAATTCAAGGAAAGTTAAGATCAAAGTCAAAGAAGTTAAGAGTCAAGTCTAGAAGTTAAGAAAAAAAAAAGTTTTTTTTTTAAAGTCAAAGCCAAGTTTCTTAAAGTTTTTAAGAGTCTTTTACAAACGTTTCAAACTTCGTTTTAACTTCATTTTTAGGCTCAAGTGTCAAGTTA
>NW_026020539.1:0-224379 GCF_900185275.1 Solanum verrucosum
TCTCATTTCTCACTCTCTTTACTGCATTACTTGATTAAACAACAATTGCATGCTGCTATTTGAGTGTTTAGAAATGGTTTTGGGGTAGTTATTTTGAAATTGAACTAGGTTGCTTGATTGATATAATAAACATAGCATGGGCACTTCCCTTACGTCCCTAACGTTCCCACAATGTCCTGGGCGTAAGGATTTCGTAAACATATGGTTAAATTAATACAAAAATGGGTGGGGGAAGTTGAGGGGTCTCTTGGTTTAAATCTCCAATTTAGGCCTCATTTAGGAGTTATTTTGCCGAAATAATTGCATATGTAGGTTCTAGGGTAGTTTACTTACTCTGATCTGCTGAAATTCTGTAGAAAAAATGGTTTTAGAACGAAGAGGTGCCAATGTCACGCCTGGCGTTCATCCCAGATGAAGGCCGCTCTAGCGGCCTTTATTTCGCTATAGCGGCCTTCAGAACCCCGCCAAAGCAAGATTATGGCCATTGTGGTGGGATACGCCAGGTAGTGGCCTGCCTTTTAACACATACTTTTCTCTTATTTTTATTTTAGCCTCATCCGACTATCCCATCATGTTCTATCTTGTGTTCAACTTATTTCAAGCTCTCTAAATGGCAGATCAGAATGACGAACACTTACCCTTCATCCGATTTCCTGATGCCGCGAGCCGGGAAAGGCATCACGAGGACCGCAACATGGGGTTCTATTGCGGGAGGGGTTTTGTATTACTCGAGCTAGAGGAGAAGGCACCTGCATTTCATGCCCGCCTGATGGAGTTCAGATGGGCTCCGTTGACTGAGGCTTCCCCAGATGCACGTTCCACTTGGGTTAGGGAGTTTTATGCCATCCCCCTACCGTCCACTTGGATGACTCTTACCCTGTCATCCGTGTCGGGGGAGTCGACATCCCCTTGAATTCCACTGCCATTAATTAAGTATTAGAGTTTCTTGATGTCTCAAATGTGGAGTTCGAGGCCAAGCTAAGGGAGATGGATCTGGAGTGGCTGAGAAACACTTTAGTTGAGCCTGCATCCGGGATCAGGTATACTGGGCTACTACAGAGGGTATTAATAGTACGGATTGGTCACCCGATGCTAAGAGGTGGGTACACATGGTGACTAGGAAGATCTGCCTGTCGGGCAACCGCACAGACGTGACCTTTCTTTGGGATCTGGTGGCGGCGTCCGCTATACAAGGCATTCAGTTAAATGTAGGGGCACAGATCATTTCAGAGTGGAAGATGTTTTACCAGGGTAACAAGAAGGCTTTCTTTCTACCGGGACTCATAACTGTGTTGTGCAAGCGGGCGGAAGTACCACTTTTTCATGCCGATGAGGTACTTCTTATGGATCCCACTTTTCACCCTATTTTGGTTAGACAGGGCTCTACTTCTAGGAGAAAGAGAAGGAGGACGGGCAGGGCTAGCAGCAGTAAGGCGGCTGTGGATTCGAACAACGAGGACCCACTCTCAAGTGCACGGGTCGAAGAGGATCTAGAGGCTGTCCGGAAGAGGATAGGGACCTATGCCGACTTTACTCCGATTCCATCCAGCACTGCCCTAGAGGTCGAGATGCTCCTTCACCAACTGCGCCAGGAGAGGAGGAAGGGTGTGGAGAGGGATCGCCTGATGGTTCATATGTGGAAGACTATTATGGCCATCTTTTCTTGTGTTGCCCCTGGCAAGGAGATTCACCAACTCGATCCGAAGGACTACATCCAGTTCCCTATGCTGAATGAGTCTTGCGCTGGCGTGATACCCGCCATAGGACCTTGACTCCGATGTGCACACCACCCAGTCTGAGGGTTCCTGATATGACTAATATTTCTCCCTTTTTGGCTTGTAAATTTTTATACAACTTGCTTTTATCTTTCGACTGGCTTAAGTTTTTGTAAGCATAAGGATGCTGGTTTTTGTTGCCTGATACAGCCTCATATTAAATCTTGAGGTGTTACGATCGATTAACTCTGTTGCTGAACACTGATAGACTGGTATGGGTGAATTTGGATACCATTTGGGGTCTAAAATTGTGGTTAGGAAAAACAAGAGAGGCGAAGGTTGAGGTTCTACCTCGCCCTGTTCCGCTCTGGCGAGAATAATCCTGCTCTGGCTGAAATAATCCTGCCCTGGTTGAAATAATCCCGCCCCAGCGGTCAAAACGGAAATAGAATCTGGCCAAAACATTTCTGGGGTTTTTCTCTTTTCTAAAATTTCCCAAAGGTGCCCAGCTTTACCATGAACTTTTAGGATACTCCTCCTACTATTAAAATCATTGTCTACTCCCAGTCAGTCCCATGATATACAAACCAAAATTTATCTACATTATTTTAGCACCACAACCCACACATTCCTAGGATACACCCAGACATTCGCATAGTCATTGAACAAGCACAGGATGCGTCCAGCTCTTTCATACAATTTGTTTCGTTCAATTAGGCCAACACATAGCACATAGAGAGGTTCAAGCAACATTTATAGTACACGTAATCGCATCATCACATTCAACAAGTTCAAATTTACATTCATAGATAATTAAATCAACAAGAAGCATGCGATCACATATTCCAAAACACCACGCACAAGAAAATTCCATTTATTAGTTATTTCGTTCCATAGATGACCATTGTTGGTCATCCATGCCTTTTTCAGCCCCTAAGGCTAGATACCAATTGGAACCTTCCTAGTTCCAATTAACTTGTTGGTGTCCCTTTAGTCGTATTCACGACGTCTAGTTCACTTTGTTGAGATACCAATTGGAATCGAGAGATACCAATTGGGCTCAACTCATAATGCAAGCGACACACGCACGAAATGAGAGAATAAGAGGAACTACTTCCTTGAATGCTTCCTAGTCTTCTAAGGATTAGATGTGGACGTCAACACACCAATCCATAGAAGTCTAATCCACATTATGCTCTTGTACTGGGAGACCGGTAACCTAGGATCTGATACCAATTTGTCACGACCCAACACACCGTGCCGTGCGGGCTCCTACATACTACCACCTAACTAGGAGAACCCTCATATCCCAACAACTTAAAACATACGGAAAATTAAATAAACAGAAATAACATACTAACGAAATTCTTTATTAAAAACCTTTAAAACAATTTCGAGTTAAGACTTGTAAAGTAATTAACACTCCAAAGGATCTAGTCTCAATAGGTACAAGAGCTACTAAGAGTACCACTGGACATGATAATTAAAAGACACAGCTCCCACCATGCGGAAGGAAGAATAGAAGCTGTTGGAGATTTTCTTCGTCTTCACCTAATGAAACCTCACCGATCCTACAACCAGACTATGTCAAAAGACATCGCAAGAGTAGTATCATTACAAACACACAAACTGGTAGGCATCATCGGTCAACCCAATAACCACCGTATAATATAAGAAACCAACTAGTAGGATCATGAAATAAACCACTCGCTTCTACACCTTCACCCTCTCTTGAAATACCTCCAATATACACAAGTACCCCGACTACTAACATCCTTCTCAATCAACCTACCTACCAGGTACTTGATCATAGCCTAATCGTTCTAACACATTAGCAAATCCCCAATTACACCCTCAAGCATTCCAACTAACCACTTAATTCGTACCCTTACTCCCTCGTCACATTACTCAACCATGGTCACATAGTACACTAGACCAAACTTCCTTACCACTAAACCCAATCTCTTTCTCCAAGGTGAAGTCCAACTACACATATTTCATCACATACACTACCTCTACTTCCCACCATTACGACACATGAACAACCCTTACTATCCATTTCTTTCCCCTTAAACACTTTACCCTTCCACTATACCCTACAAGTTCGCTAAACACACAGAACAATCAAATATAAGTCGTTATAACGTTTACCACTAGTTGTAACATATATAAGTCATCACCACGATATCATCACATACACCTATCGAACATATACAATATCATCAACATGTACGAACAATGAACAACTTCACATTTCCTCAAAATACACAATTATGACAAGTCATTGGTCCTCTCATGGAACCCAAACCCAAAACAGTTAGCATACCAGAACATGGAACTCGATCCAATGATTATAACGGAACGTGGCAACCGATCTCATAATTATACCGGAACGTGGCAACCGATCCCATAATTATGCCGAAACGTGGCAACCGATCCAAGCTAGTTATACTGGAACATGGCAACAAATCCAAGTTAGTTATGCCAGAATGAGGCAACTGATCCATTCAACACACCACAGTCGCAATCTCAAGTATATCCTTAAGATCATACATTTAAGTCATGATTTCATGGTAACCATCATTCATTTATCTCCTTACAACAAGTGTGCTCAATAATGCAACATTCATATACACACAGGAATCATAATGAAGCAAGAACAAACGTACATCACACAAACATAGAATCACAACCATCACGTACAATGGATTATTCATCAGTACACATCATGCAACCCTAATTCGACCATACTCAGCCCTACTTCATTGTCTAAGGCTTTTTTCTAGGGTTTAAATCAATAATCATTCGGTGTACGAAGGCCTACGCATAAATCCTACCATCAATTCACATATATTACGCAGTAAACACAGATTTAAACTATTCAATTCATATACCTAGCCTACCTAGGGGCCAAGCAGTTGCACGGAGTTTTGATCTTGGATTCTTGTTTCAGGAATCTTGTGATGGTGATCTTGACTCGAAATTCGCAATCCATCGACATCTTCACGCTAGTAATCTCTCTCTCTCTTATTCCCAAGATTGCAGCAGCTTTTTGAGGGTTTCTAAGGTGTTTTACGACTAAATTAGGTATTTTAGGAAGGAGGAGAAAATAGGATCTCGCGTTATTTACGTTTTGCCTCGCCTATCCATCTCTGGCACCAACTTAACCCCCTTGAAGCCGCCGCCCTAGCGTCAACATCCCCGTTCTGGCAGGACAGTGGCCCAGAATTTCTCGAATTTTTGTTTCTTCTAAATAACGACGATTCGGGTCGTTACAAATTTAATGGCCACCTCATTAATTTGGTACATTAATTATCCTATTTCAAATTTTATCATCTTGCCTTCAGTTAGTCACCTGCTTCAATTTTCTCTTCTACTCTGCTTTCTTCCTTCTTCTTGTTTGACAATATAATTAAATCAACTGAATTTCTTTACTTTTCTCATTTTTTGCCTTCTCTTCATTTTTGGTTTTCCTCTTCTTTTCACTTTTCTTCATTCTTGGTTGTCTTCTTCTTCACATATAGAAAGATGATAAATCAATAATTCATAGTGGTAATTTATACTTCCTATGTGCACTTTTAATTGTCATGGTTTCCCTTTTTAGAGTCAAAGGATAATAATATTGATTAACATTTTATGATGTATTTTTTTCTTATATTAATATGCAAAATATTGCAATTTATACTATTTTTCGTAAGGTTTTTGAATATCTAATTTTTTTGTTTAAAACATCGAATTAATATAATCTAATTTAACTTTGAAAATTAGTCAAATTGACTTTTAAAAAATGCAACATAAAAATTAAAAATGGACGGTAGACATAGGCTGTATTTTTGGTAGTTATTATACCTGATAACTTTATTAATGCAGGTGAATATGTACAATAGCAATTTCTTCATGGAATTATCTATTTCTTTTGTATATGCTTTGATATGTCTTTTTTCCATATATTTGTGTAGCATTAGGGTTCATATAGACTTTAATATCATGTAATACATTGATACCTCAGACTTTGGTAACCTCACCTCCATTAACAACTACTTATAAATATTTTTTCAAATTCCAACTATATATTTTTAATGTTAAAATATAAATATTATGAAGCATGTATCTGATCCCGTCTATCTTTTTATACCAAAACAAAGTTGATGCATCTATTTTTTCAGTCATTTTAATAAATAAACAAAGGTAATGATTTTCTTATAATGTCGACTTTTATGATGTTGCATAGGCCCATTTTATAAATTACCAATATACACATCTTATGTTTTTCTAATTTTCAATATTCCCTCCCATTTCTAAAAACTTCTAAAATCCCATATTTTACTCCTAAATCTAAATTGCTGGATACATAAATCTCAAATCCAAAAATCAAGGTTTATCACTTTCTGATTTCTCTCCTTAATCTTCTCTCCATTATTGCGACAATTAATTTCTCTATCAATTTTCAAAATCAAGTCTCTCACTGTCAAACCCTAATCTAAACTGAAATCGGTATTTTTTTCATCTCTTGAAACCGTTTTGTGACGTTATTTTTCTTTTTTTGGTTCTTGTTCTAATTGTTGAATCACATGGATGATGCACCATCAACTAACACTAGTCGTATTTATGATTATGAAGATATTTATTGGACTGAAAATAGATCCGAAAAGCTCCCGATCCATTACTAATGGCGAAGGTAAAAGTTGGGAAGTTGAAAAAGGATGGTCTTTCATCTTCGAAAGCGCAAGTTCATAAAACCCCCCAAAAAAAGGGTCAAAAATTTTCTCCTGCAATTTCTCGACCTTCATTACCTAAGGTTAGGTTTTCGTTCTTATTCCTTTCATTTTTAAAATTGTTTTTGTTAGTTAATAGATTATTGATACATAAATGAACTAATTCATGTTTCTTAGTTTAATGTATCAGTATTATCTATAATAAGTTAATACACTAACCCTAAGCAAGTTAAGTTATAATATATTATTGTATCAAGTATTATAATATCATTCGTTGTGTATCAATCAGTACATCTCATGTCATTTGACACAAATAACAGTCAATAATGTATCATTCAAGATTTGTTTATCCCTTTGTGTTTATGATACAATAGTTTCATATAAATTATTGTATCGGTAACATATAAGATACATTATTTTACAAATGGTTTAATAAGTTCATGATTCAAATTTTTACTAAAATGTATTAGATTTTCACATAAGATACATTATTACAATTTACTAAATTATTTGTATGACATTTTATGTATCAGTATTAAATGTTGGCCAGTTTTTTATATCATATATAAGTGTAGTGATTTGCTTGTGTCAAATTAAAGTGTTGGCATTTAGTATATCATGTATAAAATGTTGGTAATTAGTGTATCATGTGTAATAGGTTTTTATTTTTGAATCATCATTAACATGTTGTTATTTTTGCATAATAATCTGGTATTTTTTGTCCATTACAGTCAATGAATTATGTGATCAAACAAATCCAAACTCACTCTTTGAAGTTTGGTCCAACATACAACATTGATTTTATAAATGATTTGAATAAGTATATGGGTGTAGATATACTTATTTGGATGAAATCGGAGTCTTTGAGGTGTAGGGAAATCTGATAATAATCGGGTGACTTATTTATGATTTTGATTACATGAGTAGTTAGATAAGTCGTTAAGTAATTCGTACAAATTTATGGAATTGAATTCGGGTGAGTAGAGCTCCCGAAATCGATCTTAGCGTGAACGATATTTTTCTGAGCGTCGTTGGTTAAAGGTTTGTTATGAAATGGGGGTCTTGGAATTATTAAAATAGCTCACTGTTTTGTGCAAGTTGTTTTGGCAGTGGTTTTGGTCGCTTTGGCGGGGCCGCTATAGCTGGGTGAGGGCCGCTGTGGCGGGCCAAACGCGACTTTAAGTCGTAAATAAACCCCAAAACATCATTATTCTGCACTTTTTGGTTTTTAGAGTTAAGGAACAAACCCGAGGAAATTCTTGAAAGGTTTCCACCATTCTTGAGGCTAAATGTCAATTTTTTACTCCCCAAATCCGTTTTTCGATCCGTAGAACGTAATCTAATGGGTAATTATCGATGCGGGAGGGTTTTGATCTAGAATCTATGGTGAAAACAAACCTATTTTTGGTACTTGAGATCATCGGTATGATCTACGGTTGATAGAATTGTTAGTAATTCGGGTAATTACTGATTGTTTATTGATTCCCGTATTATATTGATTGTTTTTAGACCAAGAACAAGCGGAACGAATCCAAAAAGGGAAGGATCAAGTTTCTTAGGGTTTCAAGCTTTGTTTCGAGGTAGATGATGGTTCTGATTCTATGATTGTGTGATGTATGTTTGTTCTTTCTTCATTATGATACATATATGTATGTGACTGTAGCATTATTGATCACATTTGTTTTAAATGAGATAAATGAATAACTATATGCCATGAATCACTTCTTGATTGTATGGTTATTGAGAATGTACTTGTGATTGTGAGTGTGGTGTGTTGATTGGATTGGATAGCGTGTTCCGGTATACTAATTGGGATCGCTTGCCACGTTCCGACATAAGCATTGGATTGGGTACCATGTTTCGAAATGCTAACAGTTTGGGTTTGGGTTTAGGTTCCATGAGAGGACGAATGACTTGTTATAAATGTATATTGTTGAGCATGTGATAATCGATATTGTATATGTTCAGTATTTTGCATATTTATAATGTGGTATTGACTTGCTTATGTTACACTTAGTGAGATAGCCGCGTGATCCTACTTGTACACTATGGTTGTGTACTGATACTGCACTTACTCTTTTTTTGTTGAGTACAGGGCATCTTCAGGCAGCTATTGACAAACCTCACTTAGAAGATTAGTGATCATCATTCGAATTCATGGGTGAGCCAGTTCTTCCAGGATGCCATGAGTTCTCCTTTCGTCTATATTCACATTTCGGACTTAGACTTTTCTAGTTAGTTAATTAGTTCATTAGTTGGTGATGTATCCCTTCTCGTTTATACTTATGGTTGAACTTTAGATGTTTTGGTACATTGACTTTCAGGTTCTAGGTGTATTTTCCACATTGTTTAGTTGTTAGATCTTTTTGAAGTTTATGGGAACTTCAGTCTTTAGCTATTTAACTTACTTCCATAACTTAAATACTTTAATTTTTGGTTTAGCTGCTTGGTTTAGGTTGTAGTAGTGGTTCTACCACCGGAGGGTTAGTGTAGGTGTCAATCACGACGGTCTGGGTCGTGACAAAGTTGGTATCAGAGCCAAGGTTCGTTGATCTCGATGTACCAAAACGAGTCTAGTAGAGTCTTACGAAACGGTACAGGGATGCCTTAACTTTTCTTCGAGAGGCTATAGGACTTTAGGAAATCTATTTGTTTTCTCTTGTCTCCTTTCGTGCTATGACTTGATTCCAATTGGTATCTGGCGATTCAAATTGGTATCTAACCTCCTTTACTCTTTTGTCCACAGATGGTTAACACTAGATTCAATGGTGTCGGGCCCATAGCTGTTGTAAATGCTCCAGTTGAGGAATCTGCAGCAAGAGGTCGCAGTAGAGGCCGAGGAAGAGTGGCGCCTACTAAAGATGTAATATCGGTCGGAAATGCTTCGTAAAATAAGGCCCCTCACATACATCAAGAAGAGATAGAAGAGGATATTGAGGTTGAAAATGTTGAGGAGGTGGGACAAGAGGAAGAGGTGCAGGTTGGGACTACCGATGTTCCTCTCATAGACCAAGTGTTAGCTCGACAGATCGTGTCATTCTTGAAAGGGTTGGTTTGTCCTGGAGTGCTTCCTTCTGTTCAAGGAACTCAAGCTCCTGCTAATCCCCCTATTGCTAGCACTGCACACAAGATGGGTGGAACGGGAGGTAATTATGCTGTATTTCATCCTTTGTTGGGTTCTGTTATAACTGGTAATGAGCATGAAATGTTTACTAAGTTTTTGAAGCTAAAGCCTCTTATGTTTCTAGATTCTGAGAATGAGGATGCTTATGAGTTTATCTTAGACTGCTATGAGAGGCTTCTTAAGTTGGAATTGTCCATCAACATGGGGTTGAGTTTGTGACTTTTCAGCTTCAAGGCGAGGCTAAGCAGTGGTGGAGAGCTTATATGGAATGCAGATCTTCAACTTTACCTCCACTTACTTGGACCCAATTTCATGCTCTGTTTCTAGAGAAGTATGTGCCCAGAATTTTCAGAGATCGCAAGAAGGATGAGTTCATGGCTTTGGAGCAAGGTGGTATGTCTGTGACTTCTTATGAGGCCAAGTTCCATGATTTGTCAAGATATTCTACTCAATTGGTGACTACTGAGGAGGAGACGATCCGGTTATTTATTAGGGGACTAAATTCTGAGTTGCAGGTATTATCTATTCATATGACCTCTGCAGGGAGGAGCTTTAATAAGGTAACAGACTTTGCGAAGAAAGTGGAGGGGGTGAGGCGAGACGGTCAGGGAAAGGCATCAACTAAGAGGACCAAGAACTCGAGTAACTTTCAAGGTTCTTGGTTCTTACTCCAGGGGGTCTGGAAAGCCAGTGGTTGTAGCCAAGCCAATTCAGTTCGCTATGCCCGCATATACAGGTAAATACTCAGAAACTCCATCTTATAATTTTATTCAGGATAGCCAGGGAGTCACGCATTCGACGAGCGGCAGACCATCTTTTGATTGTACATGTCACAACTGTTGAGATCCTGAGCATATGAGCAGAGATTGTCCCTACCCACGAATATTAGATTCCATGCAGCAGCAGACAAGGGCAGTGGTACCCGCGGGAAATAGTAATAATAGTAAAGGGCATCCACAAGGTGGGAGAGAGGAGGTAATCAGCAAGGCCATGGAGGTAGAGGAAATGGTAATGCAGGGGTAACATGCAACCAGGCAAGGAAAGGGTTTATCAAGATGATAGGGCTCAGTGTTATGCCTTTCCGGGCAAAAATGAGGTACAGGCATCTGACGTAGTGATTACAGGCACTATTTTCGTCTGTGACCATATGGCTAATGTGTTATTTGATCCGAGTTCTACTTAATCATATGTATCTGTGCGATCTGCCTCAGAATTTGCTATGATTTGTGATAACTTGATGCCCCTACCCAAGTTTCTACCCCAGTTGGAGAGTCAGCCGTAGTCACCCATGTTTATTGTGCTTGTCCTATTTTGTTTATGGGTTTTCAGACTTAGGCTGATTTGGTGATTTTGGATATGATTGATTTTGATATAATCTTAGGCATTACTTGGTTGTCCCCTATTATGATGTGCTTAATTGTAATACTAAGTCTGTAACTCTAGAAATTCTACGAAGGGAAAAATTATAGTGGGAAGGGGTTTACAAGCCTAAGCAAGCTAAGATCATATCCTCTATTCGGGCTAGTAAACTGGTAGGGCAGGGTTGTTTGGCTTATTTGGCTCATTATAGGGATGTTGAGGTTGTGACTCCATCTATTGAGTCTATTCCTGTGGTGTCAGAATTTAGAGAAGTGTTTCCTAATGACTTGCCTTGTATGCCTACAGATAGAGATATAAACTTATGCATTGATTTAGAACCTGGTACATGTCCCATTTATATCCCTCCATATCACATGGCTCCGGCGAAATTAAGAGAGCTTAAGGATAAAATCCAAGAGCTTCTTGATAAAGGATTTATTCACTTTAGTGCTTCCCCATGGGGTGCTCCAGCTTTGTTTGTTAAGAAAAGGGATGGCAGTATGATAATGTGTATAGATTATCGGCAATTTAATAGGGTAACTATTCGAAACAAGTATCATTTGCCTCGAATAAATGATCTTTTTGACCAATTGCAAGGTGCATCAGTTTTTCAAAGATTGATCTAAGGTCTGGCTACCATCAATTGAAAATTAGGCCTGAGGATGTGCCCAAGACGGCGTTTAGAACCCACTATGGGCACTATGAATTTCTGGTTATGTCTTTTGGTTTGCCTAATGCGCCCGCAGCTTTCACGAGTTTAATGAATGGGGTGTTCAAACCATTTCTTGATTATTTCTTCATAGCCTTTATTGATGATATTTTGGTCTATTTGAAGAGTGAGGAAGAGAAGGCCAACCATCTTTGTATTGTTTTGGGTGTTCTTGGGAAACAAATGTTGTATTCTAAATTCCTTTAACTTTGAATTTTGGCTGACTTCAGTTGCATTTTTGGGACATGTAGTTTCAAAAGAAGTACTAATGGTAGATCCTCAAAAGATTGAGTCGGTTAAGAATTGGGTTCGGCCTAGCTCTGTGACGGAAGTTAGGGTTTTGTGGGGCTCGCTAGCTATATCATCGATTTGTGAATAACTTTGCTTCTATTGCCACTCACTTGACAAATTTGACCAAAAAGGAGATACTATTTGAATGGACTGAAAAATGTGAGGAGATCTTCCAAAAGCTCAAGACTTTTTTGACCACCGCACCTATTCTAGCATTGTCGGCTGAAGGTAAGGATTTAATTATTTATTGTGATGCTTCACATTCTAGTTTGGGTGTTGTGTTGATGTATGATAAGAATGTTATAGCTTATGCATCACGTCAATTGAAGGTGAATGAGAGGAATTACCCAACACATGATTTGGAGCTGGCAGCGATAGTGTTTGCTCTTAAGATCTAGTGACGATATCTGTATGGTATTAAGTGTGAGGTATTTACTGATCATCGTAGTTTACAACATGTGTTTACTCTAAAGGATCTGAATTTGAGACATAAAAGGTTGATGGAATTACTCAAGGATTATGATGTGACCATTCAATACAATCCGGGCAAGGCTAATTTGGTGGCAGATGCTTTGAGTCAAAAAGCGGTGAGTATGGGTAGTTTAGCTTGCTTGAGTGTATCCAAGCGACCCTTGGCTAAAGAAATTCAAACGTTGGAGTCTAAGTTCATGCAGTTGGGCATCTCAGAAAAAGGTGGGGTGTTAGCTAGCATTGAAGTAAGGGCAACATTAATTGAAGAGATCAAGGCCAAGAAATTTGAGGATGAAAATTTGAATGAACTTAGGAAGAAGACTGTGATTGGTAAGGCACAAGAGACCACTCTAGATGCAGAGGGTGTGCTCAATTTAAAGGAAGAATTGGTGTTCCTTGAGTTGGTGACTTGATTCAAAAATTGTTGATAGAGTCTCATGGTTCGCGATATACTATTCCTCCAGGTGTGACCAAGATGTACCGAGATTTGAAGCGAATTTATTGGTGGTCGGGCATGAAGAAAAATATAGCGAAGTTTGTGGCTAAGTGTCAGAATTGTCAACAAGTGAAGTATGAACACAAAAGGCCTGCAGATTTTCTTCAAAGAATGTCAATTCCGGAATGGAAGTGGGAAAGGATAGCCATGGATTTTCTGGTTGGTATTCCCAAGACTTTGGGGAAGTTTGATTCTATTTGGGTAGTTGTTGATAGATTGACTAAGTCAGCCCATTTTATTCCGGTAAGAATAGATTATAATGTTGAACAATTGGCTAAGGTGTATGTGAAAGAGATAGTGAGGTTGCATGGGGTGCCCATTTCTATCATCTCAGATCGTGGTACTCAGTTTACCTCCAAGTTTTGGAGAAAATTACATGATGAATTGGGCACACCACTCACTTTTAGTATAGCTTTCCATCCACAGACGGACGGGCAATCAGATAGGACTATTCAAGTTTTGGAAGACATGTTGAGGGCATGTATGATTTATTTTGGAGGACATTGGGATAAGTTCTTACCCTTGTGTGAGTTCTCTTATAATAATAGTTATCACTCCAGCATAAATATGGCACCATTTGAGGCATTATATGGGAGGGGATGTAGATCACTCATAGGATTGTTTGAGGCAGGAGATGTGAAACCTTTGGCGGTTGATTTAGTGAAGGATGCTCAAGAGTAGACATAAGAAGTATGCGGATCATAAGGTAAGAGACATGGCATTTCAAACCGGAGAGAATGTTCTTCTTAAGGTATCACCCATGAAAGGGTTCTTGAATGTGTAGGACCGGTGGCGCATAGGTTGGTGTTACCTCCTAATTTATTGAGAATTCATCTGATATTTCATGTGTCCATATTGAAGAGGTATCATGGCGACATGGATTATATCATTAAGTGGGACTCAATTGTATTAGACAAGGACCTCCAATATGAGGAGGAACCGATGGCAATTCTTGATCGTGATGTGCTAAGTTCAGGACCATGGAGATTAAGTATGTGAAAGTTCAATGGAAGCATCGTCCAGTTGAGAAAGCTACTTCGGAAATCAAGAGGGACATGCGAGACAAGTATCCCCAATTGTTCGTCGATTCAGGTACTACTTCATCCTTTATTTAGCTTGTTTTTCCTAAGTTTGTCACTCGGGGAGGAGTGATGGGTAAATTGGTATCTAGTGTAACGACCGGGTTCGGTCGTTATAGAAAGTCTAACGGGGGAAAAATTTGGGTCGAAAAACTTTTTCGTAGTAACTTGGAATTTCCCAACCTAGTTCAGATTTGGACGAAATCGGAGTCTTTGGGGTGTAGGGAAATTTGGTAACAATCGGATGACTTCTTTATGATTTTGATTACATGAGTAGTTAGATAAGTCGTTAAGGAGTCCGTACGACTTTAAGGAATTGAATTCAGATGAGTAGAACTCCCGGAATCGATCTTAGCGTGACTGATATTTTCTGAGCGTCGTAGGTTAAAGCAGTTTTGTGAAATGGGAGTCTTGGAATTATTAAAATAGCTCACTATTTCGTGCAAGCCACTTTAGGAGGTGGTTTTGGTCGCTCTGGAGGGGCCGTTGTAGCGGGGTGAGGGCCGTTGTGGCAGGCCAGATGTGACTTAAAGTCATAAATAATTCCCAAAACATCTTTATTCTACACTTTTCAGTTTTTAGAGAGAAGGAACGAACCCAGGTGATTCTTGACAATTTTCCACCATTTTTTAGGCTAAAGGTAAGATTTTAACTCCCCGAATCCATTTTTTGATCCGTAGAACGTAATCTAGTGGGTAATTATCAATGGGGGAGGGTTTTGATCTAGAATCTATGGTGAAAACAACTATATTTTGGGTACTTGGGATCATTGGTATGATCTAGGGATTATAAAATTGTTAGAAATTTGGGTAATTAGAGATTGTTTATTGATTCTCGTATTATATTGATTGTTTGTAGACCAAGAACAAGCAGAACGAATCCAGAAAGTGAAGGATCAAGTTTCTTAGGGTTTCAAGCTTTGTTTCGAGGTAGGTGATGGTTCTGATTCTATGATTGTGTGATCCATGTTTGCTCTTGCTTCATTATGATACATGTATGTATGCGAATGTTGCATTATTGATCACACTTGTTGTAATTGAGATGAATGAATAATTATATGCCATGAATCACTTCTTGATTGTATGATTATTGAGAATGTACTTGTGATTGTGATTGTGGTGTGTTGATTGGATCGGATACGACGTTCCGGTATACTAATTGGGATCGGTTGCCACGTTCCAGCATAATTATGGGATCGGTTGCCATGTTCTGACATAAACATTGGATCGGGTACCACGTTCCGTTATGCTAACAGTTTGGGTTTGGATCCTATAAGAGGACCAATGACTTGTTATAAATGTATATTGTTGAGCATTTCATAATCGATATTGTATATGTTCGGTATTTTGCATGTGTTTAATGTGGTATTGACTTGCTTATGGTACACTTAGTGGGAAAGCCGTCTGATCCTACTAGTACACTGTGGTTGTACTGATACTGCACTTGCTCTTTCTTTGTTGAGTACAGGGCATCTTTAGGCGGCTATTGACAGACCTCGCTTAGAAGAGTAGTGATCATCGTTAAAATTCAAGAGAGAGCCAGTTCTTCCAGGCTGCCATGAGTTCTCCTTTCGTCTATGTCTACATTTTGGACTTAAACTTTTCTAGTTAGTTAATGAGTTCATTAGTTGGGGATGTATCCCTTCTTGTTTAGACTTATGGTTGAACTTTAGATGTTTTGGTATATTGACTTTCATGTTCTAGGTGTATTTTCCACATTGTTTAGTTGTTGAATCTTTTGGAAGTTTATGAGAACTTCAGTCTTTAGCTATTTAACTTACTTCTGTAACATAAATGCTTTAGTTTTTGGTTTAGTTACTTGGTTTAGGTTGTAGTAGTGGTTCTCCTACCGGAGGGTTAGTATGGGTGGCAATCACGATGGTCTTAGTCGTGACAGGTGGACAAAAAGTTTGATGATCTTCAAGTCTTGATAAAAAATAATCACACAGTTCTGATGAAAGCAGCCTGTAAACTAAAACTGAAGGTAGTTGTTATTTACTTAATATTTACTATTCGTAAAGCTATTTTTTCATTATTTGTTTTTTTTCTTGAAGAAAATTGCTGCCAGATCGAATCCAATAGCGGAGGAAGAGTTAATCAAAGAAGACAATGTGAATCAACCCCAAACTACTAATCAATTTGTTGAACAACCACGGTCTCCAATTTATATGGAGTTTGTCAACAACGACCTCGTTGATAATGCTGATGTAGAGGCTGAAGAACAAACACACGTACATCAACACGAGGTCGGAGAGGTAAGAATCAGATACATTCATTAAAGTATATAATATTCATTAAAGTATCTAACACTTGTTGATACATTATTTTAATCATCCAATTGCAGCCAGAATTTTATGATACATTCATAAGTGTATTAACTTTATTGTGTTTAAACTTTAAAATTTTCCTATTCATAAATAATGTAGTATTAGTTTCAATTGTTGAATAATTATTATTTGATTGATTTATTAATCTACATAGAATGCTGATACATTAAAGGATAAAAGAGGCAGTGAGGATGTAGCAGAACCTCCATCCACAGGAGATGTTCCTGTTGCAGTAAGTGTATCTAAGAAAGTTATTGTAAGTATAAGTTTACGTATATGACATAGTTTACTCAATTAATGTATCATTCACAAATCATGTAGCATAAGTTCTAGATTTTGATACATTATTATTTGACTTAAGTACTATTATTCATAGTTTGTTGATACATTAAAAGATCAAAGAGAAGGTGAGGATGTATCCAAGGAAGTTATTGTAAGTACAGATTTATGTATAAATCTGTTTATCTTTTATTGTATCGGTATAACAAAAAAATTTGTTATAACTTATCACGATGATGTAGTAGAGGTTGGCACCAAAAAAACTAAACAAGCAACTGTGGATCAAGATGTTGCTGATAAATTGCAACATAACATCCCACTTCCAAACAAAGTGAAGTAAACATTGATACATCGGTAAATTCTAAATATATTTGTCGCTTGTTTGTTAGTTATTGAATGATACAATTTTCTTATTATTTCTTTAAAATTGTAGGATTTCACCACATCGACATCAAATTCTTCTGGATCCTAAGAAGCCATAGACGCACTAATTTCTGGCCTTCAAACTCCTTTGTATGTTCAACCATTGAATGTTGTCAAGTCAGATCCATTAACCAAAACACATCAATCGGTTGAGGACAATAAGTTACCCATGGAAATAGCGGGCAAGGAGATGGTTGTGTATGAACTATCAGAGACCCATGCTCAACAATATAGAATGTCATCAAAGATTTTGAAATCCCCCTATTTGACTGATTTTAGGTCTAGTGACAAAGGAAAACAGAAGTTTGAAGAAGAAATTTGTCCGAGCTTCTTATTTGATGGATGTGGTATTTCTTACCAACCTCCGTCAAATTTATTGGACGAATATTCCAAGTGGATTTCAATAGGCCTCCTTAAAACTCATGAAAACAAGTAAGTAACACTTTAATATTTCTATATAGCAAAATATCATACCGTTTTCACCTGTATTGACTTTTAATATATATATATAGGAACCCAAAGGATGAAAAATACAGAGCCAAATCAACTTCATTTGGATTTGAACACATGGACTTTGTAGTTGCTTTTCCCAGGGATACAAATTGGTTTTATGCAATATCTTAGTCAAAAAAATGTTGGACAGATGAGGTACGGTAGAAAGATACATTATTAATATTGTTATGATACATTGATATTTTGTATCAACATAGTTTATATAATGATACAAACTCAAATCATACCATATACATTATATTTACGTGTGATTGTTATGATCTATCATATTGACTAAAATTTTGTGTTATTTTTCATTTATGGTGCAACACATCGATGTAGTTTTTTACTACTTAAGGAAGAAGTCAAAACTACGCAGCCCCAATCAATACAGATTCACCACAGTCAATTGCTTATTCAAGACATTTATCAATGATGCACACACAAGGTACTGTTGTAGCCCTCGTGATGATAATTTAAGTATGCAAGAGCCCATGGTGCGTGGGGCATTTTCTCTACATTCGAGAGGTCAATTAAAAATAAAATCAATTGATTGTCCATCCTGGGTGGATTACCGTGAAATCTAGTTAATGATGTAGACATTCCGGTGAACTCAGATGGTAAGTTCCATTGGTTGTTGGTTGTTGTTGCTTTAAAAGAGAGGCTCATACACGTGTACGATTTATCATTGACTACAAGAATAAAAGTGTCGTCTGGTGAGATAAAAAAGTTGGTGATGATGCTGCCATCTTACTTTCATGACACTGTTTTTTTCTATTAACCTGAGCGAACCGACTGGTCATCATTAGATGCTTACAAGGACAGTCAAGCTGGCATGCTTTTGGGACCACAACACGAATTTCAAGTTGAATTCATACAATACATTATGCAACAAGAAAGTGATAGCTTGTAAGTATCAGCACGTGTTTGCTTTGAATTATAATGTATCTTTTTTCTCCTTGTAATGTATATTCCTCATTTTTGAAGGGACTGCAAAATGTTTGTAGCTACATTTGCTGAGTTCCTTAGCGATGGGATCCCTATTCCAAAAAATGGTTTCCATTTAAAATACCTCCGTACATGATATGGAGACCTATTATAGAAATACGGTACTAAAAAGGCTAAGGCAGGATACGTTAGTGAAAATGATGATCCAACAAGGCCTAAAAGTCATTCCACAGAACCAGCTCAAGAAAATTTGGTCAATGTTGATTAGAGTTTATGTATCAGTTGTTAGACACTTTTTTACAGTGTTATTATTTTTGAGATACATTAACTATAGCTTTAAACTTGTCTGTTTTATTGTGTTCAGATGTTTGTACCCAAGCATTAGAGTATTTCTCTAAAAGCTTGTTTATTTTAACATCAACTTTCAATATTTTCAACTATTATTGAGGAACTGGATTGTTGTATATAATTTGATACAAAAATTGGATAAACTTTATGTATCAGATTCATTAATTCATAAACACACAACAACATTTATCCTCATTACTTTTGGTATGAGCTAATAATTTCTCACTTTACTATTGCAATGTATCAGATTCATTAATTCATAAACAAACAACAGCATTTAATATCATTACTTAGGGTAGGAGCTTATACTTTCACACTTTACTAATGCAATGTATCAGATTCATTAATTCATAAACACACAACAACATTTGTTCTCATTACCTCTGGTAGGAGCTGGTACTTTGACACTCATTCATGCTGATAATTTTGATCAATTTATTGTAATTAGTTGTTGGCTCATTCATTTATCCAGTCACATTAATAAATTAATTACTACCTATTGTGATTCATTTATCGATACTTCTTATTTCATTTTACATACTTATACTTTTTACAACATTATTGTATAAGATACCTCATTATTTAATTAACTTAAGTTACATTATATAAAAATGTATCAGAAAAACATATTGTTTGGTACAATCCCCACAAACACTGTAAATAGCTAATGATACAATATTTAAAAACATTTTTGAAATATAATTTGTTATAAAACAAACAGAAGGTTAAAAAATCTTAACATTTCAAATTATTGTAACGAACTTTCAACACTATTAGTAGATTGTAATGTTCTATCAAGGTAATAGAGAAAAAAGCAAAAACAACTGAAAACATGTATTCTTAAAATAATGTATCTAAAACATAACAGTTGCCCCAACAAAGAAGTCTATCAATCTTTTTTCGGAAAGAAAGTACAAGTTCTTCAATTGTGACCTTCATGTCACAACGTCCACAATGATTTATGTTTGTGCATATGTTTTCATCTGAATTTTTCTTCCTTCTTTTCCTTGGTCGTCCAGCCATTTGTTTGTATCTAGGTGGCAAGACGATTTCTTCCAGAACAAATTTCAGTGCTGACCAATCCTCCTTATCCGGCATTGGAACCATCAAAACTTCATCTATGTTTGCTAATACAATTTGATCATAGTAATCTAAGCAGTAGGGATGTACATCTATAATATTATTCTTCTTCAAAACAGCAAATGCGTGAGCACAAGGTATCTTGTCTAGCTAAAATCTCTTACAGTTATAAATATTTCTCTCAAGGCAAACAATGTATCTTCGCCCACATTCATACACTGAATAAATAAATTCAGTAGACTGTACAACCTGGTAACATTAAGAAACAAACCACATAACAATTAAATCAACTTTATACTCACAATAGCCCAAACGACAACTAATTTCAGATAGATTATAACACCCCGGAAATTCTATCACTTAAGTTAGAGCCTTACCTTGTGATCAATGACTTAAAAAGAGTTAAAATGATGTTTCTAAACCTACATTAATGCAATTTAATTGGTTAGGAAGAGTAAAAGTCTAAACGTCAAGAAACGACCACGACGTCCGAAAACTAGAGAAGAATGTGTTCTAGTGTGTCCTTAGGTTTTGGGCAGGTTTAGGCGTGTCGTATGATGGTATAATCTTGTAAAAAGGTTTAAATTAGGTAAATATATGTTTATAGGTCAAAACGTTCAAATACGACTCCCCGGGGCCACCGTAAGGGGACCCGAGGAGGACCTCAACCTTCGCAAAGAAAGCTGCCAAGGCAGCTTTCAGATTGCACTTGGAAGAAATAGGGCCGCGTCGCGGACTAGCTCCCCAAGGAGCAAAAAATTTGTTCTCCACATGGTTGTGTCGCGGACACCACTGTCTCGAAATTTAATTCCAAATATCTTCAGGGAACAGCTATGCGTAAAGGACTTGTTCCGCGACGAAAATGCTGAAATTTAGAAATCAATTTTTACTTCATTAAAGAGTCCAACTAAGTGAGGGTATTTAGGGTACTTTAGGGTATGTGTATATAATGATTTTTAAGTCAATTTACATCACCTTTATCACGCAAACACAAAACCGCAAAGATCTAAACCTAGAGTTCCTCCTTCTCTCTACTTTCTCTATTCTCAAGAACTCCATTGAAGAAGATTGGAGCTTCAACAAGAAGACCAACTCTCCAAGGCTTCAACTCGGATTTTCATGGTTAATTCGTCAATAAGGTATGGTTGCTTATCACTATTGGGATTCCTTTCCCCAAGAGGCCCCTTCAAGATGAATTTCAAAATGTCCAATTTTTAAGTTTCAATCCAAAAATGTGAGTCTTCTTTCTAAAGTGAAATTGATTTTATAAACTGACTTTGATTGATGCTATATGAACAATTACGGATAAATTTATGTTGTATAGGTGGTTTCTTGAAGAATTCCCCATGAGACCCATGTTTCTCCTTCTTTTCCTAATTCTAACCCTAATTTGTGTTGGATATTAATTGAAGGCTATGAATTGAACGTGATGTTATGTAATTCACATTTGTATGATGATTCTACCCTAGGTTATGTATAATTTCTATGAAATAAGGGTTGAGTCTTTGAATGAAGCCTTGAAGGCAATGAAGGGAATATGTCAATTTCTTATATTGATGTTGGTTATGTTATTACTTCATGAATTACCTTGTATTATGTATTGGTTATGAATTACTTGGTAATTGAAGTATGGATGCCCAAAGAAGGGAAATAAGGTATAAAGGTTGGTTCTTCTTTGAACTAAGTATGAAAAGTGAATTACTTAGATTGTAATGATGCTATACCTAATGTGTTGTTTTGGTGTTAGTGACCTAGTTTCCTAATCCTTAACCCTCTAAACTTGAATTAGCTATGAAGTATGTATGTATGTTATGGTATGATGGATATATGATTGAAAGGTAGTCCTCATGATTATAGTGTAATGTAAAGTGAAAGGTTTACTCAATTGCTAAGTGTTTCTAAAGTGAAAGGATTGTTACTCACTTATGAACACATATGAGCTATTCTGGTAAAATGTCTACATAAGAGTCTAGTAAAGGCTAATGTGAACTTATGTGATGACTAAAGATGAATACAAAAGGGAATTAGATGCTTAGCACCGAAAGGGCATGTGAATGAGATGGGGGTCTCACGTTTAGTAAGTGCGGCTCCCGACATGGGTTTCCTCACGTTTAGCAAGTCCGGATTACCCACGGTATGTGTTGTCTCATGAGATTAAAACCCCCACTTTTAGTAAGTTATGTTTTCTAAAAGAAATCTCCTTGACCCTTAACTATGTGCCCACATAGGACTCTAGCTTAGTGGATCCACCTAGATAGCTATGTACGAATGGTTACACCTAAGGCAAGTGTTAACCCTCTCTTTTCGGTGTAGGAGTATAACACCATATTCCATTTAGCTCTCATGGCCTATGTCCTTTATTGCAATATTTCCCTAATATAAATGTAAATGAAGGTATGATAGGTGTGAACTCTTACTTGGGCTTTCTTAAGGGTTTCTACATAGTGTAAGGGAGGGTATGGGACTTCTTTTGCACATTGTACTTGTGGGATCCTAAGAGATGGTTTTAGTAGTGTTCTCTTATGATTATGATGATTATGACTTATATATGTTGAAGCTATGTTATGTATGATCATTACGAATATGGTAAGTTATGATGGGATATGATCTTATGAATGTATGCATGAAGTAGGTTGCTTAATGTGATACTCGGCTTTAAATAGGGTTATGGGGTTCTATTCTTTACATTGCACAAGTATTGTTTGGGTTGTCTACATGTTGGGATACTATTATGTTGTTTTGGACTATAATGCTTACTTTTTGTGCATATTGGATTTACTTGGTAAAAAGCATGTTTTGACTAAATGTCTTTTTATGCATGTTTCAATGGTTTTTATGCATAGTAGCCATACTTAGTACGTGTGTTGTACTAACCCACATTTTCTTCCTTTCCGCAAACATTTAGGTTCCGGGCGTTGAGGATTCAAGCTTACTTCTCAAGACACTTGGAGTTGCTTTCCCAAGTTGGTGAGTCCCCAAGCCCAAGGACAAGACCCTATGATCTGGCTTCTATGTTTAGTTCTTTGCTTATGTTGAAACACATTGTTGTACTTTCCTATTTCAAGACTTCTTATTGATGTAATGGCTAAGTCCCATTTTCGATACTTCTATGTCTAGATGGTACATTGTGACGAAGTTAGATTATGTTTTTCATATATGAAGTGTAGTTGAGGTTTCAAAGTAAAAGTTTTAAATTTTCCGTGATTTTATTCTATGATACATGCTATGACGAATGTTAAGCTTGTATAAGACCTCTTCGAGGTCGAATACTCCGGTAACGACTAGGGGGTGCTCTCGGGTCGTTACAAACTTAGTATCAGACCATAAGGTTGAGAATAATGTAGGATTGCCGAGTAGAGTCTTTTTCATGGGTGTGAAGGGCGCCACACTTATGAATGAGAGGCTACGAGATGCTTAGGAAATTTCACTGATTTGTTCTTCCATAGTCGCTCCTAAGAGTCTTAACTCTATTTAGTCATTTTATTCTAATCCTTCACTTGTGCTTATAGGCAATGAATACAAGAAGGAAGAATGGAAGGAGGGCCGGTCAGGAAAATGTGAATGATGTGGTTCCCCCTCAAGCTCCTCAAAAACTTCAAGTTCCTATTGAAGAAGGGGCTATGTCTAATGTCGAAACAAGGCCGGCTATTCATAATTTGACTCAAGTGTTTGCCACTCAAGTTGCTAGGGATGCTAGGGTGCAAGTGAACCCCAATGCTAGCACTACCGCTTCTAGATTAGGGATTTCACAAGGATGAATCCCCCTACTTTCTTTGGCTCCAAAGTGGAAGGGGATCCACAAGGGTTCATTGATGAAGTGTTTAAGGTTCTAGAGGCTATGGGTGTGTCTTCTCAATAAAAGGCGGAGTTAGCTGCCTATCAACACAAAGATGTGGCACAAGTGTGGTATGAATAATGGAAGGAGGGGATACCTATTAGAGAGGGTCCGACAAGTTGGGCTTCATTAGAGATGGCTTTTCTTGATAGGTTTTTTCCCTTGGAACTAAGGGAGAGGAAAATGCAAGAATTCATCAACCTCCGTCAAGGGGGTATGAGTGTGAAGGAGTACGACCTCAATTTCACTCAATTGTCCAAGCATACTCCTACTTTGGTGTCAGACTCTAGAGCTACAATGAACAAATTTCTTATGGGGGTATCCGATCTTGTGGTGAATGAATGTAGGTTGGCTATGCTAATTCCAAGCATGGACATTTCTCGTCTTATGGTTCATGCCAAACAAATTGAGGAGCAAAATCTTAAGCAAGTTGGTAGAGAATTGAACAGGTCAAGGGCCGATGATGGAAATTCTTCTAAGGTTAGGTTTGAAATCCAAGATTAGCCAAAGTTCAAAGAGAGGTTTTCCAACCAAGGTCCTCCTAACACTCCAAGAGTCAACAAAGGTAAAGTGTCTACCCCCAAGCCTCAAGAAGCAAGAGGTGGTGGTCCTTATGTTGAGAAGCTTATTTGTACAAAGTGTGGTCGAAAGCATGAAGGCAAGTGCCTAGTTGGCACGGGTAATTGCTATGGTTATGGTAAGAGCGGCCACAGGAGGAGGGACAGCCCTATGCTAAAGGCTCAAGGAAGGGAAAATGCTCAAGCACAAGCAAGTGGCTCAAATCACAATGCTCCTAAGAAGAATCGTTTATATCCTCTCCAATCCCGAGGTGTTCAAAAGAGCTCTGCGGATGTTGTGACCGGTATGCTACTAGTATTTTCAATTAATGTTTATGCATTGTTGGATCCCGGTGCCACTTTGTCTTTTGTAACCCCTTTAGTGGCTATGAAGTTTGATATCCTTCCTGATGCCTTAGATAAACCCTTTTCGGTTTCTACCCCGGTGGATGATTCCATAGTTGCTAAAAGGGTTTATAGGGTTTGTCCCATATCATTGCCCAATAGAGTCACTTTGGTTGATTTGGTGGAACTTGATATGTTAGACTTTGATGTTATATTGGGGATGGATTGGCTTCATGCTTGTTTTGCATCCATAGATTGTAGGACCCGAATTGTGAAGTTTCAATTTCCTAATGAACCCATTTTGGAATGGAAGGGAGGAAATTCCGTTCCTAGGGGAAGGATCATTTCATGTCTAAAAGGTTGTAAGTTGATTTCTAAGGGTTGTCTCTATCATATTGTAAGGGTCAAGGATCTTGAGTCCGAGATTCCTCCTTTGGAGTCTGTCCCCGTAGTGAAGGATTTTCCAGAAGTCTTTCCCGATGACTTACCTGGAATTCCTCTCGAACGGGAAATAGATATATTTTCGAATACACAACCCATTTTAATCCCTCCTTACCGGATGGCCTCGGCGAAGTTGAAGGAATTAAAAGCTCAACTCAAAGATTTGTCGGATAAGGGTTTCATCCAACCTAGTATATCTTCTTGGGGTGCATCGGTGTTATTTGTGAAGAAGAAAGATGGATCTCTTTGTATGTGTATTGATTACCAACAATTAAATAAGGTGACCATTAAGAACAAATATCCACTCCCTAGGATTGCTGACTTATTTGATCAACTTCAAGGAGCGAGTTACTTTTCAAAAATTGATTTGAGGTCGGGTTATCACCAACTTAGGGTGAGAGGTGTTGATGTTTCGAAAACAACCTTCCGAACAAGATATGGTCATTTTGAGTTCTTAGTGATGTCCTTTGGTCTTACAAATTCCCCAACGGCTTTCATGGACCTTATGAATTGTGTGTTTAGAAATTATCTAGACTCATTTGTTATTGTCTTTATTGATGACATCTTGATATACTCTAAAAGTGAGGATGATCACATGAATCATTTGATGATAATATTGCAAATCCTCAAAGATCACCAACTCTATGCTAAGTTTAACAAGTGCGAGTTTTGGCTAAGATCGGTTGCTTTCCTTGGTCACATTGTTTCTAGTGAGGGTATAGAAGTTGATCCAAAGAAAACCAATGCGGTCAAAAGTTGGCCTAGACCTTTGAGTCCTTCCGACATCCGAAGCTTTTTGGGTTTAGCCGGTTACTACCGGAGGTTTGTTAAGGGATTTTCATCTAGTGAATCTCCATTAACGGCCTTAACTCAAAAGAAGTCCAAGTTCGAATGGTCGGAATCTTGTGAAAAGAGCTTCCAATTGTTGAAAGATAAGCTCACCTCCGCTCCGATTTTGACCTTACCGGAGGGCACCAAAGGGTTTGTAGTATATTGTGACACTTCCCGAGTGGGCTTGGGTTGTGTCCTCATGTAGCATGGTAAGGGTATAGCTTATGCCTCGAGACAACTCAAGGTATAAGAGAAGTATTATCCAACTCATGACCTTGAGCTAGCGATCGTAGTCTTTGCTTTAAAAGATTTGGAGACACTATCTCTATGGGGTACATGTGGATGTGCTTACCGACCACAAGAGTCTTCAATATTTTTTTAGCCAAAAAGAATTGAATCTCCGACAAAGGAAGTGGTTGGAACTCTTAAAAGATTATGATATGAGTGTCATTTACCACCCTGGAAAGGCAAATGTGGTTGTGGAAGCTTTGACTCGTGTATCTATGGGTAGTGTATCACATGTGGCAGAAGAGAAAAAGGAGTTAGCTTGGGATGTACATAGGCTAGCTTGGTTGGGTGTCCGACTTGAAGATTCCCCAAAAGGAGGTGTCATAGTACGTCATAATTCCTAGTTATCGGTTGTTGTTGACGTAAATTCTAAGCAACATCTTGACCCTATTTTGATGGAACTAAAGGAGTCGGTTCTCAACAAAGCAATAGAAACTTTCTCTCAAGGAGAAGATAGGGTGCTTAGGCACCAAGGGAGGTTATGTGTGCCAGATGTGGATGGCCTAAGAGAGACAATCTTAGAGGATGCCCATGGGTCCTAATACTCCATCCATCTGGGAGCCACCAAAATGTGTCGTGACTTACGTGAGATTTATCGGTGGAACGCAATGAAAAGAGAGATAGAAAATTTTATGGCTAGGTGCTCAAATTGCCAACAAGTCACAGCCGAACACCAAGGACAGGGAGGTCTAACTCAAGTTATTGATACCCCCACTTGGAAGTGGGAAGAGGTCAATACGAACTTTGTGGTAGGTTTGCCTTGAACCCGTAGGCAACATGAATCCATTTGGATCATTGTGGATAAATTGACTAAATCAGCCCATTTCCTTCCCGTCAAGGTTTCTTATTCGGCAGAAGATTATGCTAAGTTGTACATTAAGGCAATTGTGAAGTTGCATGGGCCCCGTTGTCAATTATTTCGGATAGAGGTGCCCAATCTACTTCCCATTTTTGGAGGTCTTTCCAAAGTGGGCTTGGTACTCAAGTGAAACTTAGTATCGCATTTCACCCTCAAATGGATGGTCAAGCAGAATGCACCATCCAAACCCTAGAGGACATGTTGAGAGCGTGTTTCATTGACATCAAAGGTAATAGGGATGACCACCTACCTTTGATAGAATTTTCCTACAACAATAGCTACCACTCGAGTATTGCTATGGCACCCTTTAAAGCACTTTATGTTAGAAGGTGTCGATCTCTGGTTGGGTGGTTTGAAGTAGGTGAATTTGCTCTTCTTGGTCCCGAGGTAATCTATGAGGCTACGGAGAAAGTTTGACTTATAATTGATACGTTAAAACTGGCTCATAGTCGGCAAAAGTCTTATGCCGATAATAGAAAGAGGGATCTTGAATTTGAAGTAGGTGATTGGGTCTACTTGAAGATCTCACCCATGAAAGGGGTGATGAGGTTTGGTAAGAAGGGGAAACTTATCCCCCGGTATGTTGGGTCTTATGAGATCTTGAAGCGTGTCAGAAAGGTCGCTTATGAGTTGAAATTGCCCATCAAATTGTCTCCGGCTCACCCGATGTTCCATATTTCTATGTTAAAGAAGTGTATAGGTGACCCGGTGTCCATTCTCCCTCTAGAAGGTTTAGGGGTGAATGAGAACCTTTCTTATGATGAGGTTCCGGTTGAAATCTTAGATCGTCAAGTTAAGAAGTTTAGGAATAAAGAGGTGGCCTCCGTAAAAGTCCTATGGAGAAACCACCTAGTTCAGGGTGCAACATGGGAGGCCGAGGACGACATGAAGTCCCACTACCCTCATCTTTTTCCTCCTACTCCTAGTCAAAGTTGAGGTTAGTAGTCTTTCTTAATTTGGTAAAAATTGAAAATCATGTGTGTTGATGATTATGACATGATTTCCTTGTATGTGCATATTTTTTGTGAAAATTCATGCTTAAGTTGTATTTTGAGTTTTCATGAATTTTGTTTCTCATGGTTGAAATTGCACCCATAGATGTTGTGTGATGATGTCTTCATGAGAGTTTTAATGAGCATACTTGATGTTGTCTAGTTAAAGAAATGTCTTTTTGATTGCTTAATATGTATGTTGATGCTCGTTGAATATGGAGAAGGTACTTTCTCTTATACTTATGGGAAGTAAAGAGTTTTGAGCATAGTGATGTTGTTGATATGATTGGTTGTTGTGCTGCTAGTATGAGTCAATTGTCTCCCTACAAAGAAGTACAAGTGACAATCGGAGACAAATGTTCCTAAGGGGGGGATATTGTAACACCCCGGAAATTCTATCACTTAAGTTAGACCCTCACCTTGTGAATAATGACTTAAAAAGAGTTTAAATGATGTTTCTAAACCTAAACTAATACAATTGACTTGGTTTGGAAGAGTAAAAGTCTAAACGTCAAGAAACGACCACGATGTTCGGAAACTAGAGAAGAATGTGTTCTACTGTGTCCTTAGGTTTTGAGCAGGTTTGGGCGTGTTATATGATGGTATAATCTTGTAAAAAGGTTTAAATTAGGTAAATATATGTTTATAAGGTCAAAACGTTCGAATAAGACTGCCCTGGGCCACCCTAAGGGGTCCCGAGGAGGATCCCAACCTTGGCCAAGCAAGCTGCCAAGGCAGTTTGCAAATTGCACTTGGAGAGAATAGGTCCACGTCGCAGCCTAGTTCCCCCAAGGAGAAAATATTTAGTTCGCGACCTAGTCGTGTCGCGGACTCCACTGTCTCAAAATTTAATACAAAATATCTTCAGGGAACAGCTCCGCGTCGTGGACTTGTTCCGCGAAGAAAATGCAGAAATTCAGAAATCGATTTTTACTTCATTAAAGAGTCCAACTAAGTGAGGGGTATTTAGGGTACTTTAGGGTACATGTATATAATGATTTTTAAGTCAATTTACCTCACTTTTATCACTCAAACACAAAACCCCAAAGATCTAAACCTAAAGTTCCTCCTCTCTACTCTATCTTTTCTCAAGAACTCCATTGAAGAAGATTGGAGCTTCAAGAAGAAGACCAACTCTCCAAGGTTTCAACTCAGATTTTCGTGGTTAATTCGTCAATAAGATATGGTTTCTTATCACTCTTGGGATTCCTTTCCCATAGAGACCCTTCAAAATAAATTTCAAAATCTCCAATTTCTATGTTTCGATCCAAAAATGTGGGTCTTCTTTCTAAAGTGAAATTGATGTTATAAACTGACCTTGATTGATGCTATATGAACAATTGTGGATAAATTTATGTTGTATAGGTGGTTTCTTGAAGAATTCCCTATGAGACCCATGTTTCTCCTTCTTTTCCTAATTCTAACCCTAATTTGTGTTGGATATTAATTGAAGGCTATGAATTGAACGTGATGTTATGTAATTCACATTTGTATGATGATTCTACCCTAGGTTATGTATAATTTCTATGAAATAAGGGTTAAGTCTTTGAATGAAGCCTTGAAGGCTATGAAGGGAATATGTCAATTGCTTATATTGATGTTGATTATGTTATTACTTCATCAATTACCTTGTATTATGTATTGGTTATGAATTACTTGGTAATTGAAGTATGGATGCCCAAATAAGGGAAATAAGGTATGAAGGTTGGTTCTTATTTGAACTCAAGTATGAATTGTGAATTACTTAGATTGTAATGATGCTAAACCTAATGTGTTGTTTTGGTGTTAGTGACCTAGTGTCCTCATCCTTAACTCTCTAAACTTGAATTAGCTATAAAGTATGTATGTATGTTATGGTATGATGACTATATGATTAAAAGGTAGTCCTCATGATTATAGTGCAATGTAAACTAAAAGGTTTACTCAATTGCTAAGTGTTTCTAAAGTAAAAGGATTGTTACTCACTTATGAACACATATGAGCTATTATGGTAAGATGTCTACACAAGAGTCTAGTAAAGGCTAATGTGAACTTATGTGATGACTAAAGATGATTACAAAAGGGAATTAGATGCTTAGCACCGAAAATGCATGTAAATGAGATGGGGATCGCACGTTTAGTAAGTCCGGCTCCCCACATGGGTTTCCTCACTTTTAACAAGTCCAGATTACCCCGGTATGTGTTGTCTCATGAGATGGAAACCCCCACGTTTAGTAAGTTAGGGTTTCTAGAAGTAATCTCGTTGACCCTTAACTATGTGCCCACATAGGACTCTAGCTTAGTGGATCCACCTAGATATCTATGTACGAATGGTTACACCTTTGGCAAGTGTTATCCCTCTCTTTTCGGTGTGGGAGTAGAACACTAAACTCTTATTTACATGCCCTTTCGGAATTAGATGCTTAGCACCGAAAGGGCATGAACTCTTACTTAGGCTTTCTTAAGGGTTTCTACATAGTGCAAGGGAGGGTATGGGACTTCTCTTGCACATTGCACTTGTGGGATCCTAAGAGATGGTTTTAGTAGTGTTCTCTTATGATTATGATGATTATGACTTATGTATGTTGAAGCTATGTTATGTATGATCATTATGAATAAGGTAAGTTATGATGGGATATGATCTTATGAATGTATGCATGAAGTAGGTTGCTTAATGTCATACTCGGCTTTGAATAGGATTATGGGGTTCTATTTTTTACATTGCACTAGTATTGCTTGGGTTGTCTACATGTTGGGATAATATTATGTTGTTTTGCACTATGATGCTTACTTTGTGTGCATATTGGATTTACTTGGTAAAAAGCATGTTTTGACTAAATGTCCTTTTATGCATGTTTCAATGGTTTTATGCATAGTAGCCATACTTAGTACGTGTGTCGTACTAACCCACATTTTCTCCCTTTTCCCCAAACATTTAGGTTCGGGCCGTTGAGGAATCAAGCTTACTTCTCAAGACACTTGGAGTTGCTTTCCCAAGTTGGTGAGTCCTCAAGTACGAGGACAAGACCCTATGATCTAGCTTTTAGGTTTAGTTCTTTGCTTATGTTGAAAGACATTGTTGTGCTTTCCTATTTCAAGACTTCTTATTGATGTAAGGGCTAAGTCCCATTTTCGATACTTCTATGTCTAGATGGTACATTGTGACGAAGTTAGATTCTGTTTTTCATATATGATGTGAAGTTGAACGTCCAAAGTAAATGTTTTAAATTTTCCGTGATTTTATTCTATGATACATGCTATGACGAATGCTAAGGGCTTGTATAAGATTTCTTCGAGGTCGAATACACCTGTAACAACTAGGGGGTGCTCTCGGGTCGTTACAAACTTGGTGTTAGAGCATAAGGTTGTGAATAATGTAGGATTTATGTCACAAGATACCACGTCGAGTAGAGTCTTGTTCATGGGTGTGAAGCGCGCCACACTTATATAATAGGGTGCAAGTGAACCCCAATTCTAGCACTACCACTTTTAGGATAAGGGATTTCACAAGGATGAATCCCCCTTACTTTCTTTGGCTCAAAATTGGAAGAGGATCCACAATGGTTCATTGATGAAGTTTTTAAGGTTCTAGAGGCTATGGGTGTGTCTTCTCAAGAAAAGACGGAGTTAGCCGCCTATCACCTCAAAGATGTGGCACAAGTGTGGTATGAACAATGGAAGAAGGGGAGACCTATTAGAGAGGGTCCGATAAGTTGGGCTACATCCAAGATGGCTTTCCTTCATAGGTTTTTTCCCTTGGAACTAAAGGAGAGGAAAATGCAAGAATTCATCAACCTCCGTCAAGGGGGTATGAGTGTGAAGTAGTATGGCCTCAAGTTCACTCAATTGTCCAAGCATGCTCCTATTTTGGTGTCGGACTCTAGAGCTACAATGAACAAATTTCTTATGTGGGTATCCGATCTTATGGTGAATGAATGTAGGTCAGCTATGCTAATCCCAAGTATTCTCACTATTGAAGTACCTCACCTTGAATAAATCTGATTTCTTCCTAACAGATGCACTCATTCTCCAAGAACAATCACCGATAAACACACAAATACATAACTGCAATTTTTTCAAATACATTAGTAAAATGTCTAACGGATATATTAAAATAATATATTCTTCACACAATGTTACATTAGTGAAAAATTACCATAATGATACATTAACATGTTATAAAAAAGAAGGGGAAATATATATGATACCTTATAGTAATATTACATCGATACAAAGCTACAAAAATACATTAACCATGGAATATTCATCAAATAATAATTGTATCAAGTTGAATGCAATAATGTATCATGATTATTATACGCATATATAAAGTCAAACATCCAAAAAATGAGGGTCACATGTATCAGCTACTTTATATTAACAGTACACTAACTCACAAATATGATACATCAAAATATATACTTCACCAGTTTAATGTATCAACCTTTTAGCCGGTAATGTATCATTATTGATTCATCAAAATACAATGATACATTAATGAAAACATCATATATTGATACATTAACATATTAAAGAAAGAAGTTTAAATATTTCGGAAACGTTATAGTAATATTACACCAAGTCATAGATACAAAAAACACATTAAATAGTAAATAAACATAAAATCATAATTGTATCAAATTGAGTGCAATAATGTATGACGATTTTGCACGCATACACAAATTCAAACATCCAAAAAAGAGGAGTGTCACATATATCCAATACTTTATACTAACAATACTATAACTTACAGATTTGATAACTCAAAATATATACGCCAAAATATTTCATGTATCACCCTTATAGCATATAATGTATCATTATTGATTCACCAAAATACAAATTCATGAATGACAAAGGAGGTGCATACCTTTTGCTATCAGATCTTTTAACTCAAAAATTGAAGTCATGTTTTATTTTGTATTTTTCCATTACAGATATTAGAGTGGCTTTATCCTTGTACAATTGATTCACCTTCACGTCCGTACTATGTGTATCTGATATGTAATTCGTTACATCCATCTCTGGTATATAACACGAATCACCATTTTTTATTCCACTAAGTTGAGAGCGTGTGTATCCTTTTCAGCACCTTCAACACATACAATTACACCAGTCGACACATCAAAACTTTCTATCTCGCCAATATCCTTATCGATTGTATCAACACAGAGGGGATACATACCAAATCCAACCTCGTGTTTCTTCACCTCTACGTACAATTTTACCCCATATCATTCCTTATACTTAGTGGAGAGGAATTTCCTTCTACAATGTATCGAACTTCAAATTTTTTTCTTGACTCATCAATATTCAACTCAACCGCAAAGGTAGAAACCAGATTAAAGAACGAACTACAAATTTCATAGCTATCCTCACTCTCCCATACTCCTGAATGCCTCAACAAAATTGAGATATTTCATTATATATCTGATCATACTTACAACAAAAAAATTGATTCTCACTCGAAAATTTCTTCGTTGAAACAGGGAACAAGACGAACAGAATTAGAATTTTTGAATTCTGATTTGGTTTGTTATTTTAGGCATCACATTTCTATGATTGACATTAAGGATGAAATTAATTAGCGTGAATTAGGGGATTTAATTTTTAATTTTCTGTTTTGTTTTCCATTTAAAGCGCAACAATAAAATATATAACATATATTTATTAATATATCCGAACTACAAATTATGTATTCGGATTGTGTTACTTTAGTAGGGATTAATGTAATTACAAACTAAATAGGGATAGATTGTAATTTCATATTAAAACTATGGGATTCCTAAAATTTATACTCAACTCAAAACAAAATGGGCTTAGAGTTTCAAAAATTGTGGATAACAATGTGAACAATCTATCTAGGGAAAAACATTAATAGGCAGTTTTTCATAGCATTGCTCGGGTATTTGTAATGTTCTGAGGATTAGGTATTGTTCTTTCGATTTATAATTAAGTGTCTATTATGAAAAATATGAGCAATTTCAAATCGTTGTTAGGCCCACGACTCCATATACTGACTCATAAGCAGAATGACTAATAAGCAGAAAGTTTCTGGTGCTCCGACAATTTGACATGAAAAAATTCTAATTATTATTCTCAACAAATTTGTAATTAAACACAATTCACTAATGGAGAAAAAAATTTCCACACAAAAGAATGCTTAACAAGAGCTAAATTCACATAGCTTACCACTTCAAAATACATATTTGAGATAATCAGGCCACTCTATTAAGATTCCTAAAACTAATTACATTCAACAGCAAAAACATCAATATCAACATACCCTACACATATTGTCAACACATAGCAAAAACATACTACACATACCGTCAACACATAGCAAAAACATTTAGTAAAGTTACCGTGTGAATTAGAGTTAAATTACAAATAATAGAAATGTTACATTTCAAACTCCAATCACTATCTAGTGGAATAACTTCTATTCTAGTATGAATTAGATTTAAATTACAAATAATAGAAAAGTTATATTTCAAACTACAATCACTATGTAGTGGAATAACTTCTATCCTAGGGTGAATTAGAATTAAATTACAAATAATAGAAAAGTTACATTTCAAACTCCAATCACTATCTAGTGGAATAACTTACTTGTTAGTAGTGGCAACTCAAGTTAATTTCTAGTGGAATAACTTACTTGTTAGTAGTGCCAACTCAAGTTAATTTGAGGCCTAACTTCTATTTATTTTTTTAAATTTACTTTCTCTTTAATAAAAAAATGAACAAACTTTAATTTTTCTATGGTCTTAAACTAGACATATATATATATATATATATATCAAAATATTTTTTTTTTAATCTTGTGGTGTCTTTTAGACCCATAGTCTACTTGATCTAATGACGTGCAGGCATGGCAAGGATCCGGGCATTGGTCTTGGCATGTATGTGGGAAAACATTGCAGCTGTGCAACTATGAGTTAGTGGGCAGCAAAAGAGTTCAAGGTGCTTGGGTATTGGCAAGGTAGCTTGGAGGTACAAGGCGTACGTGTGGGCAAAGTCATCGGCAAGACAAGGCGGTGTGTTGGCTTGACAAGGCAAGGCTATGGACTTGACGTTGGCAAGACAAAAGCTGAAATAAAACTAAGTGTTGGAAGCATGCTGAAATATTCCAAGTGTTGGAAGTAGGTTGAAATAATTCTAAGTGTTGGAAGTAAGCTGAAATATTCTAAGTGTTGAAAGTAGGCTGAAATATTCTAAGTGTTAGAGTGTTGTAAATTTGGTTAAGTGTTAGAAAGTATTTTAATTCGAAATATATTCTATATCTTAGAATATTTAGTGTTGGAACTTAGTTTGAATTATGTGAGGACAAGTGTTAGACACTGTTGTAACTGCCTTGTGCAGAAAATTTATAAAGGGGTGGAAATTCGTCTAAGGCAATAGAGAGAATGTTCTGGCCTTAGACAAATTCGTGAAACCTTTCCTTGTATTGATTTTGGTATTACTAAAGATTGGGAAGAGTTCCCATATGTTGGTTGTGTTGTTACTTTGATTCGTTGTCTAAAAACTAAGTTAAGTATTTCTATACTTAGCCAAATTCGTAAGAGTGTAAGGCTGAAGTTTACAAGAGTTGTAGACTGCCTAGGAGTGGTGTTAATGAAAAAAATTGACCCTCTTTCAAATGGTATCAGAGCGCGGTTGAACAATGGTGACAAACGCGGAACTTCGAGAAATAGTGCGCAGAGTTGAAGCCTTCGTTGGGATCACTAACGAAAGAATGGACGACCCAGCGTTGGTGGATCTTTTGACGCTTGTTATCAATTTGAGACTAGACGCTGACAAAGTTCAAGGTGAAATCGTTGTGTATCGAAATGATGTAGACGAACACATGGCTGAAAACTTGAATTTTCGTGAGGCAACGACATTACAAATGGAGGGACTGCAGTAGGATAATGAAAACCTTTGTTTAGAGATCGTTGTATTATGTCGGGCTGTGGCAGCGTTAGGTTTAACTCGTGGGGAATCATCTAAGGTTAAAATTCCAGAACCAAAAGCCTTTGGTGGCGCAATGAGTGCTAAAGAATTGGAAAACTTCATATGGGATATGGAACAATAATTTACTGCTGCAAGAGTGCCTGATGCGAAAGTTAAATATCACTACGATGTACTTGACTGGTAATGCTAAAATTTGGTGGAGGGCTCGAAATGCAGACGATGTGAGTGCTGGATGTCCCGGGAATTGATACATGGTCCAAGTTAATGAAAGAAATGTGTGATCAATTTCTTCCTAGCAACGCCTCATGGCTTGCGAGGGACAAGTTGAAAAAACTGAGGCAAACTGGTTCGGTGCGGGATTACATTAAGGAATTTACCTCTGTGATGTTCAACATATAGAATGTCTGATGAGGATAAATTACATAATTTCATTCCGAGTATGCAAGGCTGGGCTCAAAACAAACTTCAGAGGCAGAACGTTAAGGACTTACCAGGGGCAATTGCTGCTGTTGATTCGTTAATGGATTTCCGAACGACTCGACCTGTTGCTGATGTTCCTTCTACTTTAAACTCTAAGAAAAAGGGTGAGAAGAAGGGGGAATGGAAAAAGGAGAATCGTAAAGATTATGCTTATGATAAAGGGAAGGCACCAATGAAAGAAGGAAATAAAGAAAACAGACCAAAGAATAAAGATGGAAATTCGAAGGGCTATTGGACTTGTGGTGGTCCTCATTTAGCTAAATCTTGTCCAAACTAGGAAAGGGTGAACGCTTTGCTTGCTGGAAAATTGAATCAGGGTGAAGAGGAAGAGGAAGTCGTGGCTGCTATGGTAAACCCGTTAGGTTTGTCTTTCAATCATATTATGTTGGTTAATAATGATGAAGGGGCGTCCAAGACTTCAAATCCGCATGCTACATTGATTCACATAGAAATGTAAATTAAAGAAAAATGTGTGATAGCTATGGCTGATACAGGGGCTACTCATACGTTCATTGATGTTAATATTGCTGCAAAATTGGAACTTAAGTTGACTAAAAGTCCTTCATACGTCAAAACAGTTAATGCTAAGGCACAAGCTATTGTGGGCATGGCTTATGGGGTGTCTATGTTGACTGAGAATTGGGTAGGAAAACATAACTTAATGGTGATGCCGTTAGGAGATTTTGAGATCATACTTGGTATTGATTTTATGAGAAAATTCCAGTTTGTTCCTTTTCCACATTTAGATGGGATGATGATTATGAATGAGGGCAATCCTGGATTTGTGAAAGGTGTTTATCCATTTGGGAAGGTCAACAAAGTTGCAAAGAATAAAGACAAGGGGATGTTGCTTTCTGCTATGTCAATCGATAAGGGGTTGAAGAAAGGTGATGAAACTATACTCGTTGCCTTAATCGAATTGAAGCCTGATGTTACAGTAGAAGTGCCTAATTGTGTGGCCGAGTTGCTGAAACACTTTGTTGATGTGATGCCACCTGAATTGCCAAACAATCTGCCGCCAAGCAGGGATATTGATCATAAAATTAAGTTGCTTCCAGGTACTATTGGTCCTGCACAAGCTCCTTATCGTATGGCTCCTAAGGAGTTGGCTGAATTGAGTAAACAATTGAACGATCTGTTGGATGCTAGATTAATTCAACCATCTAAAGCTCCTTATGGTGCACCTATTTTATTCCAAAAGAAGCAGGATGGGACGATGAGAATGTGTGTAGACTATAGAGAATTGAACAAGGCAACTGTGAAGAACAAGTATCCGATTCCGTTGGTACAGGATTTGATGGACAGGCTGAGCAAAGCATGTTGGTTCACAAAGCTTGATCTTAGGGCAAGCTATTGGCAGGTTAGAATAGCTGAAGGCGATGAGCCTAAGACTACTTGTGTAACTAGATATGGCTCTTATGAATTTCTTGTAATTCCTTTGGACTAACAAATGCTCCGGCTACCTTTTGCAACTTAATGAACAATGTGTTGTTTGACTATCTTGATGATTTTGTGGTTGTCTATCTTGATGATATTGTAATCTATAGTCGAACATTGGATGAGCATGCCAATCACTTAAGTATGGTTCTGTCTCAATTGAGAAAATATACACTTTATGTTAAGATGGAAAAGTGTAAATTTGCTCAACAAGAGATAAAATTGTTGGGGCATCTTGTTAGTAAAACCCAAGTTAGGATGGATCCTAAGAAAGTGCAGGTCATTGTTGATTGGAAAGCACCTCGCAGCATGAAGGATTTGAGATCATTTATTGGGTTAGCTAACTATTACAGAAAGTTCATTGCTGGTTATTCGAAAAGGGCAGCGGCTTTGACTTTTTGTTGAAGAAAGATGTCAAGTGCGTGTGGTCAGTACGATGTCAAGAAGCTTTTCAAAATTTGAAGGAAGCTATTGCGTCTGAACCTATACTTAAGCTGCCTGATTTTGAGTTATCATTTGAAGTACATATTGATGCGTCTGATAAAGCCATTGGAGGCGTGTTAGTGCAGGAAGGTCATCATGTGGCCTTTGAAAGTCGAAAATTTAATGATGACGAACAAAGATATTCAACTCATGAAAAGGAAATGGTTGTTGTTATACATTGCTTGCAGGTTTAGAGAGTCTATATGTTGGGAACTCGATTTGTGGTGCAGACTGACAATGTTGCTAATACATTCTTCAAGACACAGAAAAAGTTAAGTCCAAAACAAGCAAGGTGGCAGGAATTTCTGGCAGAATATGACTTCATGTGGGAGCATAAACCAGGGAAACATAACCAGGTTGCAGATGCATTGAGTCGAAAAGAGGAATTTGTTGCTGTATATTCAATTTCGAAACCTGAAACTGATTTTCTTGATAGAATCAGCTTGTGTGCTGCAAACGACTCATTATATATTAAGTGGATGGGTCAAGTGCAAGATGGAACAATGAGACGGTATTGGATCGAGGACGATCTGCTTCATTTTAAAGGGGGGAGAATCGTTGTACCAAATGGTGGCGGACTGCGCAAAGACTTGATGAAGGAAGCGCATGATACTACCTGGGCTGGTCATCCGGGTGTTGAAAGGATGTTAGCTCTGCTGTCCCGTGTTTATTTCTGGCCAAAGATGCAAGACGATACAGAGGCGTACGTGAAGAATTGTCATGTTTGTCAAATGGACAAGACTAAACGTAAGAAGGAAGCTGGTTTGTTGCAGCCCTTGCCTATTCCTGAAAGGCCTTGGTTGTCGGTAAGCATGAATTTCATTTCTGGTTTTCCTAAGGTAGATGGCAAAGCATCGATTATGGTTGTGGCAGATAGGTTTTCAAAATATTTTGTTTTCATTGCTGCACCTAATTTGTGTTCATCTGAGATTGCTGCTGAATTATTCTACAAGTATGTTGTTAAGTACTTTGGTGTTCCAGCCGATACTGTGAGTGATAGAGATACAAGGTTCACAGGCAGATTTTGGACAGCATTGTTCAATATGATGGGAACTGAGTTAAAATTCTCTACTGCAAATCACCCACAAACTGATGGACAGACGGAAAGGATTAATCATTTTTTAGAGGAATACTTGAGGCACTATGCAACAGCAAGTCAACGGAACTGGGTTGCTTTGTTGGACACTGTGCAGTTTTGTTATAATCTGCATAAGTCATCTGCAACAGAAATGAGCCCTTTTGAAATCGTTTTGGGCAAATAGCCTATGACACCATTAGATGTTGCCAAGACTAAGAATCAGGGGAAGTGTCCAGCAGCGTACAGGGTTGTAAGGGACAGACTTGAAATGTTTTCTGAGGCACAAGACAGCCTGCGCAAGACTCAGCAGCGCATGAAGAAGTATGTTGATCAACATCGTCGCTCAGTAGAGTATGTTGATCAACATCGGGGTTTGATTCCTAAATATGATAGCCCATTTGAAGTGGTGAAGAAAGTGGGTGAAATTGCTTTCAGGCTGAACCTGCCAGAAAGGTTGAAGATACATCCCTTTTTCCATGTGAATTTTCTAAAACCTTACTTTGCAGATGCAGATGATCCGGATAGGAACATATAGAAGAGGGCTCCTCCATCAATACCTAAACAGTTTGATGCTGAGGTTAAGAAGATCCTTGATCACTGGGTTGTGGGCACAAGTAAGAAGAATACGAAGACAAAATTCTTGATTCATTGGAAAGGCAAGAGTTCAGCTGATGCAGTTTGGGAGAAAGCGAAGGACCTTTGGCAGTTTGATGATCAAACCGAGGACTATCTTAAAACAATCTCGATGAGGACACCGATTTAAAGTGGTGCGGGTGGTCTGTTAGACCCGTAGTCTACTTGAGCTAACGACGTGCAGGCATGGCAAGGATTCGGGAATTGGTCTTGGCATGTATGTGGGCAAAACAGTGCAGCTGTGCAACTATGAGTTAGTGGGCAGCAAAAGACTTCAAGATGCTTGGGTGTTGGCAAGGCCGCTTGGATGTACAAAGCTCACGTCTGGACAAAGTCGTCCGCAAGACAAGAAGGTGTGTTGGCTTGACAAGGCAAGGATATGGACTTGATATTGGTAAGACAAAAGCTGAAATAAAATGAACTGTTGGAAGCATGCTAAAATATTCTAAGTGTTGGAAGCAGGCTAAAATAATTCTAAGTGTTGGAAGTACGCTGAAATATTCTAAGTGTTGAAAGTAGGCTGAAATATTCTAAGTGTTAGAATGTTATAAATTCGGTTAAGTGTTAGAATGTATTTTAATTCGAAATATATTCTCTCTTAGAATATTTAGTGTTGGAACTTAGTTTGAATTCTGTGAGGACAAGTGTTAGATACATGTCAAATGTAACCGCCGATGTAATGCCGATGTAACTGCCTTGTGCAGAAAATTTATAAAGGGGTGGAAATTCGTCTAAGGCAGTAGAGAGAATGTTCTGGCTTTAGAAAAATTCGTGAAACCTTTCTTTGCATTGATTTTGATATTAATAAAGGTTGGGAAGAGTTCCCATATGTTGGTTGTGTTGTTACTTTGATTCGTTGTCTAAAAACTAAGTTAAGTATTTCTATACTTAGCCAAATTCGTGAGAGTGTAAGTCTGAAGTTTACAAGAGTTGTAGACTACCTAGGAGTGGTGTTAAAGAAAAAAAATCAACCCTCTTTCAATTTTAAAGATGTCATTGGAAGTTAAATTTAAAAATTGTCAAAAAAAGAAAACAAATATTTTTTAATGTTTCAAAACGAACTAAACAATATAATTTATTTTTTTGTTAAAATATATTTATAACAATCTATATTACGTTAAAAGAATGAACTCCTAACTTGAATGTTAAATTACTATATATCCCAACTTAGGTTGTACCTTTTTTGATGAGTTGTGACTTTTTCGATAAGTTGTGACTTTTTTCAAAGGGTTGTGATTTTTCGATGAGTTGTGACTTTTTCAATAAGTTATGACTTTTCCAAAGGGTTGTGACTTCTCTAAAAGGTCATGATTTTTCAGATAAAACACAAAAAACACTTGTTCATACTACCCTTTGTTGACTATAAATAGAGCGGATTCCTCTCATTTTTCAACAACAATTTCTTTTAATCTTCTACTCTTCTTCTTCCTGCTTTTTATAAAAAATTCGTGTGATTTATTGACGTTGAGTGAGTCCGAAGTTTAGCGGAATATGAGGTACCACTATTCTGATGAAGTAAATCGTTCTATCCTAAGAAGGTATATTTCATAACCTCGAGTACTTGAGGAAAATAATTTTGATAATATAATAATTATTTATACTTAACATATACATTAGTATGTAATGTTCCAATATATGAAATTAACATGATGTAGTCTAAATCATTTGTTTTTGCTAACAATTTCTCTTGCGATGTAGATATATACTTATGAATAACTTTTTCCAGAATTATTAGACTTCTCAAGATCACGTTATGGTTTTTCGATACTCAAACGAAAAAAATGACTTTATTTATCAATGCTACTGTCACGCCCCGAGCCTACACCCTGGGTGGGACTGGCACTTGAGAACCATTGATGGCCCCAAGCGAACCCTTGGTCTTACTTAAATATTAGTAGAAGACTTAACTCAACATAACTGAACCTTTAAAAGTAAACTGAAAGCTCAAAATATAACTTAGAATGTATTCAGATAACATTCACTGGCCAAAGTGGCAACTCAGCTCTCAAAGCATAAGCCAATAACAAGATAATGCGAGGGAAAATTTAAAACAAGACATAAGCTTGAAAAGAACTGAAGGAACATACATCGTCTCAACTCGACTCAACTTAACTCATTTCAATATAAAGCAATAAAATAAATGCAATATAAAGAAAAGCTTTTAAAACATGGATAACAACTCTTTGTATTTAGAAATACGATAGTAACTCTGAATGTATGCAAAGATGCCATATAAACTCTGAATGTATACAAACAAAAATTAACTCTCTGTGTATATAAGAATACAAAATACAGATGTGGGAGTTTCTCTAACCGACAACCATCACTTAAGAGCTCTACCCATGATGGCTACATGGTTTATGGGGGCTGGGAGTTGTCTGAACTCTCCCTCATATCGGTGCTCAATACTACTACCAAAAAATAATACTAGCTTTTATGTTTAAAAACATACTTATTTATGTTGTTTGAGATAATTGCTCAAAAGCTATCTTGGAAATCAAAGTTTCCCCTCTTGCTTACTCTTTTCTGAAAACTAGCTCAAAGGCTCTTTGGAAATCTCAATTTCTTTTTGTATTTAAATATGAAAATATTTTAAACTCTTTGAGAATACATAGGCCCCATATATTCTTTGAAGAAATGAACTTCAATTTTTACTTTTTACTCAACTCAAAACTCAAGTCTTAAAACAAAGTTGAAACGTTTGTAAAAGATTTTTGGAAGACTCTAAGAATATCTCTTCACTTGACTCTTAACTTTCCTTGAATTGAATTATGGATTCAAGGATTGTACTTTGTGATAGGAAATATTTCCTGATGTTTTGGAGTGTTTTTAGACAGTTAAACATGAGAAAAGATTAAGAAATCACTATCTAGAAGCAATTATGCGACACGGAGATGCATTTAATTATTCAGTCACGAAATAACTTTTGAGGCGGAATGGTCCGTGACCACTCTGCGACGCGGAGAAAGATTCTGTGAAAAAGTGGGCAAGTCTGCGACGCAGACTGGGATGCCAGATTTACCCTACTTTCTCCTTCTTCATTTCCTAACCCCAATTCGCCTAAACTCGGTTCTTTTTCTCAAATTTTCTTTAGATTTAAATACCCAACACATGTACACAGGAATCTAACTCAAAACAACTATAACAATCAACCTTAAACTCTCAAGAACTCCTCAATCTCATCCCAAATTCAAGAATACAACTCAAGAACATCAAAGTCTCAATCTTTTAGGAAAAAATTCATACTGAAATAAACATGTTTGGCGCGTAGGTGAACAAACCCAATGCTATGTGCACTCACATACCTCGTAGGGATCACCCCTTGACAAAATCCACAAGCCTAGCTTCAAGAACTTGATGATTCCTTGCCTCTTCTCCTCTTTTCTCCTCTTCTTTTCTCTTCTCTCAAAACCCTAACTTGTTTTTCAAAAGCGTAAACTGAATCCAATTAGTTTAGAGCCCAACTTAATTACCAAAGATGAAATTAATTAATAGGGTAGTGAAAATACCAAAGTACCCTTCTAAAATCTGATTTTGACTTTCCTTATCTAGACAGTCAAACTTCAAATGGGCATATCTTGCTCAAAGACCTTTCCTACAGTATATTGAAGCACACCTAAATCATCTTGAGCTAGTAGTTACGATCATTTGAAGTTGACCCAAAACTCATACTTAGCTTAATTTTGTCAATCTTTCCAAATTTAATTATTCCCAAAAATGGTTTCTTTCTAATTCCAAATCTTTCTAGTAGCGGGGTGTTACAATATCTCCCCCTTGGGAACATTCATCCTCAAATGAGATTAATCTTAGCAGGCTAAGGGCGTAAAATCTAACATCTATCTCAAACACCCGACTAGATACATTTTGCATGCAAGACCTTGGTAAACCTGTGATGAAATCCATATTGATCATCTCCCACTTCCATTTCGGAAGTTCTATATTCTGAGTCATACCACCAAGCCTTTGGTGCTCCACTTTAACTTGTTGGCAATTCAGACACTTAGCAACAAACTCTGGAATTCCCTTCTTCATACTACTCCACCAATAAACTTTTCTCAAATCTCGATACATCTTTGTAGAACCCGGATGGATGGATAAAATATCTAGAGCTATGAGCTTCTTCCATGATCCTCTCTTGGAGTTCATCCACCCTTGGTACACGCAACCTACCTTGATACCTCAATACACCATCTCCCCCTTGTTCAAAAGCCATTACTTTTTGCTTATGAATATTTGCCATCAATTCAAGAAAAATAGGATTTTGGTCTTGCTTTTCTTTCACTTCTAACACTAATGCTGATTCAGCCCCATTCATCACCACTACTCCTCCTTTTGTGGAATCCATTAGTCGAACTCCCAATCGTCCATGTCTATGCACATCTCTTGCTAGCTCTTTCTTATCTTCCTCAAAATGGGTGGTACTACCTGATGTTTGTGTAATGAAGACACAACTTCTAATGCAAGTGTCTACGATCGTGCAATAGTTTAGTAACCCAACCAAGGGTTGAGATCATTCCCAAGAGAGTGGTTTTGAGAATTAATAGAAAAACAAAATTTAGTTCTAACTAGTCGTAGCTAAAGACATTAACGATTAAAACATTGTAAATTAAAGGGGGACACAAGAGTGTCAATTAATAATGGGGTTTTGTCACTAGTAAATAAAAAACAACAAAATAAACAAGGATTTCTAAGTAATGAGAGGCGATCCTTGGGATGTGACGAGAATACGGGTTAAGCTAGATTATTGGGTACATGCTTTCGATAGAAGATTCATAAAATAATTGTGACTAGGCTAAACTTTAAGGGGGATAAGCTCTCTCTCGAACAACTTATCCTGTTTCACATGCGTTCCTCTCGGACACCCACTTGCCGCATGAAGACCAGCCTACGCCTTAACCCACTCACTCTTTGAAGCTGAGTGTGTGGGAATGAGACTAGGATTCACTCTCTCGAGCTGAACCTCATGTCGACCCACTCCCACCAACTACCAATTTAGTAATTTTAGTTTTACGACCTCTCTCTCAAGCAAGCTAAAAATACATAAATAAACTTGTATTTCCAACTACAAATTCAATAAATTCATCCACAACTACTAAATGAAATCACAATTAAACTACGATTAAACTATCAACAAGCAAGACCCAACAATTATCTTAACCCATATTCGCTAAATCACACCCCAAGAATTGGGGTTTTTAGCCACACATGTATAAGAGATAGAAATTTATACCAAGTTGAGCTCGCATTCAACTGGGTATGAAGATTTAAGTCTTGATACAGGCCAAAATTTGAAGAATCCAAGAGACCCAAATCCAAATCTTGAAAATGAAACCCTTTGGATCTTCAAGTCTTCAAAACCCTCTCAAACTTAGAGCAAAAATATCAAAAAGTTCTATTTTATATGAAAATTATAATAATTGTTGCACTCTTAAAAATACACTATAACTAGTATTTATAGTTTTCACAGGTTTGTGCTGCAGCGGATCATTTGGCATCATAGTCGGAATCTCCAAGCTACTCGGTGATTCTCCCTTTGGTGTAGTTCATCGTCGTCTTGCACTAGCCTTCAGCATTGTCGTGCTCTAGGTCATTGGGCGACATTGTACTGCTTCGCGGAACTTCTCAGTGACGCGCCGACTGCTCCCTTTTTTCGCCGACTTGATCCTATCCCTCAGGGCTCAGCACACTGGAACGAAAGGTGAAGTAAGACCCTTCGGCGACTCGCCAAATGGACTCGGCGATCCTCAGGCCTTCATTTCTTCGTTCTTTTCAGCCTTTTAGTTCCTTTTTGCGACGTAGTGTCCATGCTTTCCTTCAAACTTCAAATACCTGAAACTTAAGGGTTTTCATCAGATATTGAGATAAAATAAGCATTTGAGGACACAATTTCTATTAAAATATAACCCTAAATGAGTCCAATTTGTGGACTCATCAACACCCCCAACTTAAACTTTTTCTTGTCCTCAAGTTCAGCAGTTCAACAAGGATGTCTCAAACAGTGCTACACAAGACGCAATTATGAATGTACACAACAAGACTCAATTTACTTATGGAAGTATCAATTGTGTACTCAAAGATTCATGTTGTGACACACCATTACCAAAGATTCTCAAGCTCGCAATACTTGCTTCAAATGCACGTTCAAGCTCAACAAAAGCCTTTGAATTCCCTCACAAAAATGATGATTCAATTTTCACATTCAAAGGTATAATCAATTTAAAGTTCATGAATTAGATACAACGCTCACACTCACAAAGATGAACACAATGCATGCTTTCACCCATAGGTTTACCCGTATTTTCCAATCAACATTTGTTTCGACTTTCTCAAGATCACAAAGGTCTTACCAAGGCTTGTAACGGGGTTGAGTGTAAAGGTATGGTCATTTAGGCACAGTGACTTTTATCCTCATGAAATGTGGTGCTCTCAACATTTCCTTTCTTTTTCCTTCATCATTTTCATTAGTGCATCATAGGGCATCCTATTATTCGCTTCCCATGGATTGTTTGAAACCCTATTTCTTTGGTACTTTATTCCACAACTTGTTTTTTCTTCTCTTTTTCTCTTTCTCTCTTTTTTATATGGAGGGGTTTCATTTTTCTCAACACCATGGGTTAAATGAGACTTTTCTTGCACTTCTCGACTTTCCCTTTTATTTTTCACCACACCCCAACTTAGGCTTTTGGCCTAAGTTGGCTATTCAATTAAGCACAATTCAAGAGGATTATAGGTAATGGATTAAGAAAGGTTTAGTTTTCATCAAAGTTTCTTCCAAAGAAGGGTAAGGCTCAAAGGGTGTTCAAGAGAGAATCACACGCTCACAAGGTAGGTCACAAAAGAAGAATATGTCAAATTGGTTCACACTCTTTGAAGTTACCTAAGATCATATCAGTAGAAAGTCTTACTTAGTCAACCGGACCAACAGGGCAAATTCTAGGTGTTCCCATGCATGGTTCCAGGTAAGCTTATCACTCAAGGCATCAACACTTAAGTCAAACAAGACTCCACACTTTTGCTAGTGTGCAACGGTCATCACAAGAGAATCGATTTGATAAATGGCTAATCAGAACAAGATGCAAAGAGTTCACAAAATGTTTATGCAACTTTATTTGGCCTCATCGTAGCCATACATTCATGTACGTTCGATTGTAAGCACTATTCAAGTCATGGGTATTGATCGAAAATGAGACTCAAATTTTCCAAGGAACAGCCACATTCAACACATGAGAGGTGGCACAAATTTTTTGGAAGGGTCAAAATCATTTTGCAATTTAAAATAAAAGGAGCCACAAGCTCAAACATCCACAGAAAAGCAGTATTAACACGATTTTAAACAGAACAGCCCAAATATAAACACAAAACATGAAGAAAAGTAGCACACAAAAGGTCTGGGCCTCACCCCACCACAAACAAAAACATTTTTCCTCAAATGCAAATAACAAAATATCCAAAATGTAAATTAAAGGAAGACAGAGAGGGAAGTAAAGAAGGGATCTTGTCTAAGTTGTCTCTCTATCTGCCTTAGCATCAGTGCCCGAAGTCGCCTCAAGGGGGAACAGCGGGACCGGATTCACCAAGGTCTGTTGAGTGTGTATCTGCCAGAAAGATATGCACGCTCTGCAAAATCCTCTGGCCCATGATGGAATATTAGGGTCCAGGGTAATGGTCTTCCTGGCAGAAGTGGACCTTTTTCCCTTGCCTTTCCCAGTAGTTGTGGTCAATTTCATGGCTTTGCCTTTCGACATAGTTGTCTCCTCATTTATCGCACTCCCTTTTGACTTCTCTTGGGTTGGTTTTATTCTTTCCACAACTTTTGATTTAGTCATGTCTGCAAAGTCTTGAAGAGAAATTTGACAAATTTAAACAAAAGCAAAGTGGAACTTATGCAGACAAACTCGCCAAGCCAGATGGCGAATTGTTGAATTTCTTAGGCGAGCTAGATCAGGCTCGCCAAAGGAATTAGCTCTAAAACTGTAGAAAGAAGGCGAAAGGGGAACTTCTTCGGTGGGTTACTGATTGATTTCGGTAGATCGTCGATAGTTTTCGGCGAACCAGGGTAAGTCCACCGAAAGTTTCAGTGCATAAAGGTTCAACGGTGTAGGTAAAGGGCGAAAGAGAAAACTTTTGGCGAGTTGCCAAATGCTTTCCGCGACATAAAGCTTCTCACCAAAAGTTTCAAAATTAATTATCAAATATAGCATGAAATAAAAGGCGAGATGGGGACATTAGGCGAATCGCCGAGTGGTTTGGCGACCTCGACCCAGCTCGCCAAACGTCCCAGTGTGCCTATTTTCAACCCAACTTCTCCAATTTAACCCTGCAACTCCCAAAAACAATATCAAAACATGCACCAGCTCAATTAAGGTAGGACCCATAACACCCAAACACAACCCCTCGAATTTTAATCCAGTTTAAGGCATGCAATTATGGGAATTCAACAATCATAACTACCCGAGCAAGGATATCAAATTAAATCATGCATGTAAACAATCTAATCCTCTCAGGGAGGAGTAGAACACTTTAACAAGATCATGTTATTGCAAATGCGTATAGTTTATGATAAATTAAACTTGGGGCATAGAGAACTAACCTTTTGTATCGCTAAAGAGAGGATTGAAATGCTAAGCGGCAATGTGATCCAAGTCCGAGAACAATTCAACAACTAAAATGCTCTAAAAGTGCAAGAAATATAGAAACTAGAATGCAGGTGTGAGTTTGGATAGGTAAAAAGTGAGGGACAATGAATGAAGTTGAAACTTTTAAACCTTTGGCTTGCAAAAACCATCTAGTTTTCTCCCACTCGGTGACATTAGTCAAGCTCGCCTACTCACTCGGTGAAACGCAGACTGTTTAGTTTCTTCTCCAAAATTTACAGGACCTCTGGTTTACGGGGGTCCAAACGGCGGTTTCCATCGTGATTGCCGACACGGTTGGCGATTCGCCAATAATTTCCAAAGCTCACCGAGTTTTACAGACTCCAATATTGAAGATGTCTTGAGTCAAACGGCGAATAAGATCGGATTCACCAACCTCTTCGGCGACTCACCTACTGGATCTATTGTTTGCCATCCTTCACTTTTTTGAACACCTCTCAAGCTTTAACATGTACAAACAACACACCATTATTCTACCAAGAAATAAAAAAAAGTAATTAAAGGGGTTTTGGGTTGCCTCCCAAACAACACCTTAGTTAACGTCGCGGCACGACACAAGATGTCTCGGTTTGAGGTGAGACGAGATATGACCCATTTGGGTCTCCAACTGCTTGATTGAAACAGAATAGGAGGTGACGGTCTGGCTAAGGGTAGAAACATCTTCTTTCATGCTTTTCAGCATTTTGTCTGACCCTTCAACTTTGTTGAGGATACGCGAGAGCATATCCTCAGACCTACCACCTTCTGAATCTTTAGGCTTCTGGCGCTCATGGGGAGGCACATATCTATCCTTTTCCCCATCTTTCCAGTTTGGATTTCAGTCCCTCCATTCATTAGCTCTGTCCTTCCAGCCTTCTTCTTTAGCCCAGCCTTGGTTACCACCCTGCCTTGGGTAGTTTGAACGATAGCCCTCGCCTTGATTTGCTAGAAAATTTACCATAGGGATTCAAATTCATCTCTTCAGGATTTGCACACCCGACCCCCACAATGTTGACACTACGAGTGCCAGGCCCCATGACATTTTTGGATAGAATGTCAAGATGTGTCATGATTTTGGCCATGTTTTGGTCTCTCTTATTGTCTTTTTCAATCTGCTCCTTAGATAGCTTGAATGTGAGAGGGGATACATGATCCTCGCGAGTGTACCACGCTTTGTTGATGGTTGTCATGCCATCTAAAAGTTGGGTTGCTACTACATATGGCTACTGCATTAAGCCTCCAGGCGAGAGTTGGTTAGCGACAACTTTGTTTACGAATCCAAACTCCGATAAAAGTATTGAAGTATCACGTTGTCAGTTAAACCGTGGGTTGGGCATTGCAACACCAACTCTTTGAACCTTAGCCAAGTTTCTTGCAGAGGCTTTCCTTCTAGATGTTTAAAGCTCTGGATGCTATCCCGCAGTGATATCATCTTCGAGGGAGGGAAAAATCACACTTGAAATGCGGTTATTAACTCCTCCCAATAAGTGATGGATTCATGTGGTAGCTCGGCTAGCCATTTGCATGCCTCTCCCATCAACGAGAGAGGGAATAGCCTCAACCGGACCGACTCCTGAGAGATGATTTTGAACGAGAATGTTCGCATACATCTACAAAGTTTTGAAAATGCTCGTGAGGATCCTCATAAACCAGTCAGCTAAAAAGTTTGTTTAGTTGCAAGAGTTGCAACATAGTGCTCGTTATGTGGAACACTGCATTTCCATCGGTCGGGGGTAAATGGATGGCTCCAACACCTCCCACGAGATGGGGGCCATTGATGTTGGGCTCTTGGACATCGTTGAGATTTCTGATGTCGTCTTGGTGTCCTACCTGGCTACCATTGCTACCATTATCACTCATGCTTTCTGAAATATTCACACAGTAAACGAAACAAAACTAAAAATTAGGTAAGTAGACTACAACTAAGAAGAACAAAAATTCTACTAATCTAAGAATTCCCAAATAGACCAGCCTACGCCTTAACCCACTCACTCTTTCGAGCTGAGTGTGTGGGAATGAGACTAGGATTCACTCTCTCGAGCTAAACCTCATGTCGACTCACTCTCATCAGCCATCAATTTAGTAGTTTTAGTTTTACGACCTCTCTCTTCAGCAAGCCAAAAACAAATAAATAAACTTGTATTTGCAACTACAAATTCATTAAATTCATCCACAACTACTAAATGAAATCACAATTAAACTATGATTAAACTATCAGCAAATAAGACCCAACAATTATCTTAACCCATATTCGCTAAATCACACCCTAAGAATTGGGGGTTTTAGCCACACATGTATAAGAGATAGAAATTTATACCAAGTTGAGCTCGCATTCAACTGGGTATGAAGATTTAAGTCTTAATACATGCCAAAATTTGAAGAATCCAAGAGACCCAAATCCAAATCTTGAAGATGAAACCATTTGGATCTTCAGGTATTCGAAACCCTCTCAAACTTAGAGCAAAAATATCAAAAAGAACTATTCTATATGAAAATTATAATAATTGTTCCACTCTTAAAAATACACTCTAACTAGTATTTATAGCTTTCATAGTCAGAATCGCCGATCAACTCAGCGATTCTCCCTTTGGTGTAGTTCATCGCCATCTTGCACCAACCTTCAACATCGTCGTGCTCTGGGTCATTGGGCGATATGGTAATGCTTCACGGAACTTCTCGACGATGCGCCGACTGCTCCCTTTATCCGTCGACTTGATCATTTCCTTCAGGGCTCAACATATTGGAACAAAAGGCAAAGTAAGACCCTTCGGTGACTCGCCAAGTGCACCCGGCGATCCTCAGCCCTTCATTTCTTTGTTCTTTTCAGCCTTCTCGTTCCTTTTTGCGACGTAGTGTCCATGCTTTCCTTCAAACTTCAAATACCTAAAACTTAAGGGTTTTCATCAGATATTGAGATAAAATAAGCATTTGAGGACAAAATTTCTATTAAAATATATCCCTAAATGTGTCCAATTTGTGGACTCATCACTACCCATAACAACCTGCTCAAGGCATCAGCAACAACATTAGCCTTACCTGGGTTATAAAGAATACTCATGTCATAATCCTTCAGTAACAAGCTCTAACCACCTTCATTGTCTGAGATTAAGCTTTTTCTGACTAAACACATATTAGAGACTCTTGTGATCGGTAAACACATCCACATGAACACCATAAAGATAGTGACGCCATATTTTCAAAGCAAATACTACGGTAGCCAACTCTAGATCATGGGTTGGGTAATTCTTCTCGTTAACTTTCAAATGTCTGGAGACATAAGCTATAACTTTACCATTCTGCATTAACACACAACCCAAACCAACTCTGGACGCATCACAATATACAACAAAGCCTTGCGTACCTTCTGGTAAGGTCAATACTGGGGCAGTAGTCAACCTCTTTTTCGATTCCTTAAAGCTTTTCTCACAAGCTTCAGACCATTGAAATTTCATTGTTTTCTGAGTCAACTTGGTCAAAGGGGATGAAATAGATGAGAACCCCTCTACGAATCTTCTATATTATCCAAGCAACCCTAAGAAACTCCTAATATCAGTTGGAGATGTGGGTCTAGGCCAATTCTGCACTGCCTCAATTTTCTGAGTATCAACTCTACTTCCATCACCAGAAATGATGTGGCCTAAGAATGCCACAGACTCAAGCCAGAATTCACACTTAGAAAACTTGGCATACAACTCTATATCCTTTAGAGTTTGGAGAACTATTCTGAGATGGCTAGCATGATCTTCCTCATTCCTCGAATAGATTAGTATGTCATCAATGAATATGATAACAAACATATTTAAATAAGGCTAGAATACTCTATTCATAAGGTCCACGAATGTTGCAGGTGCATTAGTTAAACCGAACGACATGACCAAAAACTCATAATGACCACAATGGGTCCTGAATATTGTCTTAGGAATATCACATTCCCTTACTTTCAACTGCTCTTTCAACTCTTTTAACTCTGCGAGTGCCATCCTATATGGCGGAATAGATATAAGACGAGTATCAGGAAGAATATCTATACCAAAGTCTATTTCTCTCTCAGGAGGGACTCCGGGAAGATCATCTGGAAAGACTTTTGTAAACTCTTTTACTACTGGAACTGACTGAATAAGAGGTATCTCAACACTAGAGTCATTAACTCAGACTAAGTGATAGACACACCCCTTGGAAACTAACTTTCTCGCCTTAAGGTAGGAAATAAAATGACCCTTAGGCACTGCTGAACTGCTCTTCCACTCTATAACTGGTTCACTGGAAACTGAAACTTGACTACTCGAGTTCTACAATCTTTTGATGCATAACAGGCTTCAAGCCAGTCCATACCTAAAATGACATCAAAATCTATCATATCTAACTCAACCAAGTCAACCATGGTAATCTAGTGATTGACGAAAATTGTACAATCATGATAGACTCTTTCATCTAGAATAGACTCACCAACAGGTGTAGAAATATTGAAGGGCTCAATAAGTTGCTCGGGAAGAACATCAAAATTCATCGCAACATAAGGAGTTAAAAAAGATAAACTCACTCCTGGATCTAGAAAAGCATAAACATCAAAGTTAAAGACTTAGATCATACCAGTGACAACATCTAGTGAATCCTCTTGCTCTTGGCGACTAGTGATGGCATAATCCTCCGCCTACCCCATAAGTAGCTCCTCCAGATGCAGCTCTGTCTGGTGGAGCAATTGAAGAATATTGGGCTCTATTTCCCCCATTACCATTACCTAGTCTGTTCTCAGGACACTCTCTCATAAAATGACCATTCTGACCACACTTGAAACAACCAGTGGAGCCATCACGACACATTCTTGAGTGGTTCCTACCACACTTAGCACATGCAGGAGTCTCATTACCTCCTTGTGCAACACTGCCTTGAGAGTAGGCAGGTTTAGCTCTGAAATTCTGACTATTGTACTCACATTTGTTCTTTAGTGCAGATATTGGAGTAGGTCTCTTTTGTTTCTGTTGAAAGAAAGAGTGCTAAGCATTACTCTTCTGCTGCCCGGACTCATTCCCTGATGTCTAAGCCCTCTTATTCTTAAACTCTTCTGTATCTCTCAGCTTATCCTCCTCAACTTGTTGCACAGGGATCATTAGCCTAGGTATGTCTATATCCCATATCAGCATAGCTTTCTTGCTTTCCTTGCTTGAAAGACGAGACAACCTAGCAACGAATAAACTCATCATGCTCCTCATGTCAGCAACCATCTCCGGAGCATAGCGGGAAAGTTGTGTGAACTTCAAACTATACTCATGAACACTCATAGACTCCTGCTTAAGAGTGAGAAATTCTCTTACCTTTGCTTCGCTTAGCTCACAGGGAAAGAAACGCCCCAGGAAAGCACTCTCAAAAACTGCCCAACTCACAATCGGTTACGCGCAAGCACGAGTTAGAAAGAAACTATATAGAGATGAACTTTATCGCATGAAATGAGTATGAAAGAAGTGAGATAGTTCCTAAATGTTGCAACCTCTTAATTATAGATGTGTCACGCTTCACATTGATAACTAGGACTATACAGACATGACTTCATAGACTCCCTAGGACACTTGAACTCTGTGCTCTGATACGAAGTTTGTCACGCCCCAAGCCTACACCATGGGCAGGACTGGCAATCGAGAACCATTACTGGCCCCAAGTGAACCCTTGGTCCGACTTAACTCAACATAACTGAACCTTTAAAAGTAAACTAAAAGCTCAAAATATAACTTAGAATGTATTAAGATAACATTCAATGGCCAAAGTTGCAACTCAGGTCTCAAAACATAAGTCAATAACAAGATAATGACAAATGAACTAACTGATTGTCTATGAAGCCTCTAATAACTGAGATGGATGTCAGGACAAGACCCCCAACATCCTAATGATATAAAATGATAAAGTAATAAAAAGAGGATCCTTCGGAAGCAAGGAGGCTCACTAACAACTCTGAAGCTCAAATGAATCAACGATTCGCTGGATGTTGATCCTAGTTACCTGAATCTGCATCATAATAAGAGGCAGGCCAACTGGCATCAGTACATTGAATGTACGAGCATGCAAGGGGAAATCTAAAATAAGAAATAAGCTTGAAAGGAACTGAAGGAACATACCTGGGCTCAACTTAACTCATTTCAATATAAAGCAATAAAATAAATGCAATATAAAGAAAAGCTTTTAAAACATGGATAACAACTTTGTGTATTTACAAATAGAATAGTAACTCTGAATGTATGCAAAGATACAATATAAACTTTGAATGTATACAAAAATAATGTATGCAAAGATACAATATAAACTTTGAATGTATACAAAAATAAAATTAACTATGTGTATATAAGGATACAAAATACTAATATGGGAGTTTCTCTAACCGACAACCATCACTTAAGAGCTATTGTGATGATACAGCGTTTTGCCTCATGCTGCCAGGCCGTCCTATACCTTGACGAGGCAATAGAACCTCACTACTAAGTGGATCCACTAGTCTATGCTAAAAATCACTAAGGAATCATCTAAAAAGTATGACCTTTTTCTACCCATGATGGCTACATGGTTTATGGGGGCTGGGAGTTATCTGAACTCTCCCCCATATCGTGCTCAATACTACTCTCAAAATATAATACTATCTCTTATGTTTAAAAACATACTTCTTTCTATGGTTTGATATAATTGCTCAAAACTTAGCTCAAAGGCTATCTTGGAAATCAAAGTTTCACCTCTTGCTTAAATGTTAAATCATTTACTCTTTTCTGAAATCTAGCTCAAAGGCCCTTTGGAAATCTCAGTTTCCTTTCGTATTTAAATGTGAAAACATTTTAAACTCTTTGGTAATACAGTCCTCATATATTCTTTGAAGAAATGAACTTTAATCTTTACTCTTTACTCAACTCAAAACTCAAGTCTTAAAACAAATTTGAAACGGTTGTAAAAGACTTTTGGAAGACTCTAAGAACTTCTCTTGACTTGAATCTTAACTTTCCTTGAATTGAATTATGGATTCAAGGATTGTGATTTGTGATAGGAAAGATCCCATGATGTTTAGGAGTGTTTTTAGACAGTTAAGCATAAGAAAAGATCAAGAAATCACTGTCTGGAAGCAAATCCGCGACGTGGAGATGCATTTCATTATTTGGTCGCAAAATAACTTTTGAGGCAGAAAGTCCATGACCACTCCGCGCCACAGAGAAAGATTTAGTGAAATGATGGGGCAAGCCCGCGGCGCGGACTGGGATGCCAGATTTGTCCGACTTTCTCCTTCTTCATTTTCTAACCCCAATTTGCCTAAACTCAATTCTTTTTCTCAAATTCTCTTTAGATTTCGATACCCAACACATGTACACAGGAATCTAAATCAAAACAACTCTAACAATCAACTTTGAACTCTCAAGAACTCCTCAATCTCATCCCAAATTCAAGAACGAAAGCAATTCAAGAATACAACTCAAGAACATCAAAGTCTCAATCTTTTACGACGAAAATCATACTGAAATGAACATGTTTGGCGTATGGGTGAACGAACTCAACACTATTTGATCTCACATACCTCGTAGGGATCACCCCTTGACAAAATCCACAAGCCTAGCTTCAAGAACTTGACGATTCCTTGCCTCTTCTCCTCTTTTCTCCTCTTCTTTTCTCTTCTCCCAAAACCCTAACTTGTTTTTCAAAAGCGTAAACTGAATCCAATCAGTTTAGATCCCAACTTAATTACCAAAGACGAAATTAATTAATAGGGTAGTGAAAAGACCAAAGTACCCTTCTAAAATCCGGTTTTGACTTTTCTTATCTAGACAGCCCAACTTCAAATGGGCATATCTCGCTCGTACGAACTCAAAATCATGCAAATTCAGTGACGTTCGAAATATAATTCGAATACCTTTCCTATGGTATCCTTAAGCACACCTAAATCATCCTGAGCTAGGAGTTATGGTCGTTTGAAGTTGACCCAACACTCATACTTAGCTTAATTTTGTCAATCTTTCCAAATTTGATTATTTCCAAAAAATGGTTTCTTTCTAATTCCAAGTCTTTCTAGTAGCGGGGTGTTACAACTACTGCCTATTTATGTGATTTGGACTGTCAGGATGTTTGCTTCAAAATAGTTATTACTATATAAACATTGCCCTTTTGTTTTACTTATTTACTATTTCTTAAAATTTCAGTATTTTAGTTAAAGAAAAGTTCATATGACTTGTAATAATGCCAGTTGAAGTTTGTATTAGTTTAATTTTTATTATTTATTTAATAACTAATTTATGTTAGGAATGTATTATCAAGCTAACCAGACTTCTAACTTCAAAATATATTATTATATAATGTTCTGAATTCTTTTTTTTTTAAAACTCACAACAAATTTGAAAATAAGTGGATATATATGAATCATTTAAAATTTATCATTTACTAAATAATTTTTTTTTCAGTAATATGGAATAAACATTTTCATGTTGTTCCTATACTAAATTAAAATCTAATAACTATAAAAAAAATGGGAACATTAATTAAAAGTCCTATTAATTCATGTAAGTATAAAATTTATTAGAAATTCAGCTATTGCACATTAATTCTTTAGTTATAACATTAGAAATTATCTTAGTTATTACTAATTATTTCAAACGTTATTCACATTCTTTTACATTAATTAGTTATAATATAATGAATTCTCCTAGTTATTACATTAATTATATCTATCTTTCATCTTTCCTTATATTAACCTTTGACGAATAACATATATAGCACGGTATAATAATATGAAAAATTATTCTTCAAACCATCCTATGGGTGATCTACATTCCCTCCCATAGAGTGCCTCAAACGGTGTCATATCTATGTTCACCACGACTTTTCAAAACGTCTAAATTAACTCGTACCTACGTGGAAAGACAAGGAGGATGGGTAATAAATTTTGAATGATGTGGTATGTCATATTTTAAGGGTTGTATCTCAAGTTTTGAAGTTAGGTAAGTGGCAAAATAAAAGTTGGCGAAAGTTATCGTAAGTTCCTTTTTAAAGCGTTTTCTAAAATTTGGGACAAATGTCTTGGATGTTTACTCCCAATATAGAAAGAGTTAGAAGGCCTATCACCCATTAAATTGAAGGCCTATGAGTCTAGTTTGCAATGCATAAAACCTCGTATCCAACTGAAATCGGATTAAAATGTTATGAGGGTTTTACTATGGACTGCCGGAGCAGAATCCGGGTCGGATTCGGGTTGGGTCAAAAATGTGGTATGTCGGCTTATTAAACGTTTTAAGCCATGAAAACATTTATTTTCACTTCCAAACCAGAAATAAAGTTGAAGAGAGGGTTCCTATGGAGTTCTTTCATGATGAAGGTTAGTTTTTGACGATTTCTACCATTAAAGGTTGCCCCTGTGCCTAGAAACGTGATCTCTACACGTGGTAATCATTTTTCCCTTCTATTAGCTACATTTGGAGCTAGATTTTGAAGATATAAATTTGTAGTTATTAGTGTTTCTCCAAGGTTTACACTTGGTTAACTAAGGTAATCATCTTGGGACTCTTTTATGATTGTTTTTATGAATTTCTACTAACGTTTCGACAAGTTGGGGCAATATGAAAAATCTGCCGATTTAAGATTAATTATGAACTATTTATAGGTGTGTACCAGCTGTGTATATTTAGTGTTTGTGAAGCTTAGGACATAAGGAACAACTTTCGTGAAGGAACTACGGTCTTTTGAGCGTTCATTGGAAAGGTATGTTAAGGCTATTCCATTCTTACGACATGTTTCCTTAAAGCTTAGGAGCAATGTAATTGGGTTGTTATCATTGTTATACTTGTGGCCCTTATTGTTGATTGTTGGCTGCTCGAGTAGATATAATCTTCCCTTGTCTGGATTCTTATTCAGTTAGTGGGGTCCCTATGTTGGACACGACTTAGAGGTTATTTGTATAGGCTACTTATAGCTAAATTGCTCGCTTTTAGCCTATTGAATTGTTATTGTTTCCATTGGGGCTATTGTGGTTAGGTGCAGGAATGTGATTTATGCTTAGAAGGGTTATTTTCTGCCTATGGGGATATATCGATGCCTAGAAGGGCTATGAGTTTCCTATGGGGCTATATTGATGCCTAAAAGGGCTATGAGTAGCCTACAGGGATATATTGACGGCTAAGAAGGCTATGTGTTGCCTACAGGGCCATGTTGTTTCCTAAGAGGGCTATGAGTTGTCTATAAGTTATATTGATGCCTAAGAGAGTTATGTGCTACCAACGGGGTAATATTATTGCCTAAGAGGGCTATGTGACTGCCTACAGGTCTAGGGGACTACTGATATGAGTATATAGATTGATTGACACCTTCTGGGCTTATGGGGGCCTGGGTAAGTGGTCTTGTGTGTTGTTTGTACCTGTTGAGCTTATGGGGGTTTAGTTAGGTTGTTGTTTTATTATTTTTGATATGTATAGCTTTAGGAGTAGGTCAGTACACTAATCTTATCCTTGATTTATTAATCGGATTACTCCATGTATATTAGGATACCTGCTCATGGTCTATTGCCTTTCATATTCGGTATATTATTTTGTATTGATGCCCCATTTCCTAGGGATACTGCATACATACTTGCAGGTCCAAACAGACGACCCAGTAGACCTCCTCAGCGGTAGGATTGACTTCTGTCCCATTGGCTAGCCCATTTCCTCCAGAGTTGTGAGGTTTATTAGCTTTTTTTGGATATATCTTTATGGGTAAGTTGGGCCCTGTCCCGCCAATCTTTACTACTCTTAGAGACTTGCAGACTAGTGTGTGGGGTCTATAGCTACGTTATGGTGCTGGCCTAGTTTGTTGGTTTGTTGAGGATTGTTAGTTGTTTAATGTATTATCTTGATATATACCTACTTTAAGTTTTGGTATAGAGATCATGGTGGTCTCGACGGCCCAATCAGGACTTTTATGCTAGTTGGCTATTTCTTTATATGAACTCTTAGGAGTAGCTGTTTCTTTTATGGATCTATTTACAGGGACCTTGCCGGCCGAGGGCTTAATTTTATGTCGAGATATACTTGTTTGTTTTCTTGATTGTGTGTGGCTTCCATGCTCTAGTAGCAAATGGTTCAGCAGGGTCGGCTCGAGCCTGCGTTTTGGCATTTGGAGCCAGTTGCACCCCTTGAATCTGGGGTGTGACACTATGATGGAGTGATAACTATTATTATAGGAGCACTCACATAACGGTAGGAACTTATCCCAATGTCCTTCAAAATCAATCACACATGCCTTCAACATGTCTTCTAACACTTGAATAGTCCTTTCCGACTGCCCATCCATCTGCGGATGAAAAGTTGTACTAAAAGTGAGTTGTATGCCCAATTCATCATGTAATTTCCTCCAAAATTTGGATGTGAATTGATATCACAGTTTTAGATGACAGAAAGGGGCACCCCGTACAGCCTTACTATCTCTTTTACATAAACTTTAGCCAACTGTTGAGCAATATAATCTATTCTGACCGGAATAAAATGGGTTGACTTAGTCAATCTGTCAACCACTACCCAAATAGAATCAAATTTTCCCAAAGTCTTGGCAAGACGAACCACGAAGTCCATCTCTATCATTTCCCACTTCCATTTCGGAATTGACACTCTCTGAAGCAAACCTGCAAGCCTTTGAAGCTCATACTTTACTTGTTGGCAATTTTGACACTTAGCCACAAATTCCGCTATATCTTTCTTCATGCCCGGCCACCAATATAGTCGCTTCAAGTCTCGGTACATCTTGGTAACACCCGAATGAATGGAATACCGCGAACCATGGGAATCTGCCAATAAATTGTGAATCAAGTTGTCCACTCTAGGGACACAAATCCATCCTTTCAAATTGAGTACATCCCCCACATCAAAAGTGGTCTCTTGTGCCTTCCCAGACACTGTTTTATTTTTGAGTTCCTTCAATTGCTCATCCTCAAACTGTTTTGCCTTGATCTCCTCAATGAATGTGGCCCTTACTTCGATGCTGGCTAACACCCCACCTTTCTCTGAAATGCCCAACTGCATAAACATAGACTCCAAAGTCTGAATATCCTTAGCCAAGGGTCGCTTGGATACACTCAAGCAAGCTAGACTACTCGTAACTACTGTCTTCCGACTTAGTGCGTCTGCCACCACATTAGCCTTGATCGGATGATACAGATGGTCACATCATAATCCTTGAGTAACTCTATCCACCTTCGCTATCTTAAATTCATATCCTTTTGAGTAAACACATGTTGCAAGCTCTGATGATCAGTAAATACCTCACACTTAACACCATAAAGGTAATGCCGCCAGATCTTAAGAGAAAACACTACATTTGCCAACTCTAAATCATATGATGGGTAATTCCTCTCATGCACCTTCAATTGCCGCGATGCATAAGCTATAACATTTTTATCCTGCATCAACACAGCACCCAAACCCGAATGTGAAGCATCACAATAAACAATAAAATCTTTACCTTCCACCTGTAATGCTAGAATAGGCGATGAGGTCAAAAGAGTCTTGAGCTTTTGAAAGCTCACATCATACTTTTCAATCCATCCAAAGGGTACCTCTTTCTTGGTCAAACTTGTCAAATGTGTGTCAATAGAAGCAAAGTTCTTCACAAATCGACAATAGTAGCTAGCGAGCCCCACAAAACTCCTAACTTCGGTCATAGAGCTTGGCCGAGCCCAATTCTTAACCTCTTCAATCTTTTGGGGATCTACCATTACCCCTTCTTTTGAAACTACATGCCCCAAAAAGGTAACCGATGTCAACCAAAATTCACACTTGGAACATTTCGCATATAACTTTTGTTTCCTAAGAACACCCAGAACAATACGGAGATGGTCGGCATGTTTTTCCTTACTTCTCGAATAAACCAAAATGTCATCAATAAATACTATAACAAATGAATCAAGAAAGGGTTTGTACACACCATTCATCAAACTCAAGAAAGATACAGGTGCATTTGTAAACCCAAACGACATAACTAGAAACTCATAGTACCCAGAGCGAGTTCTTAACGCCGTCTTGGGCACATCCTCAGCCTTAATCTTTAACAGATGGTAACCAGACCATAAATCGATCTTAGAGAAAACTTATGCACCTTGCAACTGGTCAAACAAATCATCTATCCAAGGCAATGGGTACCATTTTCGAATGGTGACCCTATTCAATTGTCGGTAATATATACACATCTTCATACTACCATTCTTTTTCTTAACAAACAAGACTGGAGCACCCCACGGTGAAGCACTAGGAAGAATAAAACATTTATCAAGAAGTTCTTGGATTTGAACCTTAAGCTCTCTTAATTCTGTCGGAGCCATCTGATACGAAGGGATTGAAATGAAGCGGGTACCAGGTCCCAAATCAATGCAAAAATCTATATCTCTATCCGGAGGCATACTAGGCAAATCAATAGGAAACACTTCTCTTAATTCTGACACCACAGTAATAGACTCAATAGAGGGAGACTCAACCTCAACATCCCGAATTTGAGCCAAGCAGCCCTGCCCTACCAGTTTCCTAGCCCGAATGGAGGATATGATCTTAGCTAGCTTAGGCTTGTACACCCCTTCCCACTCTAATTTTTCCCTACCGGGGTCTCTAGTCATAGATTTCGTATTACAATTTAACACATCATAATAGGGGGACAACCAAGTCATGCCTAAGATTATATCAAAGTCATTCATATCCAAAATCACCAAATCAGCCCAAGTCTGAAAACCCATAAACAAGATAGGACAAGCACGATATACATGGGTGACTATGACAGACTCTCCAATGGGGTAGAAACATGGATGGGGGCATCAAGTATATCACAAATCATATCAAACTATGAGGCAAAATGCACGGACACATAAGAATAAGTAGAACCCGGATCAAATATCACATTAGCCATCCTGTCACAAATAAGATTAGTACATGTGATCACTGCAATAGGCGCCTCCACCTCGGTCTTGCCCGAAAAGGCATAACACTGAGCCTTGTCATCATGGAGGGAGACTTCCCTATCTGTCTGCACTATACCTCTGCTTGTGGTACTATTTCCCCTACCTCTATGACCTCGTTGATTTCCTCATCACCCACCTTGTGGACGTCCTCGACCATTATTACCATTTCCCATGGGTACCACTGCTCTAGTTTGTTGCTGTGCGGAATTTAATTTGTACGAGTGGGAACAATATCTCCTCATATGCCTAGGTTCTCCACAGTTATAACAAGTGCGATCAAAAGATGGCCTGCTGCCCGCCGAAGGTGCGGCTTCCTGGGAATCATGAATCAAATTCTGAGGTGGAGTTCCCCAGTAATTACATGTAGAAGCGAGGATAGCAGACTGAATTGGCCTCCCTGAACCTCTGGAGTAAGAACCTTGAAAGTTACCTGAATTCTTGGCTTTCTTAGCCAATGCCTTAGTCTGACCGTCTCGCCTCACCCCCTCCACTTTCTTCACGAAATATGTTACCGCATTGAAGCTTTTTCCTGCAGAGGTCATATGAACAGACAATACTTGCAACTCAGAATTTAGTCCCTTAACAAATAGGCAGATCCTCACTTCCTCGGTAGTCACCAATTGCATAGCATATCTAGACAAAGCATGGAACTTAGCCTCATAAGCAACCACAGACATACCACCTTGCTCCAAAGCCATGAACTCATATTTCTTGCAATCTCTCAAGGTCTGGGGCACATACTTTTCCAAGAACAGAGCATGAAACTAGGTCCAAGTGAGTGGGGGTAAAACTGAAGATCTGCATTCCACATAAGCTCTCCACCACTGTTTAGCCTCGCCCTAAAGTTGAAAAGTCACAAACTCTACTCCATGCTTATGGACAATTCCCAACTTATGAAACCTCTCATAACAATCCAGGATGAACTCATAGGCGTCCTCACTCTCAGAACCAAAGAACACCGGCGGTTTCAATTTCAAGAACTTAGTCAACATTTTGTGTTAATTCTCATTCATTACCAGACCCAACAAAGGATGGAAAAAGGCATCAGTACCTAATGCTGCATCTCCCATAGGACTAGTAACAGTAACGGGGCGGCTGGTTGGGGGTTCCGTAGCTTGCACTGCTGGAGGGAGTCCAGGACCAACCAATCCTTTCAGAAATGACATGATTTGTTGAACTAACACTGGGTTTAAGGGAGGAATACATGTAGCCTCAGCCTGCACCTCTTCCTCTTGTCCAATATTCTTTTCATCCTCAATCTCTACATTCTCCTCTATCTCTTCAGGATGCACAGGAGGATTCTCATTTTTGGGAGCATTATTAACCGGAGCTCCATCCCTAGTAGGTGCTACCCTTCCTAGGCCTCTACCCTTTGCTATTCCTATACCCCTGCCTAGACCGCGACCTCTTGTTGCGGATTTTCCTCAGTTGGCTCATTAACGGGAGCTAAGGGCCTGACGCCATTGAATCTAGTGTTAACCATCTGCGGACAGAAGAGTGAAGGAGATTAGATACCAATTTGGATCAGCAGATACCAAGGAACCAAGTTATAGCACAAAGGAGACAAAAGAAAATAGAGAGATTTCCTAAAGTCATATAGCCTATCGAAGAAAAGCACAGATGTCTCTGTACCGTTCAGCGAGACTCTACTAGACTCATTTTGGTACATCAAGATCAGCGAACCTAGGGCTCTAATACTAACTTTGTAACGACCCAGACCTTCGTGATTAGCCATACTGACCCTCCGGTGGGAGAACCATCAATACTAATTATCCAACCAAAGAACTACACAACTTTATCAAAACTAAGGCATTTAAAGATACAGAAGCAGGTTTAAATGCAAGAGCCAAATATAGTTCCCATCAACTCCCAAATGATCTAACAATGACTAACAAAACATTACGGAAATTATTCCCTAGAACCTGAAAGTCAATGTACCAAAACTCTAACAAGGAATATAAGTCTAAAAGAAATAGGTACAACCCAATTAAACATCAGAAAACCTATGTACTAGTCTAAGTCCGAAGATGTGGACTTAAACAAAAAGAGAACTCATGGCAGCCCGGAAGAACTAGCTTACCCTTCAATTCGATTGATCACTGATCTTGTAGACGAGGCATGTCAGTAGCCGCCTGAAGATGCCATGTACTCAACAAAGAAAGAGCAAGTGCAGTATCAGTACACAACCACAATGTACTGGTAGGATCTCCCGGATATCCCAATAAGTGAAACATATGCAAATAATCACAACATAATAAAATAGGCATATACCGAACATGTACAATATCAGTCATCTTATCAAGAGCAACGAACAATTTCACATTCTCAAATACATCAATACGACAAGTCAATGGTCCTCTCATGGAACCCACACCCAAACTGTTATTGTACCGATACGTGGTACCCAATCCAAGTTATTGTACCGAACATGACACCTAATCCCATATATGCACCGAAACGTGGCACTCGATCCAAGTTAGTCTGTTGGAACGTAACACCCGGTCCATTCAAAAAGCCACAATCACAATCACAATGTACATTCTCATAATCACACAATCAAGTGTTGATTCATGGCATACAATTATACAATCATACTCATTTACGATTAGTGTGATCAATAATGCAACATTAACATACATACATGCATTAAGATGAAGTAATTACTAACATACATCACAACAACATGAAATCACAACCATCACCTACCTCGAACAAAGCTTGAATCATCCTAAGAAACTTGATTCTTCCCTTTCCAGATTCTTTCCGCTTGCTCTAGGTCTACAAACAAACAATTCAATACAGGGATCAATAATTAAGGTCTAATTTACCCGGATTATGACAAACCCAATAACCTAAGACCCAAATTATGATCCTAAGATGTAGTTAGGGTTTTTCCCACCATTCAAAATTGTTCAAAACCCTCCCCTAATGATATACAATCAAGATTTTACATTCTACGGATTGAAAAACGGAATCACGGAGTGAAAACCTTACATTTAGCCTCAAGAATGGTGAAAAACCGTCAAGAACGCACTTGGGGTCGTCTCCTAGCTCTTGAATAATAACGTTTCAAAGACATTTCATCCAATTCTAAGCGTCCACGGTCGTTAATCCGTATATAACCCAACTAAATGAGTTGGGGTCGAATCCCACAGGGAGCGGTATGTGCTTAAGACTCAATTGAGAAGTACAAATATGATCAAATTAGTCATAGGAATAGAAATTATCGAATAAAGACATTATTCAAATCAGGGGGTTACACGAATGTCAAATGAGGGGTTTTAGTTTGAATTATCAACTACAAACAACAATAAACAATACGAATTAACAATAGTGAGACGGGTTCTTGGGATGTGATTCGATTATAGGCTAATATAGACAAATGGGTAATTGCAACTATTAGAAAATAGCTAAATATTAGTGAGTAAGTTAGACTATAGAAGAGGTAAACTTTCTCTCGAACAATTTACCCCAAATCAAGTCGATTTCTCTCGAACATCAACAAGCATGCAAAATAAGAACATCCCACACCTTTGTCCATTCACTCTCTCGAGTTGAATGTATGGAAAAGGGTTTAGGGTTCACTCTCTCGAGCTGAACCCATAACCCAATACCCACATACCATCAATCAATAATCTTAGTTTTAAAACCTCTCTCTCGAGCAAGAAAAAACACAAGGGTAGAACTGCATTTGCAACTACAATTCTTAAATTAAACCACAATTAATGATTGAACTCACTTATAAATAGCATTTAAACTAACAATTAGTAATAGCCATAAATTAAATCAGCCCAAAATCGCATAATCACACCCCAATAATTGGAGTTTTAGCTAGACATCATAAAAAGATTTAAAAAAATCGTTACCAAATTGAGTTTCCATCAACTGGGTAAGATAGATTTCGTCTTTACAAAGGTCCAATTCGAAAAATCTCAAAGACCCACTTCCAATTTCTCAAAAGTGAAAAACTTCAATTCTTCAAAGCTAAGGAAAACTAGAGAAAACTTGTCTCACAATTCAAAACTTAATAATAGACTAAGATATTATGATATCAGATACTAAACTAAATGTTCAAAAATGTATTTATAGTCACCAAAAATGTGTTGCAAGAGTCACTAGGCGAAGTAAGTCGGGCTCGCTGAACCACTCGGTGATCTGCCTTTTGGTCATTTTCATCGCCCTTATGTCTTGGCATTCAGCAACCTCAAGGTCTGTAACTTTGGGCAATCTAACTTTGCATCACGGAACAACTTGGCGACTCTGACTGCTCCTTTCTATCACCAACTTGGATCTTTCTTTCAGGTATTGGCATATTGGAACTTTAGGTGGTCAAGTAGCCATTCGTCGACTCACCAAGTGGACTTGGCAATCACCAGGCTTGCCTTTTTTCATTCTTTCAGCCTGTTTTGTTCTTTTTTGCAAATTAGTGTTCTGGCTTCGTTCCTCAATCCATATACCTGGAAATCAAGAATTTTACATCATTTATTGGCACAAAATAAGCATTTGAGGACACTAAGTCTACATAAATAAAGCCCTAAATGAGTCCAAATCTCGGACTCATCAACACCCCCCAACTTAAACTTTTGCTTGTCCTCAAATAAAACTCAAGTTCAGCAGTTCAAAAAGGATGTCTCAAACAGTGCTACAAAAGGCTCAATCATGAATGCACACAACAAGACTCAACTTACTCATGCAAGGATCAATTGTGCACTTAAAGTTTCAAGTTGTGACTCACCATTATCAAAGATTTTCAAGTTCACAATACTTGCTTCAAATGCAAGTTCAAGCGCAACTAAGGGCGCTCCATTGCCCTCACAACAAAGATGATTCCACATTCACACAGTGGTTCAACACTTTAAGGCTCTGAAATTATATACAACTCTCACACTCACAAAGATGAACACATGCATGACTTCACTCATAGGTTTGCCCTTATTTTCCACTCAAGAATCGCTTCAGCTCACCCAAGATCAAATAGGTCTTTTCAAGACTTGTAACGGGGTTGAGTGTAAAGGTATGGTTATTTAGGCTCAGTGGCTGCTATCCTCATGAAATATGGTGTGAAATTAACTTTCTTTCCTTCCCTTCAACATTTTCACTCATGCTCAAAATTCACCCCATTATTCACTTCTCATGGAATAATGGACACCCATTTCTTTTGCAATTTTAACGACTTTATTTCACAACTTTTTTATTCTTTTTCTTTTTCATTCTTCTTTTATGTTTCTCTTTTTTTTTGTATGGAGGGGTTCCATTTTTTTCACAACCACGGCTCAAGGGAGATTTCTTCACACTTCTTGATTTACCTTCTATTTTCACCACACTTGGCCTAAGTTGGCTATTCAAATAAACGACACTTCATGAGGATTATGGGTGAATGGCTAAAGAGAGGTCTCATTTGCTCAAGTTTCTTCCAAGAAAAGGATAAGGCTCAAAAGGGGTTCAAGCAAGGTTCACACACTCACAAGGGTGGCCACAAAAGAGGTATATTGTCAAATTGTTTCACTCTTCAAAATTGTTGCCTAAGATCATTTCAAGAGCTTGCATCACTTAGTTAATTGGATCAACGGGGCAAATTCTAGGTGTCATCACACAAGGTTCACGGTAAGCTCATAACACAAGGCATTGACACCAATATCAAAAAAGACTCCACACTTTCTTTAGTATGCAATGTTCAACACAAGAGACTCATTCGATAATTGGCTAGTCACAACGGGATGCAAAAAGTTCATATATAATCTATGCAACTTCATTTGGCCTCATCGTAGACGAACATTCATTTCTATTCGATTAAGAGCACTATTCAAGTCAGTGGTATTGATCATAACTGATACTCAAATTTGCACAAGAACAACCACAATCAAACACAACAAGAGGTGGTCAAATTTTTTAGAAGGGTCAAAAACCATTTGCATTTAAAACAAGGAGCCATAAGGTCAAACATCCACAAAATAGAAATCAACAACACAATTACAACACAAAAACCCAATATATACAAAAACAGAAAGTAATCATAAGAGGTAGGTATGGAAATACCTCACCCCCACCACAAATAAAAGTAGTTGTCCTCAAATGCAACAAAATAGTAACAACAAATCAATAGAAATGACAGAGAGGGAGGTAAAGGGTCTACACAGTTGCTCCATCTGTCAGGGCATCAGTGCCCGATGCAACATCAACACTAGGGCCTACCATGGACGTCTCTGTTAGTGACGTCTGAATCACCAAATGTACAATCGTCTCCTCCAAGTCTGGCATGTTTCCATAGATGGTCTCCTCTGGCACCTCAATCTGCTCCTCGTCGGTCTCTGCCTCTGACTCATCGGCAACCACATCAACCAATTGCTCATCTCCAGTGGTGGCCAAAGGAATCTCAGAAGTAGCCGGGGAATCCATATCATCAGTTGCCTCCAATAGTGAAGTAAAGTCTGTGGAGTTGAAGTAGTCCACATCCTTCCTCAAATCTGCAACCTCGGCTTTCAAAGTCGTCACCTCAGGAGTAGTCCTCTGTCAACTCTCAAAAGTATCTACTCTCACTGTGAGAGTGTCAATAGATGATCGTAGGGGTGTTAGTGCAGCTAGGAAAGCACTTTCAATCATCCACGGTACCACAGCCTCCAATCGGATAGGCCTCACATCAGAAAAATAGACTAAGTGCCCTATCATCAGGATCATGGCCTGAGTGATCTTGGTGGGCTGGGAAGCAGCCGAAGAACTAGGAGTCTGGGAGGAAGTGGAAGTACCTGAAGTCCCGGAGGCTAGAGTAGGCAAAGATGCCTCTGCAGGTATAGAATCAACATCAACCTCTGGGGATGCATCCACCGGAGCTGCTCTCCTCCTGTCTGCCTCCTCCTAGGTGTACTCGGCCTCAATGTGTCAGAAATCAGTGGAAGATGTAGGAGTGACCTTGATATCCCTCATCTCATCACAAGGAACTCTAGCACGCTGGCCCAACTCTGTAATTAGGATCGGAAAGGGAAGGGACATATGGCTCTGCTTGGCCCTTATGGCCATCTCCTGCTCAATGATGACTCCCAAGTTAATGCTTCTCTAGGCTATTTTGGATCTGAGACAAGCCGCCTTTGAGTGTCGAAGGATGGACTCGTTCTGCGAAGGCATGATAGAGTTATTGATGAACCCGAACCAGTACCGAGCGGCAACATTCAGGTCCTTCTTCTCGATGGGAGCCCCATCCTCAATCCACCTTGAGGTGGTATCAGAAATCAAGGGCGTAAGCCAGCCGTTTAAGTTATCCAAGGACTACGCTATAGTCAAACCCTCATATGCATGTGCAAAACCTATAGCCCTGTCAAGTACAGTTTTGATGTGATCGCTACTGCACCCTACTTCTTTCCCTCGGACCATAACAGACTTCACTGATCTGAAAGCACTAGTCTTGTTCTTTCCCTTAGGCACCAGGTCACTGTTTGTTGTGTAGAATTCCCGGACCCATGTAGGAATATAGGGGCCTCGGGGCCTAGTGAACTGCTCAAACCTGTGAAACTGGAGAGTGTTCCTCACGGTGGAATATCTGCCAACTAAACCCTCTGTGGATAGCAGTGTCTCCTTGAGAATTGTCCTCAACCCGTCGGCCTTTAATCTGTTGAGTAGCCGGGGAGGAGGACTATCTGATGGCGGTGTTGGAACCACAGTCGGTGTCAGAGCTGGCACTGTATTAGCTGTAGGAGGGGTGGCCTCTGGAACTCTTGACGAATCTGGGCAAGACCTAGCACGAATCTCTGCCCGCCGGCACTGTAGAGGCTGGTCATCCTCCAGCTCAGAAAATGCAGCTTGGAAGTTAAAGGATTCTCCCTCGCTGCTAGAGTAGTGCTCCAGAACCTCAGATACGTGCTTCTTGCCCTTGCCTTTTCCTCCCTTTGGAGGTTCTTTCCTTCCCTTTTTAGAGGAGGTAGTTGCCCCCTCGTTAATAACTGTGCCCCGTGCTTTTTTGCGGGGAGTCATGTCTAAGTTGGTTCTAGCCATAACTGCAAAACACACCAAAATAAGTGAGAATGATTCACAAAAAAAAATGCAGACGTCATATTGCAAATAGACTCACCGAACCGATCGGTGAGTCGCCAAAAGGATTGGCTCAAAAATTTCCCAAAAAAATGGCTTGCTGGTGATGGGAAGGCCCATTCGGCGAATCGCCGACATCATTCGGCGAGCACAGATTAGCCCACCGAAAATAATAGTGCATTTTAGGGGTTAGGGGTGCAAAAAAAAAAGCGATCAACGAGACTTTCGGTGAGTCGTCGAGTGCACTCAGTGAGCTCATGCTTCTCGCCAAAATTTACAGAACCAACTCAACATAAACATGAAATTAAAGGCGATAAAGGGGGATTCGACAACCCGCCGAGTGGTTTGGCGAGCTTGACCCAGCTCGCCAAACTGTCCAATGTGCCATTTTCAACCCCAACTTCCAAAATCAACCCCGCAGCGCCCGAAAACAAAATTAAACCATGCACTTATTCAATTAAATCTAGATCCATAAGACCCATGCCACCGGGGTACTTAGACTTTCCCTAGTTTGGCCAAACATGGCCATTTTATGACTTTATCCCTTAAATATGACATCTAACGCTTCATCATTGGGCAAAGCACGTCCTTTAGCACAAATTTGGGTTACTTAGACTTCACCTGACTAGACTCAACAACGATTAAGCACAACCCAACAATTTATGACCAATTTTTAAGAACGAATGTTAGGAAATTAACAATTTAGGAACACAATATTGAAATTCAAAACAGGCACACAAGCACACATTTATGATTTCAAAGAGGCCCAGCACACATCAACAAGGACAATACAATTGCAAAAGAGTTTAACCGCTAATTAAGAGTTTGGGGTTTGAAAAAATAACCTTTAATGCCGAATATACGATTTGAAATGTTATGCGGCAAAGATTTCCAACTTTAAACACAATATCAACAACCAAAAAGCAAGAAAATGCGAGAATATAGAAAATACAGAGTGCGGGTATGATTGTATTGAAGTTAAAAAGTGAGGGAATGTGAAAGAGTTTGAAATTTTAAACCTTTGGCTTTTTAAAACCGTTCAGTTCACGCCCTTTCGGTAATATTAGTCGACCTCGCTGAACCACTCGGCGACACGCCGAGTGGTTACTTACCTCGCCAAGTTTTACAGGACTTCCAGTCAACCTAGGATCCAAACGGCGGACAACGCCGGGATCGCCGACCTGTTCAGCGACAGGCCGAGTTGTCCATGGGTCCGCTGAGTTTTACAGTATCTAACCTGTTAACTTGAGTCCAACGACAGTCCAAGTCGGGATCGTCAACCTCTTCGGCGAGTCACTGAGTGAACTATTGTCTCGTCAACCTGCATTTTTCAATCACATTCCATACTTTAACCTACACAATCAACACACTATTATTCCAAGAACAAAAAGAAAGCAAATAAAAACTTGGGTTGCCTCCCAAGCAGCACCTTAGTTAACGTTGTAGAACGACGCAGGTCCTTACTAAAACTTCATTCTTGGGGTTTGCCATAGTATCACTAGGCAACCCCCTTGCTGTCTCGAGTTTAGATGAGAAGAAATTTGACTCATTTGGGTCTCCAACTGCTTGATAGAGACGGAATAAGAAGTAACCGGCTGGTTAAGGGTCGATACATCTTCTTTCATCTCTTTCAAAATTTTATTAGACCCTTCAACCTTGTTGAGAATACGAGAGAGCATATCCTCAGACCGGCCACCCTCAGAAACATTGGGCTTTTGACTCTCGTGGGGAGGAACATACGTACCCTTCTCCACATCTCTTTCTTTTCAAGTGGGGTTACGATCCCTCCACTCTCTATCATGATACACACCCAACACCCACAGCATTTACACTTCTAGCACCAGCTCCCATGAAATTCTTGGCTAAAATGTCAAGTTGGGTCATCATTTTTACCATGTTCTGGTCCCTCTCTTGGTCTTTCTCAAGTTGCTCCTTCGTGAATTTAAAAGTGAGAGGGGAGACCTGATCTTCGCGAGTGTACCAAGCCTGATTAATTTTGGTCATACCATCCAAAATTTGGGCTGCTATAATGTAAGGTTGTTGCATCAAACCTCTCGGAGAAAGTTGGTCAGTTATGCCCTTGTTCATCGAATCAAGGCTTCGGTAAAAATATTGCAGCAAAACGTTGTCGGGCAAACCATGAGTTAGGCATTGCAAGACCAACTTCTTAAATATTAGCCAAGTCTCATGAATTGGCTCACCCTCCAAATGCTTGAAGCTTTGGATGTTATCCTGAAGTGTCATTATCTTCGAAGGAGGGAAATATCGTGCTTGAAATGCGGTGACAAGTTCTTCCCACTAAGTGATGGAGTCTCTTGGCATTTCAGCCGACCACTTACATGCTTCTCCCATTAAGGAAAATGGGAAGAACCTCAATCGGACCAACTCTTGGGATATGTTCTTGAAGGAGAACGGCCCGCAAACATCAACAAAGTTCCTTATATGATCATGGGGATCCTCATGAGCTAATCCACAAAACAACCCCTTCAATTGTAAGAGTTGCAATAAAGTGCTCCTATACAGCGTTCCCTTCAGCCGGAGGAAAGTGAATGGCACCAATTCCACCCACCAGATGAAGATCATTAACATTTGGCTCATTGACATCGTTGAGGTTACCGATGTCATCTTGGTGACCCACTTGGCTACCATTGCTTCCGTTGACACTCATTTCCTCTGTTTTAACTAAGCAACACACAAACCAAAACTAAAAATAAGTAGATTCTACTATGACTAAAAAGAGAAAAATTCAACTTCACCAAAAGAATCTCAAACAACACCACTCCCCGGCAGCGGCGCCATTTTGATTAATGACGTTTCAAAGAAACTTCACCCAATGCTAATCATCAACGGTCGTTAATCATTATATAACCCAACTAAATGAGTTGGGGTCGAATCCCACAGGGAGGGGTACGTGTTTAAGATTCAATTGAGAAGTACAAATATGATCAAATCAGTCATAGAAATAAAAGTTATCGAACAAAGACATTATTCAAATCATGGAGTTACACGAATGTCAAATGGGGGGTTTTGGTTTGAGTTATCAACTACAAACAGCAATAAACATTATGAATTAACAATAGTGAGACGAGTTCATGGGATGTGATTCGATTATAGTCTAATATAGACAAATGGGTAATTGCAACTATTAGAAAATAGCTAATATTAGTGAGTAAGCTAGACTATAGAGGAGGTAAACTTTCTCTCGAACAACTTACCCCGAATCAAGTCAATTTCTCTCGAAGATCAACAAGGATGCAAAATAAGAACATCCCACACCTTAGTCCATTCACTCTCTCGAGTTGAATGTGTGTAAAAAGGGTTTAGGATTCACTCTCTCAAGCTGAATCCATGACAACCCAGTACCCACAGACCATCAATCAATAATCTTAGTTTTAAAACCTCTCTCTCAAGCAAGCCAAAAACACAAGGGTGGAACTGCATTTGCAACTACAATTCTTAAATTAAACCACAATTAATGATTGAACTCACTTCTAAATAGCATTTAAACTAACAATTAGCAATACCCATAAACTAAATCAGCCCATAATCACATAATCACACCTAAGAATTGGGGTTTTAGCTAGATATCATAAAAAGATAAAAATTATTACCAAATTGAGTTTGCATCAACTGGTATGATTGATTTCATCTTTACAAAAGTCCAATTCGAAGAATCTCAAAGACCCACTTCCAATTTCTCAAAAGTGAAAAACTTCAATTCTTCAAAGCTAAGGAAACTTAGAGAAAACATGTCTCACAGTTCAAAACTTAATAATATAATAAGATATTATGATATCAGATACTAAACTAAATGTTCAAAAATGTATTTATAATCGCCAAAAATGTCCTGCGAATAGTCACTCGGTGAAGTCAGTCAGGCTCTCCGAACCACTCGGTGATCCGCCCTTTGGTCATTTCCATCGCCCTTCTACCTTGGCATTCAGCAACCTCAAGGTCTGTAACTTTGGGCGATGTAACTTTGCATCGCGGAACAACTCGGCAATCCGCCGACTGCTCCTTTCTCTCGCCAACTTGGTCTTTCCTTCAGGGCTTAGCACACTGGAACTTTAGGTGGTCAAGTACCCATTCGACGACTCACCAAGTGGACGTAGCGATCACCAAGTTTGCTTTTCTTCATTCTTTCAGTTTGTTTTGTTCCTTTTTGCAAATTTGTGTCCTTGCTTAGTTCCTCAATCCATATACCTGGAAATTAAGGGTTTTACATCTGTTATTGGCATAAAATAAGCATTCGAGGACACTAAGTCTATATAAATAAAGCCCTAAATGAGTCCAAATCTTGGACTCATCAGCTCACAAGAATGAAACTTGCAGAAAATAACGAATCTGGGGTTTATTTCCGACTTAATTGGCAACTGACCCGCTATGGCGGCCCCGATCCCGCCATGTAGGCCGCGCCCTAGCGGAAATAATCCCGACACAGCGGCTTGCACGGAACAAGTTAGTCGATTTAACAGTTTCAAACTCCCATTTCACAACACACCTTTGTCCCATGACACTCAAAAAATACTCGTTCACGCTAAGATCAGTTTTGGGAGTTCTACTCACCCGAATTCGATTCCGTAAAGTCATACGGATTCCTTAACGTCTTAGTTATCTACTCATGTAATCAAATTACTTCTTAAATCAACCAATCATTACCAGATTTCCCTAGACTCACATGACTCTGATTTCATCCAATTCTGGACTATGCTAGAAAGTTCCAAGTTACTACGAAAAAAAATTCTGCCCAAAATTTTTCCCCGTTGGCTTTTCTATAACTACGGAAATAAGTCGTTACATAAGCTGTAATAATCAGCACAAGTAGTAATGTAAACAACCCAAGCAGTTTACGTGGAAACCCATTTGCTCAAGGGCAGTGAAAACCACGACCTATACTCACAGGATTTCAACCCAACTTCATTTAACTCTAAAAGGAGCGATTGTTCAGATTACATACTCTTGTAACTTAGGGATTTAACTCTAAATCCCTTCCCCCTCAATGTAGCAACTCTACTGCAAAGAAAGAACTAAGCAATAACTTTATTGCCCACTAAACCACCCAACTCTAGATGACTTACACTTCAACTAAGCAACAGCTCTGTTACCCACTAAACCACCTAACTCTAGATGATTTAGACTTCAACTAAGTAACAACAATGTTACCCACTAAACTAATTAACTCTAACTGATTTAGACTTTTCTTCTGAAACGAGTAAGGATCTAATTCCTTTATAACATAGCAATAGATTTACATAATAAGAATTGAAGTATAACTCCTAAGACAACTAAGACGCATGCAGCTCTATCAGGTCCCTATTGTTCTTCTGGAGGATACTTCTAAAAAGGTGGTTTTTGCTTGTGTTCTTGAAATATTTCAGGAATGCAAAAACTAAGGCTGTGTCTATTGAAAGGAACCTTATAAACTAATAAACACAACCTTGAAAGGAACCTTATAAACTAATAAACACAACCTTGAAAGGAACCTTATAAACTAATAAACACAACTTTGGAGAGCAGCTATTGTCCAAGGACTCTGTCGCACTATTGTTTAGAAGTCATGCACTGTTGTTCGGAAGTCGTACACCAACTCCTGCAATGTGTACTTTTCCAGCTGTCAAATTCCCGCACATTTTCACCAAAGGATCAGGTCCCCTTATAATATACCTTTGTTTGTCCCATCATCAAAACTAGAACTAACATTTCCCCCTTTTTTGATGATGACAAACACACAAAATGCCATACTACTACAATATCAATGTTTTCCCCCTGTCAACACTACTTCTCTCTCTCATTTGTGAACTATGTGATCGAAGCAAACTTTTATCATGTCCAACCAGTAATTTCCCCCTTTTGGCTTCATAAAAAACAAAGGCAATAAACCAAGTTAAGAGTAAGCATGTAAGGTAAGATCAGAGCCTATGGCAACACGTCATAACAGAGAAAGCAAAAAGAAGATCGATTAAACAAAAACAAGGATCCATTTCATTGCACAAAAGTAAGCATTCAATACATTAGAATTAAAGTGCTTAAGAGAACCACGGGACACTTCCCAGACTAGGATAAAAAGGAATCAACAGAAAGGGATAAGGAGGAGGGAGGCTTTTGAGTGAGGGATTGAATGACGAGAGTAAGTCGATCATTGGCAGTGTCATGAGCCTTGATCAGCTTCTCTTGAAGATCAGCATTCTGGGCCAAAAGAGTTGCATTCTTCAACCTTAATTTAGTGACTTATGTTGTACCAGGTCCCTCTGTTTGTGATTTTGTCAACTAAGCCTTTAATAATGCTATCTCAGCATCCTTTTTTTCTCACAGGCACAGTCATTTCCTCCAGTTCATGCTTAAGTTGACTCTGCTCCACCCCTAATTGAGACATCTTGATTAGTTGCCCTCTTTTTCCTTCTATGCATTTGCACTTCACCATAGTGTTTAGGGGAAAGGATTGTTTCACTGTCCCTACAGTACCTGCTCCCATAGGAACATCGAATGCTTGAACACCTTGGAGAGGAAATACCCATACCCCATGCCATGCTTACCCTTTTGTTCCACCACTGTTTTATGCATATGCTCTAACATGAGGGCGGGACGATTCAGGGGATCAAACTTGCAAAGAGACTCCATTAGAAATTAATCAGCATCAGAGGTAACTGTTCTTTTCTCAGACCTCGAAAGAATCACTTTGTTAACAAACTCAAACAGTAGTGGATAGTTCCCCTTCATGAGATTCTTTTGAATTCCTGAACAATTCATCTTTGGAAGTTTGGCACACTCATTTGTAAAGCTTTTGTTGCAGGTTACGACAGATCTGATCCTTTCTCTGGGCACTCTCAAGATTTCTGCCAATCTTTCCTTATTCAGATGAAAACTTCTATTCCCAACTAACGTGTTGAAGATTCCGTCCTCTGTTAACTCAACATTGTAAAAGAAGTCTCATACTTGTTTCTCATGCAATACGGGAGATTAGGTCATAAACAAGGGAGTCTATCATTGAATCTCAATTACAACAGCCAAGGTGCACATACCAGGCTTCCTGATGATCTCAGGATCAAAAACTCTTCCACTTAGGACTTTCTATATTCTCAGATTGTCAATAATGTCCTTCTTGGTTTCATCATTTTCCACTTTCTTCCTTTTGGAACCTGGTCCCTGATGTTTGCGTAATCAACGACACAACTTCTGATGAAAGTATCTACAAGTATAATAACCCAACCAAGGGTTGGGGTTGAGTCCCAAGGGAGTGGTTTCAAGAATTAATAGAAAAATAAAATTCAGTTCAAACTAGTCATATCTAAATACATTAACGATTAAAAACATTGTAAGTTAAAGAGGGACAAAAAAGTGTCAAATATCTATTTGGGGGTTTTGTCACTAGTAAGTACCAACAATAAAATTAACAGAGATTTCTAAATTATGAGAACGGATTCTTGGGATGTGACCGGAATACGGGTAAATCTAAATTATTGGGTACATGCTTTCAATAGAAAATTCATAGAGTAATAGTGACTAGGCTAAGCTATACATGGAAATAAATTCTCTCTCGAGCAACTTAACCCGTTTCAAATGGGTTCCTCTCGGACACCCACTTGCCACATGAAGACCAGCCTACGTCTTACCCCACTCACTCTCTCGAGCTGAGTGTTAGGATATGGGACTAGGGGTTTACTCTCTCGAGCTGAACCTCATGTCGACCCACTCCTTAGGCCATCAATCTAGTAGTCTTGGTTTCGCGACCTCTCTCTCGAGCAAGCCGAAAACACATAAATAAACGTGTATTTGCAACTACAAATTTGTTAGATTCAACCACAACTACTACATAAAATCAGCATTAAACTACTTTTAATATCAGTAAGCAAAAACCAACAACAATCTTAACCCATATTTGCTAAATCACACCCCAAGAATTGGGGTTCTTAGCCACACATCAATAAATAGAAATTTATACCTTCAATGATGTTGAAATCAAATAGATATGAAGATTTAAGTCTCAATTTAGGCAAGGAGAAGAATCCAAAAGACCCGCTTCCAACAAAGATTTCTAAGTAATGAGAAGGGATTCTTGGGATGTGACCGGAATATGGGTTAATCTAAATTATTGGGTGCATGCTTTCGATAGAGAATTTATAGAGTAATAGTGACTAGGCTAAGCTATACGTGGGAATAAATTCTCTCTCGAGCAACTTACCCCGTTTCAAATGGGTTCCTCTCGGACACCCACTTGCCGCATGAAGACCAGCCTACGCCTTACCCCACTCACTCTCTCGAGCTGAGTATTAGGATATGGGACTATGGTTCACTCTCTCAAGCTGAACCTCATGTCAACCCACTACTTAGGCCATCAATCTAGTAGTCTTAGTTTTGCGACCTCTCTCTCGAGCAAGCTGTAAACACATAAATAAACTTGTATTTGCAACTACAAATTTGTTAGATTCAACCACAACTACTAGACGAAATCACCATTAAACTACATCTAATCTATCAACAAGAAAGACCCAACAATAATCTTAACCCATATTCGTTAAATCACACCCCAAGAATTGGGGTTTTTAGCCACACATCAAGAAATAGAAATGTATACCTTCAATGATGTTGAAATCAAATGGGTATGAAGATTTAAGTCTCAATATAGGCAAGGAGTGAAGAATCCAAAAGACCCGCTTCCAAATTGAAAGAGATGAACCCTCTTCTTCTTCAAGTTTTCAAAACCCTCTCCAAAACTTGAGAGAAAATATGAAAGCTAAAGTAAAATTACTCAGTGAAGTTAGTCGCGAACACCAAATGACTCGGGTGATTCGCCTTTCTTCTAGTTCATCACCATTTGTGCTTTGCCTTCAACATCTGTGCGTTCTGGATCATTGGGCGGTATACTTCTACTTCGCAGAACTGATCGGTGAAGCGACGACTGCTTCTTTCATCGGCTTTTTGATCGTTCTTCTTCAGGGCTTCGCGTACTGGCACAAAGGGTGGAGTGCGTCCCTTCATCGAATCGTCAAGCATGCTTGGCGATGCTCAGGCTTCAGATTCTTCATTCTTTTCAGCTTTTTTGTTCCTTTTTGCGCCTAAGTGTCCATGCTTCCACTAAAACTTCAAATACCTGAAACTTAAGTGTTTTCATGAGATATTTAGACTAAATAAGCATTTGAGGACACAATTTCTATTAAAATATAGCCATAAATGAGTCCACTTTATGGACTCATCAGTCCCCTTTCTAACTCGGGTTCAGAATCGGGCGACACTTCTCTTCCCCTTTTGGATCTCTCTTTTATGCTCTTCTGTTTTGAGTCCTTCCCTTTTCCCTTTGTTGTAGCAACAACCTTTTTAGCAGATGGTTTCCTATATTTTGGTTTTCTCTTCTTCTTTCCTTGTTCCTCCTTCCTTCTTAGTTCTGAGGCCAAAGTGATGTCCTTCGACACCATATCACTTTCTGATTGTTCATTTGAAACATCCACGACCCCCTCAGCAGGAACCACAAACTCCTCTTCACCAATCTCTCTTCTTCTTCTAATTTTAGTAGTGCTGGCCTTACTTACTTTCATTGCATCACTCATAAGTTTTTGAGTGGCACACCTAGTAGAAGGTTTCTTCGTTAGTGTCTCATCTACAACTTTCTCCTTTCCCTTGTTAGAGACATGGACCATTCTTCTATGTAAGGCCCAACGTGGACGAGTATTATCCTCTTCATCATCTTCTGAATCATTGGAGGGTGGTAGTTCAACTTTAAAAGTTCAGTCAAATATTGGTTCAGTATTATCAAGAAAATCCTCAGTATGCCTGCTTCTTCCTTCATTTCTTACTCCATCTCTCATTTATGTCAGACTTTCCACAACTAAATTCTCACTAGAAGCGAGAATGTTGGATTCAGAGTACCTATTCTCCGAAATATCTCTCTCAAACAGATAGTCGGAGAGCATAGAAGGTTGAGGACCAGGTTGAAATGAAGGCGCAGGATCATTTATATCGATATGAGACTCTAGAGTAGGAGAACAGGGTTTAGTGATGTTGACTGGAGGGATGGTCGACATTTTTGTTGGAGAGGGAACATAAGAAGAGGTATAGAAGGCTACGGGGTCGATTTCATTTAGAGAGTCCATCATCCTTTTAGATAAAGATGGTTATTCATACATATTTGAGAGGGGACTCAGAAAGAAATGGGAGAGAAAGAGATTAGGATTTTCAGAAAACTTAAAAACAAGAGTTTGCAAAGTGTGTGAAGAGAAAGGGAGGGAAGGTGTATAAAAGGAAATGAAAGGGTGTGTCAAGTCCCTGAGTAGACGCATCACTTGGACTTAAAGAGATGGGACAGGTGGTCAGAATGACCGATGACTGACACGTGGAGGTCACAATGGTTCTCAATATCAGTTCAAAAATAATGTAGAGAATGCTAACCTTTAGATAAGACCAGGTCCTTATCCACAATTTGAGAATGCCAATCCTTGAATTGTTATGACCTTCCTTCATTTCTGCAGTTCCTTATGAGTGTATACCTGTAAAAGGTACACAATTGATCTTACCAAAGTAAACCATTACAAATAACAAGGATAACTGCCCTCCTGATCATAGCCAATGAGGGTTGGAAGCTTTTGGATAAGATCAGCTCAGTCCATCTTCATCATCCCCAACTTCAATCTGTTACTCTCAAACTGATCCTTGCTTAGAGATTTAGTGAAGATGTCAGCAATTTGGTCTTTAGTCATGCAGTATTGCATACTAATGTTCCATTTCTCTACATTGTCTATTAGAAAGTGATGTCTCACATCAATATGTTTTGTTCTTTTGTGCTCAACTGGATTCTTCCCTATATTGACAGCACTTGTATTGTCACATATGAGTGAGATGATGTGAATGAGTACTCCAAAATCTACAAGTTGTTGCTTTATCCATAGTAGATGTGCACAGCAAGATGTAGCTGCTACATATTCTGCTTCAGCTGTTGAGAGAGCCACTGAATTTTGTTTCTTGGTTCCCCAAGATATGACTGAGCATCCCGGGAAGTGGGCCATTCCTGAAGTGCTCTTTCTATCCACTTAATATCCTGAAAATGCTACATCAGCAATCCCACTAGTTCAAAAGAATCTCATGCTGGATAGAATAGAACCAGGTCCCCTGTCTTCTTCAGATATCTCAGAATCTGCTTGGCTGCCTTCAAATGTAACTCATTGGGACAGGCTTGATATCTAGCACACATGCCCACACTGAAGACGATGTCAAGTCTATTTGTTGTTAGATACAACAATGATCCAATAATTCCTCTGTACATAGTTTGATTCACCATAGCATCAAATTCATCTGGTCCTAATTTAGAGTTTGTACCCATGGGAGTATCAATAGGCTTAGAGTCCAGCATGTGACATTTCTTCAGCAGCTCTTTTTATGTACTTTTCTTGGCAAATTGAGGTGACACTCGAGTTTTGATTGATCTGCAGCCCTAAAAAGAAATTTAGCTCTCCTATCATACTCATTTCAAATTCATTCCCTATTAGTGTGGAAAATTCCTCACACAAGATGTCAGAAGTTGCTCCAAAAATAATATCATCAATATACACCTAAATGATGAGAAACTCTTTGCCTCTTGTCTTCAAGAACAGAGTATTGTCTATCTTTCCTCTTTAGAATCCATTTTCACGAAGAAATTTAGACAGCCTTTCATACCAAGCTCTAGGAGCCTGTTTTAGTCCATACAAAGCCTTGTCCAGTTTAAACACATGATTTGGAAAATCAACATCCTCAAAGCCAGGGGCCTGCTTTACATACACATCTTCCTTCAAGTCACCATTTAAGAATGCACTTTTTACATCCATTTGAAACATCTTGAATTCCATGAAGGTTGAAAAGGCAAAAAGAATTTTGATAGTCTATTCTAGCCACAGGAGCAAATGTTTCATCATAGTCAATGCCTTCTTCTTGATTATATCCTTGAACCACCAGCCTTAATTTGTTCCTTGTGATGACACCATTTTCGTCAACCTTGTTTCTGAACACCCATTTTGGTCCCTATGACAGTTCTGTCATGAGGTCTAGGTACCAAGTGCCATTCTTTACTCCGCTCAAATTGATGAAGTTCCTCTTGCATGGAATTCACCTAGTCAGCATTCTTCAAGCTTCCTTGATTGGGCTCAACATTGGATATGAATGCTAAGAATGCCACCAGATTTCTAGTTTTGGATTTGGTTTGTATTTCAGAGTTCAATGGAGAAATGAGATTATCAATAGGATGAGACGACTATTGTTTCCATCCTAACTTGGTATTCAGGGGTTGGGGTTGATCAGATTGCTCATGTTCATCTTCGGAGTCATCATTCCCAGGTTGATGGAAATCCTTAAGTTCAGCATTTTCAGATGAACTAGGTCCCTCGTCAGGCTATCTTCATTTACTTCTTCAGTTGGAACAAGTTGGACAATATCAGGACTTTGACTTCCTTCAGCTTGTGACTCATTCACCCCATCTCTCTGAATCTAAAGAAGTTCTTCCAGCTCATCATCATCCTTGTGCTTTAGATCTGGGAGATCACCAGTTTTATCAAAAATCACATAAACACTTTCTTCAATGCACAGTGTTCTTTTGTTGTAGACTTTGTAGGCTTTACTGGAAGATGAGTATCCTACAAACACTCCTTCATCACTTCTTGGATCAAATTTTCCTAGATCATTCTTCCTATTGTTCAACACAAAACATTTACACCCAAATACCCTTAGATAACTTAGTTTGGGCTTTCTATTGTTGAGTAGTTCATAAGGAGTCTTATTCAATAGAGATCTGCTTAAGCACATGTTGGTCACATAATAGGCAGTGTTGACTGCTTCAGCCCAGAAGTTCTTAGGAAGAGTTGAGTCTATGAGCATGGTTTTGGCAATGTCGACCAGAGTTTTGTTCTTCCGTTCGACAAGACCATTTTGTTGTGGTGTTCTAGGAGTTGAGAAGTTATGATGAATTCTATTTTCAGCACAAAAGTTATCAAGCTTTGCATTTTTATACGCAGTTCCATGTTCAAACCTGATCCCTGCAATCTTGCAGTTCAGCTTTGTCTAAATCATTTTGACAAAGATCATCAGCACATCATAAGTCTCGTCCTTGGACTTAAGAAACATCATCCAAGTGAACCTTGAATAGTCATCCACAACCACCAGAATATATACCTCTCTACTTTGAATCTTTAGAGGCCCGCATAGATCCATATGAATCAACTCCAGAGGTCTTGACGATCTCACTTGCTTCTTTGACTTGAAAGATGATCTGGTATGTTTACCTTTGGCACACGCATCACATACTTTGTCATCATTGAACTTCAATCGTCATAAGCCACGAACCAGGTCCTTGGAGACAAGTTTGTTTAGCAAAGAGGAACTCAAATGGCCAAGTCTTCGATGCCATAAGTTGGCACTTTCACTTTGGGCACTAAGACAGGTTAGATCATCTCCTTGTGCAATGTCCAGGTCAGCCACGTACATGTTCTTGCACCTTCTGGCCGTTAAGATCACATCATTTGTTGACAAGTTAGTAACAATCCACTTTCTTGATAGAAATTTGACCTCATTGCCTTTATCGCATATTTGAGACACACTGCGAAGACTATATTTCAGACCACTTACATAGTACACATTCTCAATTGAGTGTTCAACCGAGTTTCCAATTCTTCCAACACCAAGAATATACCATTTTTTCCATTACCAAAAGAGACACCTCCACCTAGGATTGTCAGTTGTTCCTCAATAACAGACATATGATCAACCACGGCTAACTTTTCTTCACAAAAAAATATCTAGGATGTTGTTCATCGAGTCCTTTTCGGTTGTTAACTCAGTGATAGAGTCAATCAAAACAGCAGTTAGATTCCTCAACTTTCAAACAGAGTAAACATTCAAGTTTTGTTTAAGGTCTGAAAGGGTTACCTCATCCTCGTCTTCTTCATTGTCAAATTTTGCCATGAATGGACACGTGGTATCAAACACATCTTCATCATCTTTAACTGCAAGCATGGATACATCCTCAGGATTTTCTGACTCATCTGAGTCACTTGAGGAATCTCCCCATACAAAAAGAGTTTTCTTCACAACATAGTCAGCTACAGCTTTTCTTCCTCTCTTATCGGGGATCAGGTCCCTTCTCTTGTCCTTATCTACTCCAGGCCTTGGATAGTCTTTGTGTTCTATCTTGTGCATGGGGCAGTCTCTGATGAAGTGCCCCTACCTTTCAACACTTGTGACATGTCGCTTGCATTTGCAACCCTGCCGGAGTTTCATCCTTTTCGAAAACCTCCATGTTTCCTCACTATTTTCTGAAATCTCCTAGTGAGGTAGGTCATGTACTCTTCTTCATCAGAGGTTTAACCTGATGTCACCTTAAGAGCTAGGGTCTTGTCTCTCTTCACCTCCTTCTTTGAAGCTTCTTGGGTTATGTTCATTTCATCTGTTTGAAGGTTTCCAATCAAGGCATCCATAGTCAGCACATTCTGATCTTTGGCTTCAGTGATAGCATCGACCTTGCTTTCCCAAGACTTAGAAAGGATTCAAAGAATCTTCCTAACATGTTTACTTGGGTGAATAGGTTCTCCCAAACAACGTAGCTCATTAGTGATGGAGGAGAATCTTGTATGCATGTCATGGATTGTTTCTCTTTCTTTCATAGTAAAGTTCTCATACTGGGTAGTCAACATGTTTACCTTTGATTCCTTCACTTGTTCCCTCATGAGTAGTCTTGAGACAATCTCATATTTCTTTTATTGATTCGCATGCAGAGATGCAATTGTACTCTTCAGCACCTATACCACGCACCAACAGTTTCTTCGTTTTGTAACGCTTTCCAATCTTATTTCTTTTGGCTTCATCATACTGCTGAAAAGTCTTTGGAATGACTCTTGTGATTTCTCCATCCTTTACTTCCATTGTGGGAACAAAAGGTTTGTCCAGCACTATATCCCACAACTCACTGTCTTCGGCCATTAAAAATCATGCATCCTCGTCTTCAACCAGCTGTAAAACTAACCATTGAAGTGAGGTGGTCGGATTGATGATTGTCTTTCTTCTAGGTTCAGTGGAGCCGCCATCTTTTCACGAGAATCTCTCTTGGTGTTAACCAGCTAGAGAGCACCTGCTCTGATACCAATTGTTATGATATATGCGTCCACTATCACTCAATGGACCAGGTCCCTTGACACAACGAGAAGAGTAATAATCAGCACAATCACTAATGTAAACAACACAAGCCGTTTACGTGGAAACCCCCTTGCTCAAGGGCGATGAAAACCACCTAACTCTAGATGATTTAGACTTCAACTAAGCAACAACAATGTTGCCCACTAAACCAATTAACTCTAACTGATTTAGACTTTTCTTCTGAAACGAGTAAAGATCTAATTCCTTTATAACATAGGAATAGATTTACAAGATAAGCACTGAAATATAACTCCTAAGTCAACTAAGACGCATGCAGCTCTATCAGGTCCCTGTTGTTCTTCTGGAGGATACTTCTAAAAATGTGGTTTTTGCTTGTGTTCTTGAAATATTTCAAGAATGCAAAAACTAAGGTTGTGTCTATTGAAAGGAACCTTATAAACTAATAGACACAACCTTGGAGACCAGTTATTGGCCAAGGACTCTGCCGCACTATTGTTTGGAAGTCGTGCACTGTTGTTCGTATGTCGTGCACCAACTCCTACAAAGTGTACTTTTTCCAGCTGTCAATTTCCCACACATTTTCACCATAGGATCAGGTCCCCTTATAAGATCCCTTTGTTTGTCACATCATCAAAACTAGAATTAACATGGACGAGCAATAAGAAAAAGGAAAACAACCAATGTATAAACAAGGAGCACAATCAGATGATGATTATTTTGATCATGAAGAAGAATATAGCAAAGATGAAGAAGATGTACATAGTTTGTCCCGCCACAGAAAATTATTTGAATTCATCTTTCAAAAAATTCCCCAAATTCTTCCCAATTTTATTGTCTTCTCTACTATGTTTGGGTGTTTAAAAGAGTTAATACCCTTGTACGTATTGCTTATGTTGGTTAATAAATTGTTCATTTACCAACAACGACAAAAAACTACTAGGTAACATCTTTGAATGCTAACTCACACTATCAAAAATTGCAAAAAAAATAATTATATGGATAGTTGGTGTACACGATTATAGATATATTATACATTCGCGTCTCTATTTAGTTTGAGCACACGGTTGAATGAGTATTTAGTATAATTTTTGTAATAATTCTATCTACATTTCTTGAAAATTTACCTTTATTTATTTATTTATTTGTGATCGAAACAAAATATAGTAGAGTATTAGTGTATATATATAGTTGTTGTTAACCATCACTTCATATTCGAAAGAAAGTGTAAAAACTAAAATCTCTACTTCTTTTTTCTTTCTGTTTTTCTCTCTGCAAAAAAAATGGAAATGTTAGCTGAAGGATTTTCATCTTTTCATGTCCAATTTCTGATCTTCCTTCTCCTCGACAGGCCGCTTTTGATATTCTTGAAACAGAGCTACTATGTTATGAATCATTCTGTGAAATTATCAAGGAAGAAGTAGAAGAAGAAGAAGTTGTTATCTCTGATTCGTTGAATGAACGTAGGAGGTTATGTACTGATGATGAAAAAGAAGATGTATCTTTTCTAACGACCATGTGCATACTGAGAGAGCTTAGTGCACTGAGTTGTCGTTTTTGTTTCGATTCGGATTTGAACCATTATGGAAAGAAAAATCATTAGTCTCCGATAGTCAATTTCAACTTTATTATCGACTAGACTGTCCCTTGAATGCTAACTTGCGCTATCAGAAATTGCAAAAGATAATTAAATGGATAGACAGTGACTTGGTATACACAATTATAGGCATATTATACATTTATCGTCTATATTTAGTTTAAGCAGTAGGATGTCTATATCAGGTACATTTCTTGAAAGCATAACTTAATTTATTTTATTTTTTTTACTTTTTTGGATCTAAACGAAATACAGTATAGTATTTAATCTGATATAGGTAGACACTAGCAGGAACTAAATGAGGGATTCCCCTAAAACTTACTTATATATCAACACATTAACGTAATTAAATCTCGCAAGAGAAAGAATCGTCTCTTTGTTATTAGTTCTAAATTCTCTCTTTCTTTCTCAGCTCGAACAATTTCAGAAAGAATCATCATGTCTGAAATTCTACCATCAGAAGAAATGATGAATGGAGAGCAAGAAAATCAAGAACCTGAAATTAATGAAGATCATCCACTGCTTGTCTATGGGTTTATGGGGTTAATTTCGGAGACTATTATTAAGTTGACAAACTAGGAGGACGATGTAGTTGATGAGAACGTGAGAACTGGAGTTGCTGATCCATTAATTTTGATATGAAAAGTCCAAATCTTCATAGAGTTATGTTCACAATTTAATTACGTTTGCTAAACATTCTATGGTTAGTATGTAGTATCTTACGAAGCCTTTAAAGTAGATAATCAAATCAATGAGATGTTGTTTGCTTGAGTTTTCAGTTCGACTGCAGTTTTCAGGTCACTTGAACTTTCTGAAATTGTTTCACTTTCCATTTTAGTTTGATATCTTCTCGTTAACTTAATTATAGAATCATAAATGTTAGTTCTTTTAGGAAGGCGAAAATATCAGAGTATATTTTAAATTGTACAAACAGATAGTACTAGCTTTCGTATTGATGAAACTCCAAAGCCCTAGAAATTATGAGCAACACCACGAGTCTAACTGAACCCGCTATTTGAAAATCTTCTAGAGGAGAATTAACTAAGAATTGAAGGTGAATGTTGTCTAACGTGCTACGTACTTTGTCTTTGGAATAGATAAATTGATCATCAAATCCGAGAGAATAAAATGTTGAATTGAATCGTACCAATTTCTATCGGAAGTTATTAGAAGTAGTTTGCTTTGCACTTTTCAGTTCACTGGAAAAGACTAATGGTAACTCCTTTAGTTAAATAATTTTTCCACATTCTCAGATGATCATAATTTTTCATGCATCATTAAATAGAAATGAAGAGTATGCCATATATATAGCCTTTTATCTTTTAACTATGCAGATGACTTTGGCCGATAATCTATATTTGAGTTCATTACAACTCCTCAATTTCTTCATAGTTTTGGAATAAGAAAGAAAAGTTTTTAATCTAAAGGAGTAAGTTCGCATTAATTAGAAATAACAAAGGAATTAAAATACAAATGTTAGGCTTCTACTTCCCCATTTACGTAAATAAAATATGACCATTTAATCAAATATTTAATTAGATTTTAATTTAGTGCAGGGCTAAAATCGTAATTCAACTTTGAAGTTAGGAGATTTTCACTTTTAGTAGAAAATATGATATGAAATAGTATATAATATATGATATCATAATAATGACGTATGGCTATGCTTGAGGACATTCCTATGTGTTGTAACATATCATATAAGTCAAATTTTGAATAGCCATAAATCATGATAGATTCGTAAATGTTTAACCTGATAAAGTCATTTAATGTCTAACTAACCAAATGATCTACTATAAATATATAGATAGAGTTACGAAAAGAAATAAGACTTTTATGGCATGAAAATTTTAAGTCAGATTTAATACAATTAATATTTTTGTTATTTTAGTCAAGTGAATAGGTTATAAATCTAGGAAGAAAAATAACCATCTCCTCATTCTCATTAGCATTTTCACATAGAATCATCATATCCAAAATGCTATCTTCAGAACAAAATCAAGAATCTAAAGTTTGGTCACCTATCTCCTCTCCTCCACATGATCACTTCAACAATGATCTAAAAATCAAGAATCAATCATCTCTGAATCTGCAAAAGATAAAGTTGTAGACGAAATAGAGGACCAAAAAGCAACAGAAAAAGGAAAACTCCCAACATCTGAACTGTATGAATTGAAGTGTATATCTCCAAAAATTGAAGAAATAGAAAAAGGTCCCATGCCTGAATTTTATGAATTGAATCCCATCAATAAGCCTACATTTTCCAATCTTATACAAGGAGGAAGGTCTGAAATTAAGTTGAAAAAAAAGATAAGTATGATTATTATCAGAATGTAGCAATCTTGAAGTCTATCTATTATTACTTTTTCAATCATGGGTGATTCCATATCCTAATTATTCAGAGAACTTTATCAATTACATTGAGACTTCAATTCCCAACTTGAAATTTCGTGGCCAGACATTGAAGACTAACAGGATATGACCCTAACATAATCAACCCTATTCATCGTGAAATTATCGGCTTGTCTATAGGTTTATGGGGTTGATTTGGGAGACTATTATCAAGTTGGCAAAGAGATAGACGAAACTGATGACAATTTGAGAAATTGGAGGTGTTGACCCATTCTTAAATTTTTAGGTCTAAGTCTTCAAAGCAGTATTTTGAATTGTTTATGATTTTGCTTGTATTTTTTCATTTCAGTTGAAAATTTATTGTGGGATTAGAAATCGTGAAAGATATTTTGATTTGATATGAAAATGTTTTCTTTTTCCAAGTTTGATATCTTGTGCTCAGCTTATCGAATCAGATATGTCAATTATTCGTCTCTTCTTTCAAGGAAGGAAAAGAATAACAATGGAATGATATAATTTCACAAAACCAGTAAATACCTCTGAAAGCTTAGAATGAAGAGTAATACCATTCCCCTAAATAAATAGAAAAGTTAGCGAAATCAAGAGAACGTCGCCAATTTTCCCCAATAAAGAAATTAGTAGCTATGGGATGTTAGACCGAAATAAGCAGGTGTAATGCGGAAGTTAGCAAAGCAAACCTCGAAAGACCACGAACAAGAAAATAAATGAGAAATATACCAAAAGACACAAAGATTTAACGTGGTTTGGTCAATCGACCTACGTCCACAAAGGAGATGAGCAATCCACTATATAAACATGAGAGTACAAAATATAGAGAGAAATAACCTCAACCAATTCACTCGGAATACATGGGAGGTTCACACAAGTGATAACGTATCAAACTTGTGTCCCACAAATTATCCTCCTAACCAAAACTATATATCGGAAATAAAGGTCTGCGTACATCTCATCATTCTCATAACACACTACACTGTGTAAATATTTATTAAACAAAGTGCTCAGACCCTAACTGAGGTGTGAATTAGAGTTAAATCACAAATAATAGAACAATTCAGATCTCAAATTCCAAACACTATCTAGTGGAATGACTTACTACCAAGTAGTAATCATTCACATGAAAACTTAATATGTAGGTAAATACCACAGCAATACGATGATAGATATAAAAACTTAATAGGTAAAAAGACACATCAATAGTTATTGTTTTATTCATAGAATGCATCTCTCGCCTCCAAACCACACCATTTTATTTGCTTAATCAAAGATTCATCATAGATAGTTCATATGAACATCAACATAAAACAAAATATTTGCTACAACAGGTCTAATTCAGCTTGTAATAACACACACATATTCAGGCATCGATAGAATGCATCAAAGATTGATCATAATTCATTTGAACATCAGCTCGTAATCACACATCCAACAATAACAGTTGTGCATTCATATACTGACAACGCAATCACCACAATCGCCAGCTTTTCCCATATTAGTTTCACCTTGGTGTCTCTGAGCCATTGAAGGTCCTTGGAATTTGGGTTTCAACTTAGAAGCCATAGCTTTGATACACTCATCTAAATATTATTTTCAATTTGACAAGGAAAAATTCTAATTATTCTTTATCAACAAAATTTCATCTTGAAAATTGTATATACCTTGTTTTCTCCTTATGAATTAATCATCTTTATTCTATGAACAAAAATAGTCAAAAGAGAAAAACGTGTGAGAAGGATCAAATATACCCCTGAATTATATTTTCTTATTCAATAAAAAATCAAAAAAACTAATTTTAAATTATTTTTTTCACCTCCGTAAGAAGAAAATGGTATATGTCAGTCATTTGTGTAGCATTAGGGGTATATATGAGTCACTTTCATAATGAGGGATATATTAGCTCTAAATGACAAAGTTGAGAGTATAGCAAGCCCTTTGTGTTGTAATATATTATAGGAAAAAGGGTCAAAAATACCCCTCAACTTTGATTTATTAGTTGACTTCACCTTTACCGTTAAAATGAAGTTATTATACCCTTACCGATAGCAAACTTGTCATATGCACCCTTATTTAGACGGAAATCCCCAAATCAATCAAAATCAACCCAATTTCAATTGAAATTACCCAATTATCTATTTTAACCCAAAGCCGACCCATAATATTAAACAAATAACAACAAACTCCTCTCTTCTCTCTCTCTCTCAACAACTTGAATAATGACTTCTTCTTGCTCCATCAAAAAGGTTACCAGAATCGTCTCAAGCAATATAAGGATAACTCTCTTCGTCCTCTTTCTTTTCTTTATTAATTTTCCTCTGATTCCGACAAACTAGCGCACGTTTTGTTCTTCTTACTCTTCCTCTGATTCCAATGAACCGATGCAAATCGATTTGAACCGATGTTACCTCCTGCTGATTACCAACATGATTTTCCGAGATCAAAAAATTGAAATATTGGGGGGTTTTTGGTTCAAATCAATGGCGAAAAATTGAAAGATTGAATGTAGGGAATATGGAAGAAAATATAGTGTAGAAGAAGATGGGATGAACAGTGAGGCAGAAGGGTCTTGGCCTCTTGCTTTCTAATTGTCATTGTTGCTAGGAGAAGATGTGAATATTCAATAAGTTCTTCAGTTGTATTTGTCACCGTTCGGATCGCTCAAGGGTTGTCAGAGTACAAGGAAACACCACAAAATACTCTAATGGTGTTTTCTCATTTATTTCATATCATCTATGCAAAAACGATTTGTACCATGGAAGTAGCTTTCCATTTCCTCTAATGGTGCTTTTTCATTTTTGTTGGTTTATGTACATTGAGTTGTACATTAGTGTGCAAAATCTCTGTTTTTGACAACATTGGGGAAGAAAGTTGAAGTTTTACGATTTGTACCATTGTAGTAGCTTTCCATTTCCCTCTAATGGTGGTTTTTCATTTTTGTTGGTTTATGTACATTGAGTTGTACATTAGTGTGCGAAATCTCTGTTTTTGACAACATTGGGGAAGAAAGTTTGAAGTTTCACCAATGTTATTTGGAAGTGGGTCGGGTCCAAATTAAAAGAGGGAACCAATTTTAAATGGAAAATTTAAATTGAAATGGGGGATTTGAGGTCGATTAAGGGTAACCGTTAATTTGGAGGGTACAAATGACAAGTTTGCTAACGGTGAGGGTATAAATAACTTCACTTTAACGGTAAGGGTAAAGTCAACCAATAAATCAAAGTTGAGGGGTATTTTTTACCCTTTTCCCTATATTATATAAGTCAAACTTTTTCTAGCCATAAATCATGACAGATTAGTAAATGTTTTACCTGAAAAGGTTATTAATGTCTAACTAACCAAATAATCTAGAGTGAATATATAGATAAGAAATGTGACTTTTATGGCATGAAAATTTGAAGTGAAATTTAATACAATTAATATTTTAGTTATTTTAGTGAAATGAATAGGCTATAAATCTAGCAAGATAAAGAACCATCTCCTCATTCTCAATAACAATTCTTCTTTCTTTTTTCTCTATCAATCCAGCATTTTCACAAAGAATCAGCATGTCCGAAATGCTACCTTCAGAAAAAAATCAAAAATCTGAAGTTTGGTTACCTATCTCCTCTCCTCCACATGATCACTTCGACAACTATCTACAAAATGAAGAATCAATCATCTCTGAATCTGCAAAAGATGAAGTTGTAGATGAAATAGAGAACCAAAAAGCAACAGAAAAAAACTCCCATCATTTGATCTGTATGAAATGAGGTGTGTATGTCCAAAAAATGGAGAAAAAGGAAAGTCTCCCATGCCTGAATTTTATGAATTGAAGCCTATCAGTAAGCCTACATTTTCCAATTTAATAAAGGAGGAACATCCGAAATTAAGTTGAAAAGAGAAGATAACTATGATTATTATCAAGATATAGCTATCTTGAAATATATCTATCATTACTTCTTCAATCATAGGGTAATTCCATATCCTACCTATCAGAGAATTTTATCAATTACATTGAGGCTTTAATTCCCAACTTGAAATTTTGTGGACAGTCATTGAACATTAAGATCATTATGTTAGAGAAACTGTAACACCTTGGATTTGAGAAAATAGAAAAAAATGCAGCTTTCCAGACCTGGTGCAAGAACCACGGAAGCCACCGACGGTCCATGGTCTGATACACGGTCTGTAGGTGGGGTCCATCATTGGGCACAAAATATTTATGGTCTCTGACCCCACCCACGGTTGACTAGGATGGTCCGTGGTTGGACCTAGGGACCGTAGGTGAGGGTCAGCAGCCAATTGGAGGGAATTGGTTGTTGGGCCAACTTCAAACAGTCATATCTTTTAGCACAGAATGAATTAGGTGGCCCAAGACCTATCAAACGAAAGATAATTGAATCCTCTTTCCAACGCCACTACGTTTACTAAAATCACATCTCCGAGTAAAGAGTTATGCTCATTTTAGTGAAGCCCTGTCGGGCAGAGTTTGATCGACGACTCCTACCGACTGTTGGTAGGTCAACCGATGGTCCATAGGTCCCTCTGTGGATCGCCTTCGTCAACTTTTAAGTTAGGCTCATTTAGGTCTTTTTCCTATGCATTGGAGCCCTTAAACTAAGTCGTTTAATGCCTAAACTCTGTCATTTTTACTTAATCTAAGCCTAATAACGTAGTCAAACTTACCCAAAACCCTCATTCTCCAAAAATCATCCAAACTTGGAGCAAAAAGAATAGGAAAAGTCGACCAAACCTCCCAAGAACAAGCAATAGTGTTCTTCAAGTTTGAGCCCCAAAATCAAAGGATATATCCGTAGGTTTCGTCACCAGGTATGTGAGATCTCAGTAGTGGATTTCTTTCATCCACTAGGTCCCTAGAATTCAGTCAGACTCTTGAGTCCCTATATCTCGTTTAGACCTAGGGTTTCTAGAAACTTTAGATATTTGTTGTGATTTAGTTGTTGTACTATTCGTAATCGAATTATCATGTTTTCTTGGAAAGTTTGCTTAGTTCCTTGCATGAAACTCAAAACCCTAGTTGTGTAGATTCTCTTAGTTCATGAATTACACTTGCTAGGTCAGTTAAACAGATAAACATGCTCCATTTTTCTAATGTTACATTGTTAGTTCCTAAATGTTGCATTCTTAGATTTGCATGACAGAACATTTAGCTATCCAGTATTTCAATTATGTTGTGTCATACACATTTCCAGTTGGGAGTAGGTTTAGCACCGAGTTGGACTAGGGTTCAGCGTACCCTCATAGTTCCAGAACTACGTGCCCCCGTAAGATTATAAGTCCCCTTTGTTGGGCATCATATTTAGTGATCACGACAATCATGCTTTATACCTCTGGCAAGGTATATTGGTTCCTCTGGATAGGGCATATACATCGGACTCCACGTTTAGCTCACGTGATTTTATGTCAATTAATAGTAGCTCCCACAGTATTAGTCTAGCACATTTGACCAGATTTTTATTTATACTTCAGTATTCAGTCTCAGCATGTTATGTTCATGATTAGTACTTGGTCATTGCATTTAGCTCAGTTTTCAGTTATATTGCAGTATCTATGCTTTTGTTCATATTATGTCATTGCTCAGTTATGCTTTGTCCAGCCTCTATATTTTGTTCAGCTTAGTATCTATAGCATGCATGCTCAATACATTCCAAATACTGACCCATGCTCTGCACTACAACCTTTCATGATGTAGGTTCAGGTACTCCGCATCCAGATCACGCTTAGATCAATTATCGGTCCGCATTCAGTAGCTTCAGTGGTGAGTCCTCATACTTCAAGGACAATAGACATGCTTTTCATATTAGTCTTTACTTTCAATTTTCAGCTTTGTTAGAGTTAGCCGGGGGCATGTCCCAGCAACTCAACTCAGTTAGAGGTTTTTCAGACATAGTAGTAGATTCAGCTTTAGTTCTGAGTGATTGTTCAGTATCACTAGACTCTTAGTATGTTTTATGCATTCAGACTAGTTAGGTATTCCCCATTTTTTTCAGTTATCTATTGATTTAGCTTCCGCATAGTACTTGTTTTATTCAGTAATTTTATAGTATGCTTATTATATGCCTCACACAGGGTTAGCTTGGGGTCACTCGTGATCCTAGGTCCCGTGTTACGTCAAGGGGGTAGCCTCGGAGCGTGACAGAAACGTTTCTTAACTATTTTGAGAATGGCAGGATATGACCCTAATATAATGCACCCTATTTATTGTGAAATTTTTGACTTGTCTATAGGTTTATGGATTAATTTCGTAGACTATTATCAAGTTGGCAAAGAGATAGAGGAAACCGATGAAAATTTGAGAAACTGGAGGTATTGATCCATTCTTAATTTTAAGGTCCAAGTCTTCATAGTAGTATTTTGAATTGTTTATGCTTTTGTTTGTATTTCTCATTTCAGCTTGAAATTTATTGTGAGATTAGAGATCGTGAAGGGTTATTTTGATTTGATATAAAAATGTTTTTTTTTCAAGTTTGATATCTTGTGCTTAATTTATAGAATCAAATATGTTTATTAATCCCCTCTTCTTTCAAGGAAGACAAAATAACGATGGAATGACATAGTTTAACAAAAAAAAATCAATTGTGTGAAAGCTCAAAAATGAAACCAAGGGAACACCGTCATTTTTTTCAAATCAGGAAATTAGTAGCTAGGGGTAAATCTAGAAAAGATACATTGTCTGCATATATATGGAGAAGTATCAATTAATTGCTCCAGTACTGAAAAACAACATAGAATCATTCTTCAATTTATGTTCCACCGAGGAACAATGCCAATGACTCTTCTAAAATTATCAGTTTCGTAAACAAAAGTTGTCACCAAAATCCTATCTTCTTAATTAAAGAAATTACATAGTGAAAAAGACTTTAAAATCTCCAAAAGATAAGGTTGTCAATTGGACAAGTTTTCTGTAGGGAGGGTGGAGGCTAGGCAAGGGAGAGTAATACTTGTGTGTCATTTGGCTCCAAGAGGAATCTGATGTATGGAGTGTTTTGTTAATGACACTTACGATCTTTTAGAAAATTCACTGAAATTCAGATACACATTCTACAAGCTCACTGGAAAAGCCTAATATCATAAAGAAAGTTATTGCTCAAAAACAGGTTCTGATCCACCTTCTACGTGGTCAATCATCTGTGTCACTAGCATTTGAACTAAAACTAGTAGTCCGACTCAATTCTTGACTTGCTTGCCTAGGACTTCCTAAATTCTTTCTCAAATTGTAGCTATCTGATTTGAGTAACTGAGAAACTAGACTTGGTGATGGCATCTAATCAATCACCCACTGTTTCCTTGGGTGCTCGAGCGGCGCATTTTCTAGCTCTCCCAATTCCTTGGCCTACTAATTAAGTGTTCATTTTATTTTACAAAGAGAAGTTCTTCTGAATATGAGCTAGTTAATAAATGATCAACATATATAGTTATTTTGCAGCTCGCATCGCAGGCACTATTATCAACTTTTTCTTCATTTGCTTTTCATAAATGTGATGGTTGAGTCAATTTATATGTTCCTCAACTAATACAGTAATCGTGATTTGAGTAGATGAGAAGATCAAATTACTTAACTATATATGTCTATCAAGTCTTTGAGCATAAAGTATTACTAGTAATTTTTTCTTGTATCGACTGAAGGGGAGTCTTAGCATAACAGTATGAGTTGTCTTCCTAAGACTAGGAGGTCATTGGAACAACCTCTATAGTGGACTCCTTATTGTCCAACCTTTCATAGGACCCTGTGCACAACGAGAGTTTAGTGCATAATATACATTGAGACCTAAAGTGGAAAGGAGAATCAATGAAGTAAATTTATATCCTGGATTTATTTTAGTTGTTGAAACATCTGACATAGATAGTTCAAACAGGAAGGTCCCCACTATAGTGAATTTATTTCATTACTATATTAACTTATACGGTCAAGATTCATTTTCGTACTTTAGTAACTTATACGGTCAATATTTTGGTTTCACATCAATGGTCACGTTTTCAAATTTATCTATATGAGCACAAAAAAAAATTGGGGGGCACGTGTATGATTGCTAGAAGATAGTGCATGAACAAATCAATTTTAAGATTTAAGATTTAACGGGAAAAGAATCTACAATTGATTGGTATCACTCCCTATCTTGAAACAACATGTCTCTTAGATATTTGCTTTTTATTGTGGGATTAGATGAACCTAATGCTTCATATTTCATAAATGTCTATAAAGTTTGTCGCAAGACAATTTTCGTGCACTGAATTACCGTATATTTGGTACTCCCACTTATACATGTACCTAATTAGCCTATATATCCACCAATGTTTTCACCAATAATGGAAATATAACTCTTAGCATTTCTAGGCTCTTTAACATTTAATTTGGTCTCGCTATACCTTAGTCGAAATTCTTTGACCACTAATTCACATCTTGACTTCACTATTGTCTCATCATAAATTTACATGCAATAATAATCTAATAGAATTAAAAAATTTAGACATTTAGTACATAAAAATTATTCATCATTTTGGAAAAGATAATACCATTTAAGTTTTTTCCAAATGTGATATTTTTTGGTAATATAATTACTTTCTTTCTTTATTAGTTCCAAAAAAAAAATTATATTTGCTTTCTTTGTTTATGAGTTCCAACGCTTTCACAAAGAATCACCATATCAAAATGCTACCTGGTAAAGAACAAAATGGAGAGAATAGTGAAGTAAAGCAAGAAAATTCAGAAGTTGATGAACAAAAAAAATTGATTTGCTTTGATCTCATTATTGAAATCCTTTTAAGGGTTCTGGTGAAATATCTTTTGCAGTTCAGGTCTGTTTCAAAAACTTGGCTTGCTTTGATCTGTAGCCCTAAGTTTATCAAGTCTCATATGATTTTATCATCTAATAAAAAAAACTACACCAACCATTGGCTTATGTTGAGGACTGTCCATCCCAAAAATAATCTGAAGGATTGTTCTCTTAAGTCTTTACTTTATGAGTTTGTTATTGAGGAATTCGATATGGATTGTCCCATGAAAAACTCTAGTAGATATTCTTTGTCTAAGGGTTCTGTATATGGATTAATTTGTCTCGTAAATATGGCAAAGAAATTATTTCTATGGAACCCAACAATAAGAAAGTACAAGAAATTACCTGATTTTAAAACTAAAGTGGGAGATGTTGTATATTTCTTATATGGTTTTGGATATGATGAAATTCATGATGATTATAAGGTAGTACGTATTTGTACTAATATTGGCCGTCAGCATGATTTTCAAGAGGTCAATATCTATAGTCTAAAAATTGATTCTTGGTGAAAAACTGATTATCCTTAGAATGTGACGCGATTAATTAGTCCAGGTAAGTTTGTGAATGGGAAGCTTCACTGGGCTAATAGTGCTGGTCTTAGTTACGAAAGGGGTTGGAGCATCACATCTTTTGATTTGGCTGATGAGAAATGGAGAAAGGTGGAATGACCCTGTTATGGAGAAAGGGATGGTATTCTCATGTTGGGAGCATTGGGAAGTAAACTTTCAATGCTTTGTAATAATCCGACCACTCAAGTAGATGTGTGATCTATGAAGGAGTATGGGAATAAACAATCTTGGATAAAAATATTTACCATCAATTATACTTCAGATCCTATGGATTATTTTCTTTCTCAATATTTTTGTTTGTCAAAAGGTGGTGAATTTTTTGCTATATTTCAATCAACTTTCATGATATACAATCCAGAGGATAACTCGATCATAATTCTCAAGTCTCCTAAATTTGGTAAAGCATCTACGGTGAAAATCTACATTGAAAGTTTAGTTTGTCCCCTCTCACAAAATAAACCAAGAATACAACAAGAATGAAGGCGGTAGAAGCTCTGATGATTATAATTGTATAAGTAATGATTTGAAATTATTCCACCTTATGCATTTTGTAGAGGGTTGTTATATTTTATTTTATTTTTTATTCAAATAATCATTGCATATTTAAGGGAGAGATTTACACTTCTTCATGGAGATCTTGTTTTTTTTTTCCTTTTCTTTTTGCATATTTTAATGAAAAAGTAGCTTATTAAATTTCTTTAATGTTTTCTTTTCATTAGTTTAGTTATTTAGTAGTAAGATTGATATTAACAAGCTACTAATGTTAGTAGATTTCTTTCTCTTATGTAAGTGAGAACACGAGTTTCATATTACTTAGTGGACTAAAATCATTATTCAAAACTTGATGTTAAGTGAATCTGATACAAAGGACATTACAAGGGAGGACAAAAAGGATCTGTAAAACAAATACAAACTATTATTAAGGACTAACACCGTAATCACATTACAATAAAAGAGATATTTATTGGCAAAAGTTTTTTTGCCGCAAAAAGATTTAGCATTTAGTGGTATTTATAGAGTGTTTGTTATAAGTACTAAAATTTTATATTGCTGTTAAATATAATATAGCGATAATTATATGATTGCCGCTAAATAATTGGAGAAAAATTTTTGTTATTGTTGTAGTGTCAGATGCTTTTAACTATCGTACACTTATATCCGATGATAAGTGTACAAAATCTGACCGGTGCACTGCAACTCCACAAACAAAAAGCATAATAATATTACTTAGTGTGAAAATTTCCAATTGATTGTCCAAAAAGATGAAAAATATGGGAAATGATGTAGAAAGATCAAAAAAGGTATTCAAAGACAAATTTTAAATTATTTTAAAATTATTTTTATTTTTTAAAATAAAATGGGGTGAGATAGTTTTATAAAGCCACGTAATATTTTTTGAAATTAAATAAATATTTTGGATTTTTATTTTTTTAATTCAGGTCATTAAATAAAGGGGTAAATATGCACCACTTGTTAGACGGTGAGGTATATATGCACCATTTGTAAAACAATAAAAATATTTTCATATCATTTTTTTAATAAGGAGTATATTCACTTTAATTGGCGGAATTGAGGGATATATTTGTCTCTTTTTCTCATTGTTATTGTTCATTGTCATATAATATGTAGAAAATGTAGAGGAGGTTGCATTTTATGTTTATTATGAATTTTCTTACCAAGAGAGATAACTGATAAGAATGAATTTACTCCATTGTTGACCATTCTCCTTGCAATTGACTAATTTTTTCATTTTGAAAAAAGAGTCATAAGCATTTATAGCTTTTGTTATGATTTGAACATTTGTTCATATAATAGCTTATTCAACTTCATTGATTACATCTATAATTACTTCACCATAATTCATTCATAAATATATATTACAAGAGTCATTTAATGTCTAACTATACTTTTATGGCATGAAAAATTGAAGTGAGATTTAATACAATTAATATTTTATTTATTTTAGTCCAAGTGAATAGGCTTTAAATATAGCATCAAAAAAAACTATTTTCTCATTCTTATCAGCATTTTCAAAAAGAATCATCATGTCTGAAATGCTACCTTCAGAACAAAATCAAGAATCTGAAGTTTGGTCACCTATCTCCTCTCCTCCACATGATCACTTCAACAACGATATACAAAATGAAGAATCAATCATCTCTAAATCTGCAAAAGATAAAGTTGTAGACGAAATAGAGGACCAAAAAGTAACAGAAAAAGGAAAACTCCCAGCATTTGATCTGTATGAAATGAAGTGTGTATGTCCAAAAATTAGAGAAAAAGGAAAGTCTCCCATGCCTGAATTTTATGAATTGAAACTCATCTGTAAGCCTGCATTTTCCAATATTATACAAGGAGGAACTTCCAAAATTAAGTTGAAAAAAGAAGATAACTATGATTATTATCAGGATGTAGCTATCATTACTTTTTCAATCATGGAGTGATTCCATATCCTAATTATTCAGAGAATTTTATCAATTACATCGAGGCTTCAATTCCCAACTTGAAATTTCATGGTCAGGCATTGAAGACTAAGATAATTTTGCTAAAGAGGCGTTTCTTATTTATTTTGAGAATTGTTGGATATGACCCTAATATAATCAACCCTATTCATCGTGAAATTTTCGACTTGTCTATGGGTTTATGGGGTTGATTTGGGAAACTATTATCAAGTTGGTAAAGAGATAGACGAAACTTATGACAATTTGGAAAACTGGAGGTGTTGATCCATTCTTAAAGTTTTAGGTCTAAGTCTTCATAGCAATATTTTGAATTGCTTATGATTTTGCTTGTATTTTTCATTTCAGTTGAAAATTTATTGTGGAATTAGAGATCATGAAAGATTATTTTGATTTGATATGAAAATGTTTTTTTTTTCAAGTTTGATATCTTGTGCTCAACTTATGGAATCAGATATGTCAATTATTCGTCTCTTCTTTCAAAGGAAAAGAATAACAATGGAATGATATAATTTCACAAAATCAATTGATGCTAAAAAAATCAATTGTGTGAAAGCTTAGAAATGAAAAGTAACAAGTGAAATCAAGGAAACATTGTCATCTTGCCCAAATGAAGGAACAAGTAGCTAGGAGAAAATCTAGAAAAGAAACATTGTTCATATTATATAGAGAAGCATTAAAATACAACATAGAATTGTTTTTCAATTTATGATCCACCGAGGAACAACGCCAATGACTCTTCTAAAACTATCAGTTTCGTAAATAAAAATTATCACCAAAACTCTATCTTCTGAATTAAAGAAATTACACAATGAAAAAGACTTTAGAATCTCCAAATGATAAGACTATTAATTGAACAAGTTTTTCGTAGAGAGGGTGGAGGTTGGGCAAGGAAGAGGAACACTTGTGTGTCGTTTGGTTCTTGGCTTGAAGTGAATTATTCATGTCTTGAAACTAGTACCATATTTGGTAGTATTTTAGTTGTTATTGTAAACAAAAGCAAGATAATGAAACAAACAGTAAACAAAAACAGAGAAAATGAGTCGAAACGTTGAGAAGAAAGGGATCTACTTTGCTGCATTTTTTTAGTGCTCTGCAATTGCAGATTTTATATGACAAATACATAACGTTTGAAGCTAAAAAATGGAACCACTAACTCCTAAAAAGTAGGAAGTAAAGTCATGATAAACTACTCCCCTAAAGACTAGGACAAAGCTGAAATAACTTGACTCTATTTGGTAATAGGACTCTATGTAACGGGCTATTTCTCTAACACCCTCCCTTAAACTGAAAGCATGTAAGCTTCAGTTTAACTTCAGCTTCTTGAAATCTTCCATAGTGTCGATACCCATCGACCTCCTCAGATTTTGAAATGGGAGAAATATGAGAGGTTTGGTAAAAATGTCGACCAACTGATCTTCACTTCGGCAGTACTGCAACTCTATTATTCCTTCATTATTGAGATCTCGCAGGAAATAATGCTTCACATCAATATGTTTGCTTCTTCCATGGTTCACAGGATTCTTTGACAACTTGATGGTTGAATTGTTGTCGCAAAATATTATAGTGGCTCTTCTCGTCTTGAACTGCAGCTCTTCAAGGATTCTCCTAAGCCAAATAGCTTGACAAGCACAAGATGTAGCAGCAACAAATTCAGCTTTTGTACTTGATAATGTGACAATTGTTTGTTTTTTAAAGGACCACGACACAGCCCCTGCACCTAGCAAAACACATAACCCAAAGTACTCTTTCTATCATCTTGATCTCCAGCATAATCACTATCAATAAAGCCAACCAAATCTGACTTTTCTCCTTTCATGTAGAAAATTCCAAAATCCTTGGTTCCTTGTAGGTAACGCAGAGTTCTCTTCGCAACTAGGAGATGCATTTCAGTCAGGCACTCCATATATCTACTTGCAAGACTAACAACATACATGATGTCTGGTCTTGTAGTAGTTAGATACATTAAACTACAGATAATTTGCTTGTAAAATGTGTTATACACCTTCTTTCTGCTCCCAGCTTTGTTAAGTTTTAAACCAAACTCAACTGGAATGTTGGTTGGATTGCAATTCTGCATCTCAAACCTATTTAAAATTTATCGAACATACTTCTTTTGAGAAACAAATATCCCTTCATCAGATTGCACCACTTCTAAACCAAGAAAATAATGCATCTTACCAAGATCGGACATCTCGAATTCAGTCATCCTACACTTCTTGAATTCATCAAAGATGACACTACTATTCCCCGTGAATATAAGATCATCAACTTATAAGCACGCGATGAGCATTTTTTCATTCTCCCCAATTTTCACAAAAAGCATGTGCTCATATGGACACTTTTGAAAACCCATTTTCAGAAAATAAGCCTCAATGCGGCTATACCAAGCTCATGGAGTTTGTTTTAGTCCATAAAGGGCTTTCTTTAATCGATAAACCTTGTGCTCATTACCAATCTTAACATAACCACGGGTTGTTCGATAAATACCTCTTCCTCCAAGTATCCATGTAAGAAAGTTGATTTGACATCTAATTGGAATACATGCCACGAATTTTGTGCCACTAACGCAATTAGCATTTTGATAGTGTCGTGCCTTGCAACTGGAGCAAAAATTTCAGCGTAGTCCACACCATACTCCTGCTTGTATCCCTTAGCCACCAACCATGCCTTATACTTATCAATTTCACCATTTTGTTTCAGCTTCGTCTTATAGACCCATTTGACACCAATGGTTTTTTGCTTCCCAGGAAAATCAACAAGCTCCCAAGTATCGTTATTTTCAATAGCTTCTATTTCAGCATCCATCGCTTTTCTCCATTTTTCTTCTCTAACAGCACTCTCAAAACTTGTCGGGTCGCAGTCTGCAAATAATGCAAAATGAGTAATTGCACATCATTAATAATATAAATTCCTTTTACCTCATAATCCACCATCCACGCGGGCTTTCTGCGAACACGACGAAGAGACTGAGCTGCTACATCAGTTTCTTCTAGAGCTGCTGGTAAATATTCAGTAGTTGGTGAAATTTCAACAGGAGCTAATGGAATTTCAGCCGCTGCAGGAGATGAGTTCTCTATAGTTTCAGGCATTGCAGTTGCTTCTTCGACTCCAATATCAAATACAAATGGAGTAGATTGTTGCATACTCCAGTCCCAAGTGCTTTCTTCATAAAAAATGACATCTCTACTGATTACGAATTTCTTCGTCCGTAGATTAAACAATTTATATGCCTTAGATGCTTCACTAACACCCACAAAGATACATTTTTCGCTTTTGTCATCAAGCTTCTTCCTTTTCTTGTTTGGAACATGTGCATAGGCAATGCAACCAAAAATTCGAAAGTGATCTACAGATGGTTTTCTTCCACTCCAAGCCTCATCCGGCGTCATGTTTTGAACAGAAAACATTGGACTTCTATTCAATACATGAACGCTCTAATTTATCTCTTTCGGCCAGAAGGTCTTTTCCATTCTTCCTCTTGCTATCAAACTCCGCACCATATTGAGAATGGTTCTATTCTTTCTCTCCGATACACCATTTTGTTGTGGTGTATAAGTAGTGGTAAGCTCTCTTCAAATTCCATTATATTCACAAAAATCTTTAAAGACTTTTGAGCAATACTTGCCACCACGATCAGTTCGAAGAGTCTTTATGGCCTTTCCAGTTTCATTTTCTACATGAGCTTTAAAGGTTTTAAACACTCCAAAAGCTTCTGATTTTTCCTGCAAAAAATACACCAAAGTTTTCCAAGAGTAATCATCTGTAAAGGTAATGAAATACCTTTTACCTCCATTAGAAATTGGCCTAATTGGGCCACAAATATTTGAATGCACCAGTTCCAAAATAGCTTTTTCTCTCCACGACTTCCCTTTTGGAAATTGAGAACAATGTTGTTTGCGAACAACACATTCTTCACAAACTTGGGAGGGGATGAGAATTTCTGGAATGCCTATCACCATATTTTTTTGTTGGAAAGTTTTTAATCCACCAAAACTCAAGTGACCATATCTAAAATGCCACAACCAGGAAGAATCTTTCACTTCCGCCTTCAAACATGATTTAATACTCTCAATGTTCAACGGAAATAACCTATTTGAATTCATTTTCACAACAACAATAGCTCCTCTAGTAGGACTAGAAATCACACAAACACCTTTTCCAATGAGAATAAAATACCCTTTCTCTTGTAACTGTCTGACACTCAATAAATTGCTTTTTAGAGCGGAAACATATAACACATTTGATATCATTTCTTCAAAACCATTCTTGGCTTTAATTTTAATACTCCCTCTGTCCCATTTTATGTGGTACCATTTACTTTTTGGTCAGTCCCAAAAAGAATGTCACATTTCCTTATATGGTAAGTTTATAAAGGTACAATTCCTCTTTTATCCTTGTTGGTCCCACTTAATCTTAAAATAATACTCCAATACATTTATGAGGAGAGAGAAAAAAGAGTCTACTTTTTAAAGGGCAATTTGGTAAACATTTCAAAGTCTTCATTTATTTCTTAAACTCCGTGCCCGGTCAAATGTTGCCACATAAAATGGGACGGAGGGAGTATCATTTTTTCCCATTGCATCCACAGTAGAGCAATCACCAAAACTAACTTTAGAACGAAAGCCTTCATTTAAATAAGAAAAGCAAGACTTACTCCCACTCATGTGATTACTGCAGCCTGTGTCCAGATACCAAACATCTTGCAAAGTTCTTCATGTGCTTGTGTTGCCATCAACAAGGTCTCAGTTTTCTTGCTTTCAACAAAATTTGACTTCTCATCCTTCTCATTAGGCAGCCTAGTATAACATTCGGATTCATAATGACCAAATTTATGAAATCGATAACATTCTACCTTTGATTTGTCAAAATTATTTCCTCGGCCTTTGCCGTAGTCATCATTGACACTAAAATTTTTGCCTCCATCTCTGTTTCCACGGTCTCCTCTCACTCTTCCTCTTCCTCTACCTCTACCTCTACCTCTTCCTCTATAATTGGAAGGAATAAAAGTAGAAACTTTCAGGGGCTGCTCTTCAGAAGTTGAATTGCGATTCATCTTATGTTCATGCACTAGTAAGGAACTTTGCAATTTGTCAACCGACAACTCATCTATATCTTTTGACTCTTCAATGGAGCAAATGACATAATCATACTTCGGCATCAAAGAGCGTAGTATCTTCTCAACAATTATGACATCATTCATATTCTCGCCATGGAATCACATTTTGTTGTTGATCTCTATTGTTCTAGCACAATAACTCATTACAGACTCTCATTTCTTCATCTGTAATGTCACGACCCAAGCCTAGGGCCTAGACGTGACATGGCGAATGAGGAACCCGAAGGAACCCCAAACAAGCCTCTCAAACTTGTCATCACACTTCATCGGTCGCGGAAGTACATTCAACATTAATTAACGGGAAATAGGGACTAAGGCAAACCATTTCAAAATGACATCATAGAATAAGAGTCAAGCTCGTTTACAAAATACTTGTCCAACGCACACCTCTACATACATAGATAGGACGGGGGCCATGACATATTACCGGCTCCCCTCATAGTTAAAATACAATTGCAAGCTAAAGTCTCAAAACATAGGAGTAAGAAACATAACATAGCCCTCGAATTATTGAGGACTCACCAACAAACTCGGATAAGCGTCGTACTAGCCACGTGAATGGAGAGAAGGATCAAGAGTAGCTCCGGTCCCTACATGGTGACATCATGTAGGCAAAATATGCGTTAGTACTTGGAATGTACTAAGTATGCGGGGTGCAACAAAACAATAAACAAGGACACAATCGAAATACAAGAAATAGTTTCATAGGCATTATGAATAACAATATGAGGATGCATGATCAAAGTGAAGTCAAAACATGTTTAAGTAAATCTATACTAATAGTAGATATCATATGTGTATGCATGATCCAACCAATCTATAACCCCAACTTAGGATGGGGGATGCCGTTCACACCCGGACACCCTGGTGGCAAGGTATAAACCCCTCACATGGTTGATGTTGGTCACACCCCAAGCATCCTAGGTGGTGAGATATAAACCTCTCACATGGTTGATGTTGGTCACACCCCAAGCATCCTAGGTGGTGAGATATAAACCTCTCACATGGTTGATGTTGGTCACACCCCAAGCATCCTAGGTGGTGAGATATAAACCTCTCACATGGTTGTCCGGTTCTTTTCCCCCGGACCGGGCATGGTCATGCAACACTTTATATAGGAAATTCTCATTAGGCTCTAATGCAATTTCACGTATGGAATGAACATATACACAAGCTTAGTTTGTCATCAACACATCTTTGGAGTTCCATACATCTCATAACTCAAGCTTTAAAGCATCAATTTATCAATTCTCCATAGTTGGACATTTTGTCAAACACCTTGAAGGCATGTAATGGAATCAAAGAGCATGGGAAATAGGGTAGTAATTATGCAGCCAAACCAATGAACAACCTACAACAACACCTTTTTAACACCCACAATACCACATGAAAATCTCCACATCCATTCCAAATTTAGGTTCAAGTTCTAGGGTCACAACATGCTCAAAACAATCACTTTTCATGTTTAAAATTCAATGTGTAGGAAATTACTACAAAGAACAAGACTAATATATGAATCTTAACTCAAACCATGAATTAGTGAGTAGAATAGAGTCTAGGCACTATGGGTGGAAGGACCCATGAGTTCAACACCACATACCTTGAGTTCTTATGAAGGTCTTGAGAGTGTCTTCAATGGAAGCTTGCAACTTGGAACAAGAGTCTCTTCAATCTTGAGGAAGGTTTTGGATTAGGGTTCTTGAGAGAACTTGAGAGAAAATGTGTCTAAGTATGGGAGAGGTGTTTTGGAAATGTTTTAGAGATGAAATTTGAACTAATGCTATAAAGGAAATAACATGTGCCCTTTGGAAGAAAATCGTCCAACACTTACAAAAAAAAAATGGGGCGGGTGAACAGTAAAATTAGCTACTGGAAATTGTCTTTTTCTGCCGGACAGATTTTACGAAAATGGGCATAACTTCTTCGTCCGAACTCCGAATGAGGTGAAACGAAGTGCCTTAGATATCTAACTCAAAGGGCTTTCCATGGATATATTATTAGCCACCAAATAATTTGTGTGCTAGGAGATATGACCCTCCAAAGTAGACCCTCGAAAAAGGCTTCACTTGGAAATTTTGGATTTTGATACGGTTGCTCTAAAATTTGGGTTAGACCCATTTCCCACTCAATTTGACCCCCTAAACAAGAATATGAAGTCGGATTTTCAAAAAACGAAACGGATTTTGAGATATATGGAAATTACAATTATAGGTGTTTCCGAAGCACATTTTCGGGCATTTTTGGGGTCGTTTCATGTAAGGTCTCAAAATTCCTTCTCAAGGCTTGAGTTTGTGCACACTTCACTTTGGCAGTGCCTTGATATTTTTTCTTCATAGAATCCTAAATATCCTTAGAAGTTTCTTTGCAAAGAATAGTTTCTAGGTTGGGACGATCGATAGCCTGAAAGAGATAGTTCTTCGCTTTCAGATCTTTCAATGTTTTTGCTTCCAATTCTGCCTTTTGAGCATTCGTCAAAGTTTCGCCTTCCGTCGGAGTGTTGATCCCGTCCTCGACAGTTGGCCAATAATCCTTTGACCATAAGAAATTCCCCATTAGCATGCTCCAATGGTCATAATAACCATCAAAGCATGGAATCGTTGCTTGTACGAAAGTACTATCTGATGCCATGAGTTAAAACGAAAAGAGGAAAAAAAAAGCTTAGTTGCTGCTATTTTCTTTTCACTCTAGAATCGCTGCTTCTTTGGTATTACTGCAGAATCTCACGCTCGCTCTGATACAACTGTAAACAAAAGCAAGATAATGAAACAGAGAGTAAACAAACACAGAGAAAACGAGTCGATACGTTGAGAAGAAAGGGAACTACTTTGCTGCATTTTTTTAGTGCTCTGCAACTGCAGATTTTAGGCTTAACCTATCGGTGGCCCCCTAAAGTTGACACAAAATTTTATTTAGACACCTTAAGCGGGTGATGTTCATTTTAGACACCTCATGTCAACTTTTTGTTGTGTCATATTGACACTTTTTGCCTATCTGGCTCAATGAGTGTAATACACGCCATGACTGCGCATGAAAAACATATTTGCAAATCCCTGAGGCAAGTCCATATATATTTCATCAGTCAGATCACCATTTAGAAAAGCATTATAGACATCCATTTGATGGATATACCATTTTTTCCTTGCTACAGTTGCTAGCACAGTTCTTACTGTTTTCATCTTCACCACTGGAGAGAAAGTCTCTTTAAAGTCTATTCTTTCTCTTTGATTATACCCTTTTGCAACTAGCCTAGCTTTAAATCTCTCTACCTCACCTGAAGCCTTATACTTTACTTTGTACACCCACCTACAACCAATTGATTTCTTGCCTTTAGGTAGACTAACTACATCCCAAGTATGATTGTGATTCAAAGTTTCTATTTCATCATTCATAGCTTGTATCCATCTTGGGTCTTTACTGGCTTCTAAGTAAGTAGCTGGCTCAGTAACTGAGGAAGAGGCTGCTACATATGCCATATACTCTTTGGACAACCTTCAATAAGACACATACTTCGATAAGGCATAGGGTACTTCTTGGTGAATGTTTATGGACACAAAATCATTCATCCACACTGGTGTCTTCCTCTCTCTAGTTGACTTCCTCTGGTCTTGCACTCTCTGTGAATTGTATGTATCATCTTGTGTCACCTCATGTTGTTCATGTTGACCATCTGAGACTGCACCTTGTGAACTTGTAGTATCAGAAATCTTATTCCTTATGTCAGAAACAACCTTCACTGATTCTCCACTTGTGGTTATGTCAGCTAACTCAAACTACTGTCCACTCAAAGGAAATATATATTGAGGTTTTTGAGGGACCTTATTCTTTTCTATAAATGGAAACACATCTTCTCAAAAAGATACATCTCTACTTATAAAAAAATATCATTCACCATATCATACAACACATATCCCTTCTGAGTATCAGAAAACCCCATGAGGACAGTGAACTTTGTTCTAGACAACAACTTGTCATGCTCATTCACAACCTTAGCATAGCACAAGCACCCCACTACTCTAAGATGATCACAATTAGGTTTATTTCCATACAACCTTTCATAAGGAGTGTGATAATGAATAACTGAAATTGGCTCTTGTGACCTCTAAAATGTGCCTGTGTTTTCTCTCAGCCACTCCATTTTGTTGTGGAGTGTAGGCACAGGTTGTCTAATGAATAATCCCTAGTTTTTTAAAGAAACTATTGCACAATGAGTTCACAAACTCAGAGCCATTATCTGTTCTTACAACCTTTACTATCTTATGAAACTGAGTCTGCACATAACTCACAAATTGTTGAATTTGAACATACACATCAAACTTTAATTTCAACAAAAACACCCAAGTCATTCTGCTGAAATCATCAACTGTCAAAAAGTATCTATTTCCACTCATAGTGGGAATTCTATAAGGCCCCCACAAGTCCATATGCACGAGATCAAAGCAACAATTAGTTTTAATAGTGCTAGAAGGAAATGACAACTTAGTCTGTTTTGCACTAGGACATACAGAGCATTGTTTTATTCATCTTCTATAGCCAAATACTTCTCAACAGATAAAATCTTTTTTAGTACATTAGAAGATACATGTCCAAACCTCTTATGCCATAAGTCCACTTCTGCTTGTTTCTTCTCCACGGTATTAGCAGTTAATACTTCATTGTCTCCACAACTAGTTGCCCTTTTAGCACTCTGATCAACCAAGAAATACAGACCACCATTATCTCTTCCAATTGCTCTCACCTTCCCAGTGTAGAGATCCTGGAACACATAGAAATCAGGGAAAAAACTTACTAAACACTGTCATTCTCTTGTTACCTTGGACACTGAGAGTATATTATAATTGAACTGAGGAATATGCAATACATTAGAAATATTGTTTCCCTCTGGCAAACAACTTTTCCCTACATTAGCAACTACAGTTGTATCACCATTAGGAAGACAGGCCCTCTTTACTTTTTCAGATGTTACCACAGAAGACTCATCAAGCAGACCTAATTCAGACACTATATGATGAGTAGCTCCTGTATCTATTATCCACTGTTGTGACTTAGAATAAGCTAGAAAAGAACTGCTTATACCTGCGACATTAGCCACATCTGTTGCCTCAGTCTCCTGTGTTGATGTACCACTAGTATGGATCATCTTTAGAATCTGATTATATTGCTCTTGTATGAAAGTTGTTTTACCTATCTTGCTTATCATAGACATCTGCACTTCAGAATCTTCTTGATCACATGTCCTTGCCTTTACTTGAGAGCATTGTTCACCAGACTGACCAGCCACTACATTATATGCAGCACCACTTTCAATTCTTTGCTTTCTCTTGGTCTTGAAATCAGGAGGGTAGCCAATTAACTTCCAACAATTCTCCCTGATGAGACCCTTTAACTTGCAAAAATCACACTGAACATTATAGTTTTTCTTAAGCCTTTGTCCCTGATTTTTTGAATACATAGCTATTTCATAATCTCGCAACTGTGCACCTGGCATAACTCCCAATACTCCAGCACTTGTAGCTACTGCCTTATGACTTTCATCACTTACAATCATAGCATAAGCTTGATTTACTGAAGGCAAAGGACTCATAAGCAATATTTGACTTCTTGCTTGAAGATATGACTCATTTAATCCTATCAAGAACTGAAACAACTTCAATTTCTGAAGATGCACCACAAAATCTTTAGATTTATCACATTCACAGTTTGGTGCAGGAACAAGTGCTTCGAACTCATCCCACAAATCTTTCAGTTTCGAAAAATATGCAGACACATATTTTCTTGAGACAGAGAGGATATATTCTTATGCAGATTAAAGGTTCTCACAGCATCAATTTTATGAAACCTCTCATATAGATCATCCCACACTTATTTTGTTATAGATGCATACATTATACCCCCAAGCAGTTCTTTAGCAATAGAATTCATTATCCAGGATAACACTACTGCATTTACCCTCTCCCAATTGTTCCCCAATTCACTAGGAAACTTATCTTTAGCACAAGTTCCATCTATCAAACCCATATTATTTCTTCCTAACAAAGCCACTCGCATGGATCTATGCTAGATTGAGTAATTCTCAATACATATGAGTTGAAACGATATGATCTGGGCACCACTCACATCTGATGGATTGAGGAATAGTGGATGATTGTAATCAATCACATTAGGTTGCATTCCACCTTGAACAGAGGATTGAATTCCACCTAGACCAGTCGTTCCTGTGGCTGAACTTTCAGTACCCACCATTGTTTCAATTCTTCAAGATCGTTGATCTTGACTTTGGCTTTACACCTCAATTGAACTTTCAACTGTAGGATCGTCAAATTTTTCTAGATACTCTAACTCGACTGCTCTGATACCATGAAATTGTTCTTAGGAACAATAGTTTCCAGAACTGATCGAAAAGAAAAAAGGAAAAGAGAAGAAGAGGAGAAGAATACTGTATCTTTTCTATTAGAGAAAATATATTCTGTAAAAACTTAACCACAATTACATACAAGACTCTCTTATATAGAGAGATACTTTTTTTCCAAGACTTAACTACCTAAAAGTTAGTTATAACTAACTTTTAAAACTAACTATTTTTTCTTTCTTTCCCTTACTCTCAACAGATATGCTCCCATTAGTCTTACTAAAATATTTGTTCCGTCGTGCTTTTTCTTAATGAACTTAGTGTACACCACATGTACACCTTATCATCCAATCACCTCTATATAACTTCTCTAGAGACTTTTGTCATAAGCTTTTTTAGGTCCATGAACACCATATATAACTTCTTATCCCCCTCCCTATACTCCTATACCAGTCTCCTTACGAGATGAATGGCTTTTGTAGTCGAGCGTCCTAGCATAGATTCGAATTGGTTCTTAGAAATAGTCATAATCCTGCTAAGCTCAACTATACCACTCTCTCCTAAACCTTCACAGTGTATCTTAGCAACTTGATACCCCTGTAATTACTGCAATTCTTATCAATGTCACCATTATTTTTGTACAATGAAATCATAGTACGCCATCTCTACGGTTTGAGCATCTTAGCATCTTTAAAATGGCATTAAGCAATTATGTTATCAACTCCATACCTAGTGTTTTTGTCCTCTTTCAAAAATCCATCGAAACCTCATCTCGCTCATTCGCTATACCTCTACGCATCCTACGGATAGCACACTTAACCTCCTCAATAATTATATGCCTAAAACTATTATAATTGTGACAACTCTCTGAGTGCTCCAAATTTTCTAGCACAATGTCTTTGTCCACCTCTTCGTTCAAGAGTTAATAGAAATATGCTTGTCATATCCTTCTAATAAGTACCTACTCCACCAGTTTTTTCTCGTCCTCATCTTTGATACATTTCACTTGGATCAAAGTTTTAGTCCTTCTCTCTCTAGCCTTGGCTAGCCTGTATAACCTATTACCCTCACCTTTGTCCTCTAATTTTACGTAGAAGTCCTCAAAGGTTGTTGTTTATACCGCCGTAACTACTAAGTTAGCATCCTTCAACATATACTTCTCCCTCTTAGTGATGAATATATTTAAATTTTAAAAAAATAGGTTCTTTTTTTTTTTTTCAATTTTCTGTTGAATTTAGTAGGTAAAGGTTATTAAATATATGAAAATAAAACTTTCTTTAGCAAAATAGTGGACCAATATTGCTCAAAAGTATGTTTAAGAGATCATTTGTATGAAAGATGATTTAAATAATTTGTGTTACAAAACAAAGAATAATAACTTTTGGGTAATGAACACACTTAATAATTAAAATTTAGATGTAAAATTAAATAGACTTAATAATTATATTTTAAATAATTAAGAATAAAATATTTATTAAGTTGAGTGTAGTGATATCCAAGTTAGATCTTTAGAACACTATGGATGTTGGTTCTTTAAGACTGATGATATTATTTTTGCAAGGAATTGGAGACAAGGTGTTAGAGTAATGATAGTATCTTCACACGTGGATTACGATTTTCTTTGTGTTTGCCAAAGTCTCTTTGTCCAGTTGTGTATGAAAGCGCATATATATATATATATATTATGCGGTAATTAAAAAATCATTCATAAATTAATTAATATTATTATTTTGTACCCTTTATATTAATTAATATTTTTAAAAAAAAATTCTTCGATCTTCAAATTAAGATGTTTATCTAATATGAGATGGAATCAGTATAATTAGAGTTTGTTGCAGTTGGAGTTGTTTGTTATTTCCTCTTCCTCTGCTAGTGCACATAAGGAAATCTTCTCATATATAATATGATAATAATTATAATGATATAAAAATGTTAGTATTACCCTACATAAAGAGATCTAAGAATCCCTAAAGTTGTAAGACGTATCAATCATGAAGATTTAATTATTTTTTGCCATATACTTAATGTGCTACCACATGTTTCCAACAGTTCTTTTCAATGCATAATATACAAAATTGTCCTAATTGCATTCAAATATATATAGTGGATAGCTTTCTATATTCATGAATTCAAACACCAATTGACTTCTTTGGGATATCAAAAATGATTTCTCCATCTACTTGAAACTTGTGCTAGTTTTCTTCCCTCTTTATAGTTAATAAATAAATAATACTAATAATTTCAACTAAAAAATTTCCACTTTGCATAATTAATTTGAATAAACAAGATATAAAATGGAAAAACCTTTTGGTCAGAATTTGACCAGAATGATATTTTACTTTTAAAAATATTTTTACCCTTTTAACTTTAATACATTTTAACTAAAAAATGAAAAAAAGATCAGTTTATTTTAAAATAAAAAGATATATAGTTTTTCTAAATTTCTGACCAAATTTTGATCAAATTTTCTGGTCATTTATCATTACCTAAATGTTTACATCTTCTTGAAGTGATTAACTAATATACTATGGTTTTTCTCGATATTGAGTCTAGCTTATGCAAATCTATCCAAAATTATGGGAATTGGTAATAGGAAATCTAGGGCTATTGCAAATTATAATCATCAAATCTCCTTGTTTAAAGCAAAATCTTGAACTAAGTGTAAATAAATTTGTTCTTTTACCTAGAATCATATAAAAACTTTAGATTAAAAGTCCGTTTGAATTGAATTAAAAATTAAAAAAAATAGTTTTTGAAAAGTAATTTGTTAAAGTCAATTTTAAATAACTTTTAAGTCAAAAATTAATAATTGGGAGAGTCCTACTTTTGACTTATATTAAGTCATTTTAAAATTATTTTAAGTTATTTTAAAATTTTGCTAAACACTGCTAAAAGTTAAAATTAACTTAAAGTAGATTTGGTCAACTTTTAATTCAATCCAGACAGGCTCTAAATTATGGCACTTTATATTGGCCTTTTGGGACATGAATTCTCAATTAGTAATTGATTATGGAATATGTTAGCGTAGGTGAAGTGTGTTTTTCACATCTAAGCGCTTGATAATTAAGTTCATTGAACAAGGTATAAGTTAGATATAATATAATAAAATATATAGCTTTGCATCATCTACAATAATAATACTAATGACACACTACGATAAAGTTTAATTAATTAGGATCGACTAACAACGGCCAACTACGAAGCATGGTGGACCACAATATCACTAATTACTACTCATTAATTAGTAATATTCATCGAGAAGAAGATAAGCAACTAGAGATTAACAATAATAAACAATAGCTTGTAAGAGAGCACCTTCCAAGCTCTACAAAAATTCATTAAAAATTAAGTTCAAGTCATTATGATAATCACCAATAGGCTTTACATATATAAAATATAAATTAAAAAATAGAGCGTTTAAGTTAGGGCTAGTAAATTAAAAGTATAACAATTAGTTAGGTGGAAACCTTGTAGTTGACTAGAAATTGCACATTATATGAAGATCAAATTTATGTCACTTTCTACGCACTACTCCCTCTCCCTCGTAACATCAGCAAAGCTAAGATTTAGTATGTGTTAACTAAAGCATAGTTAAAAGAGCACATTACTTAATATATTATACCTATGAGATAAGCGAAATATAAATATGCATGTACATAATACATATATTGTTAGAATGTATGTGTCCACTAACAATCAATGGATCAGGTCCCTTGACATATTAAAAATGCAGAAAATAAATATTTCAAAGTAAAACAAACGAGATTTTTTTACGTGGAAACCCCCTTGCTCAAGGGAGGAGAAAACCACGACCTGTCTTCACAGGATTTTCAACTCAACTTCATTTCACTCAAAACGGAGTAAAGATTCAGATTACACTCTGGTAATCTAGGAATTAACCTATTGATTCCTTCCCCTTTACAGTAGCAAATCTGTTACCCAACGAGACTAAGAAATACCTTTGTTGTCTACTACATCAACTACATCTAGTTGATATAGACTTCACTATCCTAACATAGCTAACTCTAGCTAACTTCGGAATAATAATCAAGAACTTGACACTCATCTAATTCTTTTATAGCTTAGGGATCGATCTTATATGAGCGAGCATTGAAATATAAACCCTAACAGTTATGAACAATGATAACTTTATCAGGTCCCTTGTTGTTCCTCGAGTAATATTTCTTTGAGAGAAAAATGGCTTTTGCATTCAAAATTCTGATTTGTAAAACTTGATTTATGTCGATGAGGAATGGACTTTATGAATCGGACACAAACCATGAGACAATACCATTGGCTGGAAGTCTTGCACTACAGAGGATGCACACCAATCACAACAGGTGCTGCAGAGTTGCAGTTGTAGGTTTTTGACAATTGTCATTTTCATGTACATAACACTCGGTCTCTCCTAGGATTTATTCCCTCATTAGATCCCAAAGTTTGTTGAATCATCAAAACTTTGAAATCATCTCAAAATAACATTTTCTCCCTTTTTTATGATGACAAACTTATTTTCAGCTTTCTTCCCCCTATCACCTTGTTGCCCCTTTCACATGTTCTCCTTATCAACAAACAACCAGGTCCCCTTGTTGATTTTCAGTGAATCCCATGTGATCTCCAATACCTACATTGATAATTTTCCCTTTTTTGACATCATAAAAAGAGTTAAAGCACTAAACTAAGTGAACAGTAATGTAGTTCAAACAAATTCATGGCCACTTGGGCAACACTGAGCATAAGATAAAATGCACAAAGTAATGAGACAAGTTAGTGGAAACATGGTCATATTTCATTACAAACATAAGGAAAGCATTCAAACCAGTGCATATCTCATTTTACATGAGAACACATTACCCACTAAGCAAAAAAATACATGGATGGGAAGCTAGAAAAGTAGATTAGGATGAGGGAGGCTTGGAGGTGAGGGATTTGACGACAAGGGATAAGCAAGCATCTTCTTCTTCTTGGTGCCTGAGAAGACTTTCTTGGAGTTCAACATTCTTGTCTACTAAGCCTTTGTTCTCAACTTTCAAACAAGCTAGTTCTGTTGCACCGGGTCCCTCTGATATATTGCCACCTGCAGTTGAATCTTCGAACGAGCATTCTTTCCTTCCTCTTAATACTATTCTCTCAACAGTTCAGATACCTTGCTCTTTTTCCCGACTTTCCTTAAACACATTCACATTGAATGAGAGTGTCCATAGAGATAGTTTGCTTTCCTATTTCTTTTACTCCATGTCCAAGAGGGATTCCAAAATGCCTAAACACCCAAGTCAGCAAGTACTCATACCCCAAACCATGTTTTTCATCCTTCACAGACATCATCTTATGCATATGCTCAAGCATGATTGCGGGTAAGTTGATTAACTCCAATGTATGCAAGGCCTCAATGAGGAACAGCTACGCAGTAGAGTCGAATGTTCTTTTTTCAGATTCGAGCACTAGCTCTTTGTTAAAAAATTCAAATAATAGTTTATATTCATCTTTAAGGTACTTCTTCGGGATACCACCACAATTTTGATTTGGACATTTGTTGATCTGAACTACAAAGTCCTTCGACGGTGACTTGACAACGACTGTGTTTATCCCCTCAAGAGGCACCGTAGAATTTCTCCCAAAATTTTGTTACTGACATGGAATTATATATCCCCCTATCTGAGCATTCAAACTCCCATCCTCATTTAGCTTCATCATGTACTAGAATTCCCTCACTTCATATTTGTGCACAATTGGTACATGGTCAGTGAAAAAGTATGTTCAACTTTGAATTTCCACTGCATCAACCAGACTTCCCATCCCTGGTTTGGTATTTATTTCCACCTCTCTTCCACTTAATACTTTATGAGATCTCACGATCTCAACTCTCTCTTCCTGTGAAAACAACTTATCAACCTTCTTATTCTTCCCTATTGAACCAGGTCCCTTGTTAAACATAGGATCTGATGCATTAACTGTCTTAGGAGAGGATTCTTCTCTCTTCTTTTTTGTTATTTCTTTTTGCCTTTTAGTAGCAGGAAACTTCTTTAAAGTATTATTTTCATTGTCCATGGTTTTTTGGAGGTCTTTTTACTCAGTACTTACATTATCCTTCTCTTAACCGCAGCAACAACGTCTATAGACACTATTTCACTATCTTTCTTATCTTTAGAATCATCAACTAGCTCTACATCAGCAACCTGGTCCTCATTCACAACAGAGTTTTTCCTTCTTCTCTCATTCTCCTCAGTTTTGGTTTTGCTCAATTTTATTGAATCTCTCGTCAGTTTCTGAGAAGTTCCCCATGTACGATAGGGCCTTGGTTTTATCCTTTGATCCTCAGTCACCTTCTCCATTCTTATAGAGACTGCACCAATTTTCTTTTGAACTTTCTAACGCAGAGGTTGGTTGTTCTCATCATCATCACTCTTCGCATGGACATTAGAAGAACCAGATCCTTTTATTGCTTGAACTCCAGGGGTTGAACCTTGCATTTTCTGTACTCGCTTTATTCATGGTTGGTCATCTTGGTCGTCTTCCTCCTCTTTTTCCTCACCCTCAGTAGCAGTCAAACCAACAATAGGGTTTGATCAAATTTTGGTGGGGAACCCACAAGAGGAGAGTTAGACTTACCCAAAAACTAGGGTTCCTCCCCCAAAAGTGATGATATGTTATATTCTCTCATTTCAGTAAGATAATTAGCCACGCATTCATCACCTGCAATAAGAATATTTGACTTTGCACATTTACCTTCAGGCATTTCTCCATCAAAATTTTGTTCAGAGAGGGTAAGAAGCATTGGACAGGTTGAGACTCACCAGTAGCAAAAACCTCTTTCTCAAACATAGCCTCAGTATGTATGGATCCTTTAGGGGATGTGTTTTGGGACTCGTTGAGATCTAGGGTACAAAAAAGTACAGGGGAGGTCGTTTTTTAATATGGTTCACCACCAGGTGAAACTAGAACCTCAGTAGTTGGGTTTGGGAGTTCTTAAACCAGAGGATTGGTTAAAGTAGGAGTAGACGATTCATTTCTTTCAACTAGAGAGATAGTCGAAGTTGGGTTTAGAGGAGTGATTTATTCCAGAGGAGTGGCAAACATTTTTGGGTCAACTCCATCAACGATCTTCTTTATTTAGACAGTAAGAACAAAAGTCTTAGACATTTTTTATGAAGTTTTTTAAAAAAGAAAAGAAAAGAAAATGATCATTTTGACACTTTCTGACTTTGGAAGAAAATTTGAATTTTTCGGAAAGGACTAAGAAGGAGGGGGTATAAATGGAAGTTAAATTGTGCATCAGGTCCCTAGAAATGTAATGACCTTTGGTATTCAAAAGAGTGAGACAACGGTCAGAATCTAGGATGTTTAACATGTGGCAATTTCATTGCTTCATATGCAAAATTAGAAATGTAGTGTTAAGAATGTTAACCTTCAAGAAAGGATCGGGTCCCTCTTTATAGTGTAAATGTAATTGCCCAGATCTTTCCTGAACTTCCTTTTCCTTTAGCCCTTCCATTATGTGTGTATACATACAAGAGGTATAGAACTAAATTTAGTTAAACAAACATAACTGAAAACAAGGATACATGCACCCTTTGCATAGTCATAATGGGTTTGATTGCTTCAAGCAGAATCCACTCAGTCAAGTTTTAGCATCCCCACTTTCAATCTATGTTTCTCAAACATGTCCCCACTCAGAGCTTTAGTGAAAATATCAGCAATCTGATCTTCAATCTTGCAGAATTGCATGTTGATATTTCCCCTGTCAACATTATCCTTCAAAATGTGATGCCTTACATCAATAAGCTTAGTTCTTTTGTGATGGACTGGGTTCTTAGCCATATTGAGAGCACTTGTGTTGTCACCAATAAGAGGGATAGTTGGAGTGACCATTCCAAAATCCTTAAGTTGTTGTTTGATCCATAGGAGTTGAGTACAACAAGCTACAACTGCTACATATTCTGCCTCAACTGTTGAAAGAGCAACCAAATTTTGCTTTTTAGTTCTCGAGGAAATGAGAGATGACCCAAGAAAATGAGTAGTTTATGAGGTTCTCTTTCTATCAACTTGATACCCTTCATACTTAGCATCACCATATCCAACCATATCAAAAGAGTCTCTTGATGAATAGAATAGAATTGGGTCCCATGTCTTCTTCAAATATCTCAAAATCATCTTAGCAGTTTTCAAGTATGATTCCTTAGGAAAATCTTGGAATCTTGCACACATCCCAATAATGAACACAATGTTAGGTCTAATAGCAATGAGATACAGTAAGGATCCAATGATTCCTCTATACATGATTTCGTTCACACTTGGACCAGGTCCGTTAGCATCCAGCTTTGAGTTGGTCCCCCGAAGGAGTATCATGGGCTTGGCATCCATCTCTGGAATTTTTTCAGTAGCTCTTTGGTGTATTTTCTTGGAAAATGGAGGTTTCATTAGATGTTTTCTTGATCTACAACCCCCAAGAAGAAACTTTATCATCTTGCTCATTTCACAGTCACTGCCCATGAGTGCAGCAAACTCTTCACACAACACCTTAGAGGTTTCTCCAAAGATAATATCATCGAGATATACTTGAATAATCAGTAATTTATTTCCTTGTAATTTCATAAATAGAGTATCATTGATTCTTCCCCTGTTGAACCCATTCTCCGAAAGGAACTTGGAAATCTTTCGTATCATGCTCTTGGAACTCGTTTCAGTCCATAGAGAGCTTTGTCCAGCTTAAGTACATGATCTGGATTATTAAAATCTTCAAATTCTAGTGGTTTATTCACATAGACCTCCTCCTTCAGGTACTCATTCAAAAAGACAACTTTTCATATCTATCTGATACAGCTTGAAGCCCATGAAAGCAGCAAAATCAATGAGTATCCTGATGGCCTCCATCCTTGCCACAGGGAAAAACGTCTCATCATAGTCAATGACTTCTTATTGATTATACCCTTGAGACACCAGTCTGGTTTTGTTCCTTATGATAACACCATGCTCATCAAGTTTGTTTCGGTATACCCACATGGTCCCTATGAGTTTTGTCAGCTGGTCGGGAACCAAGTGATATACCTTGCTACTTTCGTGATGTAGATCTTCTTGCATATAGTTTACCCAATCAACATCTTTCAATGCTTCCATGATGTTTTTGGGCTTTATAGATGATATGAATGTTGAAAATGCAACCAGTTTTTTTTTTTGTTTTGGATCTATTGTGCATTACAGAGTCCATTGGAGAAATCATATATCTAATGGATGGGATGATTTATGCTTCCATCATGTATTTCGTTCCAGCTGAGGTTGATCAGCTTCTTCAACTTCACCTTCTGGATCTGCATTATCATGTTCAGCATTGTTATCTTGTTCAGCATTGTCCGATACACCAAGTCCCTCATTAGGCTTATCATCTTCATCAGCTTCTTCAGAATTGCTAGCTTCTTAAGGAGGTTATTATTTATCAAATTCATTATACAGACTATCTCTCTAAATTTGAAACAACTCTTCAATCTTAGAATCCTCATTTCTCTGCAGATTCTCAATTCTCTAAATTCATCAAAAATCATATAACACATTCTCTAATGCACAGTGTCCTTTTGTTATATACCCGATAAGCCTTGTTGGAGGAAGATTATCCCATAAATACTCCTTCATCACTCATGTTCTATGCATTTTCCAAACTATGCCTTCAAGAAGAGCTTTTGTGAGAAGGAATATGAATGTGGAACCTGTAGCACCACAAGCTCTGGTTGATCATTTGGCTAGAAGGTCACTCGTGCAAAATTTAGGGTTGTTTTTTAGGTGTTGACTTAAGCCATGACTGCTCAAGCTAACCATGATGTTGTAGCTCCCATGAATCCAAATGTGGGTACAACGACAACTAGGGTCCGAGACTTCACTCGGATGAATCCTTTCTAATTCTATGGTTCAAAGGTGGATGAGGATCCGCAAGAGTTTGTTGAGGGTATTCAAAAGATTATCAAGATTATGAGTGTCACTCTAGTTGAAAGTGTGGACTTGGTTGCTTATCAATTGAAAGGTGTTGCCCAGATTTGGTTCAATCAGTTGAAGGAAGAAAGGGCTATTGATGGAGGTCCTTTGGATTGGGACAAATTTAAAGGTCATTTTCTAGATCAATTCTTCCCTCTTGAGATGAGAGAGGCAAAGGTCAAAAAATTCATCAACTTAAGATAAGGTAGTTTGAGTGTGAATGAATATTTCTTGAAGTTTACTCAACTTTCAAAATATGTTCCGGCTATGGTACTGTCTCAAGGGCTCCAATGAGAAATTTCATTTCCAATGTCTCGGAGATGGTTCTAAAGGAGTGTAGAACCTCTGTGTTGATCAATGGGATGGATTTTTCAAAGTTGATGGCTCATGCTCAACAAATTAAGGAATATAAATTTAAAGAGAGTGAATTGACACGTTTATTATGTGTTTTTTCAAGTGTCATCCCTCAAAGGATGCTACTAGGGATGTACAAGAGAGTGTTAAGAGGTGTTTTATGGAGTCTTATCACTCTTGGAACAAGATTTCATAGAGGATATGTCATGTCATGTTTAATGAGTTTAAGTATGTAATTAGATATATATATTTTTAGTTAAGTTTAATATTATTTAGTATACTTATTAATCACATAACGTTACTCACCTTATTTTCAAATTATGTGTACTTGAAAGAGAAAGTGCAATCTGGTCATTGCGACCACTTTTAAGAGAAGGGCCAATCTGGCTAAAAAAAGCTCAGAATTTAAAGATATGTGGAACTTGACTTTTTTCAAGTGTCTTTGAGGAGTTGTCTTGATATTGAAAGATAGATGAATTCAAGGCTTTGTCTGAACAATGTCAAGAAAGCTAGAAGCAGTGTTAAGAGTGGCTCGTGTATACCGAGGGTGCGAAGAGCGTTGGAACAATAACGAGGAAGATGGTACGTTTCCTAACTTTAAATAAAGTTGATTAAAATATTACTCCCTCCGTCCCATTTTATGTGGCACTTTTCGAATTTGGAGATTCAAACAAGTCTATCTTTGACCGTAAATTTTTCATAGATCTTTTAAGTATTATGAATTATCAATTATTGTGACTTATCATAATTTTTACGTAGTTTACAAATATATAAATTTCATTTTTAAAAAATTGAAGATTTAATGCGCAAATTCTCAGTCAAACTTGAATTGTTTAACTCTCGAATAACGAAAAGTGTCACATAAATTGGGACAAAGGGAGTACTTGATTGTCATCTAAAATTAATTTTTTTTATAAGAAAAAGATTGGGACGCACTCCCCTTGAAAATGAGGTTTTCAAGAGTGCTCATGTAAAGAAGAAGAACAATGAACCAAATCCAAATGATTGAATTGAGGAAAGGGTTGAACAAGCTTATTAAAGTTTAATTTTGAATTTTAAGATAAAAAGTAGAAATGTATTATGTATATATTAGATGTTAACTTTTATTTTTAATAAGCGAAGAGAGTATCAACGACAGTTGCTTGAGTTGAGCCAAACTCAAGAATTTCTAGGCAATTTGATCCAGCTTACACCTGAACAAGCCTATTAAATTTGGAAGGGAAAAGTGACAGAGGAGACACATAATAGAAGAGTCTACGGGGTGGGCTCTAGGAACGATTTGCGATGCATTCAATCAGGACTAAAAGATATTCAATCATCACGCCAAGCCGAGGCAATTGACGGTATTTAGATAGTTGCTATGTCGCAACAAATCACTTAGCTTACATGTGTCTTGCCACAATTCGAGGCACAATGAATTGCTCAAAATAAAAGCATGAGCAAAATCGTCGAGAAAATCAAAGAACAAGTGATTAACATCGCTCGATGGCGTAGTATGTCCCGTTCTCTAGGAGGATTCTCTAGCTGCAAGGATCCTAAGAGTGATGATGAAGTAAAATACATAGCCTCCACCCCTTAGTATCCCTTAGTGAACATTTTGTTTTTAAAAAAAAAAACTAATTTTGAAAGACTTTATAAGTCTTTATATTATGATTTTAGTATTTATGGGTATTTAATGAAGTTTGTTATTATACTATGGTTATATAGTTATTGTTTGGTTTGTTTGGAATTGTTGAATTGAACTAATATGAATTTTTAATTTAATTACGGGAGGGTATTAGAAACAATCAGTTTCTGTTGTAAAAAAAAATGTAGAAAAGCGACAATGTCGTTTGTCGCTTTTTTTGAAAAAAAATAATAATAATGTCACCCGTCGCTTAGGAAGAAAAGATTTTATAAAAAAAATGTGATATGTCGTTTCGATGTTGTCCGCCACTTTTTGAAAAGTGACGAGGTCAAAAGCGATGAAAGTGACTACGTCTCTTTTCCATCAATTTTGTCCAAAAAAATACATCGTCTATCTCTTTAATTTGTCTTTCATTTTTAATTTCACGCATTTTTTTAGTAGTGGAACACAATAACAATCTCAGTAATAAAATCTTAAAGGACAAAGTAAAACTTAATAGAAACCTAACTTATAAATCTTTAGGCCCTAGTGTTCCCCTTTCTCAATTTTTGTGGTACTTTTCATTTTCTATGAGTCAGATTGATTATTTTGAAAATTAAATTGAATTAGATTAAACAAATAATTAAGAATTAAAATAAAAATATATAAAAATACTATAAATTATAATTTTCTCATGTAAGTTAAAAATGTCACATTAATTGAGACTGATAGAGGAAATAAAATAAGGGAAATTTTTCAAAAGAGCAATATTTTAGCTTTCAGTGTGACTCCTTAGCAACAGTTTCATTATTTATTAAAAATGTCATTATTAGCAATATTAGTTATGTATTTATTTTATTTTGATCAATTTGAAAGAATACAAATAATTAATAACAAAACAAAGAAAATCATGGAACAAAAAAAATCAAAAAAGGTAAAAAAGATTTTAAATAGAAATCAGTTACGTTTTGAAAAGTGATAACGTTCAAATATACTTCTTGAAAAGAAATATAAACGATCGTATGCAATATATTTACCCAACAATGAGTCGGGGTCGATCCCACAGAGAATATGGAAGAATATTGTCAATAGCAAATATTTAACTCGATAGTCGTTATATAAAAATGGGGGAATTTAAATTGAAATAAAATAAAAACAATAAAAAGATAGTTTTGAACTAAGTATTTATTTATATTCAGATTATTAAAAGTAACTAGGAATGTGTTCCCCATAAGCTCATAACACGGTAATCCTAATAATAGTAATTATTTACTAGTGTATTACATGCAAAGTGATAAATTAGGTATCTCTAAATCCTTTGGTCCGGCTATGTGTGTACAATTTACTAACCCTTACCTTTACCTCATATTAGACATCACAATCGATGTTTGGCTTAATTATTACTTCGTACCAATCGACACTAGCCTATTAGATAGTATCACACTAAATCTATGTTGATAATTCTTTTCTTGTTGAATACCTCCTTGGTCCGGCAAGTAGCAACAAGGCGAGTTCTAATGCGTGCACTCATTAAAAAGACTTCTAAACGAAAGAATTATCAATGCATGCAAGACACTATTCAAGAATTGCATAGTTATTATTCATACTTTGTTAATCGCTTATGGTTCCCACAACCTAGTTATGAAAGTTAGCTACTCATTATCTCAAAATCACAATCAAAATTCATTAAAATAAATATGCTTGTGTTAATCATAAAAAGTTAAGAACAATAGCTAAACTATCTTTTATTAAGCACGAATACAAATAAATAATAAAGGAGAATAAAGAATAAACCACAATTCTCCGGCCTCCACGGCGGCTCTTCCAAGGTTCCTAAGCTAGAAGAAAATTTATATTGTGTCTTGTATCTTGGTTCTTGACCTCCCTTCTTCCTCCTTTTATGAATAATTTTTTTCATCCCCTATTTATAGATAGAGAAACCCTAAATAAAATAATTGAGTTCAAGACAAATTAGGAAAACAAAATCCAATTAAATTGGGTTTTCCACTGTACGCGTATTTCTGGAATTTCACGTTGCTTGCCGCCTTTCATACTAATATGAGTCCCCAGTTGCTGACACGTGGCAGCAGTAGTACCCAATTTCAATTGCAAATTGTTCGCAGCCTTTTTCCTCATATATACAAATATATTATTTTATTAAATTTAATTCATTAAGCTGCCTGTTTGATTTCTTTCTTGAACCTTCAATCTTTTATTCGTTTTAGCTCCAAACTTCTTTATTTTTCCACCAATTTAATCCTAAAAATAAAATACACAATTTAGCACAATTCATAAAATTTATGATCAAAAAGGACAAATATAAATAACAAATGTGAGAAAATAATGATTAAAAATATATATTTTTAGCCTCACATCAACACCCCACACTTAAACTTTTGTTCGTCCTCGAGCAAACATTGAAGCTCATCCCAAAAAAAAATCATACTAGCAATGTTATCACTTTGGTTAATACAAACAATTAGGCCATATACCAATTTCAAAACATCAAGTAGACTTCTCAATCATTATGCAAGACATCCAAATAAACAACAAACCTCTAACCTCCTAACATCAAGGAAGGACTTTGAACTCATCAAATTTAAGCTTGCTCACCTACTCTCATCAAAGAAAGTTAATAAAATCACCTATCTATCATGAAATAAGTGCCCTCACAAAAAGAAATAGTCCACACACTCAAATCAAAAGATTGAATATAAATTAAGGACTGCATATCAAGAACAATCTCACACTCACAAAGAAAATTCACATGTATGCACAAAGAACCATATGCTTGCCCATTATGTACATCTCTACTAATTAAGCATGCTTGAATAGAATCAAATAGGACTTTAACGGGTTGTAATTTAGGCTAGGGGACGGGTAGGAAAACTATATAAAGTGACTTACACTTCCTTAAGCACTTTGCAATTTTAGACTTCATCACCCATTATTTTCTTTTCTTTATTTTCAGCCCTCTATTCAACAATTATTTCATAAGTAATTCTCATCCTCTCAAGAATGTTTCAGTCATTTTTTTTATTTTATTTTATTTTAGTTTGCCTTCATAATAGCCACCCTCAACTTACGTATTTTACTTGCGTTAAGGTGCACGATGTCCTTGGAAGGACCAGGGCCATCATCAAGATAACTCTTTTTTTTTTCATGTCACATTCTTTTCTTTTCTTTTCTTTTCTTTTTTCATATCACATTCTTCAAAGAGGGATTTTAAGCACTTTGTAGCTATCATTGATTACTCAACCATCCCTCTTTTTCATAATTGATAATTAGAATAAGTCTATGTTATAATGCTCAAGGAAGCAAGGTACAAAAATTAGGGATTCAACAAAATAGTTAAGGGCAAAATATGGCTACCAATAAAAGGCTACAGGCTCAAAAGGGCTAACTAATGATAAATTATGAAAAGGTAAAATTTACCAGACAAATCAAAGAAAGCCTATTATCATCTCCTAAACAAAGCAACACTTTTTATTTCGCTTCAATAACATGCAGGGCAAGTTCTAGACTAAGATGCAAAACATGGAATAAACAAAATCTCACCACACATGGCACAAGTATCAATCAAGATGGATCAGTTTCACTTCTAAGAGAGACAAGATCATAACAAACTACAAAATAAAATAAGCTATATACAAAGTCGCAACCATGAACCTAGATGTCAAAAAGTTTGCAATTTCACTAGCAATCAAGCATTCACAAGAAAGTACTACTCAAATTTAGGGCCAAATAGTAAGTATCACATAACTCAAAATGGTCTTTTCTTTTCTCTTAAAAAAAATAAAAATAAAAATAAAAATAAAATTTAAAAATAAAATTTATTCCTAAAAAAAATAAAAAACACTCGGTTCAAAGTGACTATCCTCAGGAAAAGAACCGATAACAAAAGCCAAGGAACCCATCCTAAAAAAAAAAACTCAATAAAATGGTAAAAACTAAGAATTCATTCCTCCACCCCACACTTAAAAAGATGTTATGTCCCCAAAGCATTAAATAAAATTTAAAACAAAGCTTAGGAAAACTCCCTGAGGCCTTTAGGCCTAGATAGTAGCATGTTCTCTTAATTTTCATCAAGGGTCGTCACCCCACACTTAAGCTCAAACATGTTTTTTTTTTTTTTTTTTTTGGTACTCAGACTTCCCCTAATCTGCAAAAATAAGAAAAGAAAAAAAAAGTGATACTAATAAAATAAAATAAGAAGTTACACTACTAATTGGGTTGCCTCCCAATAAGCGCTTAATTTAATGTGACGGCACAACACCATCAATTTTACTATTTTTCCTTCCACTTTGAAGATATGAATTGCACCCTTAATTTTACATCAATTTTTCTATCATGCGCAAGGGGTGGTGGTACAAAAATAAAGGTCCCAAGCAATAGATATCGCATTGTACACTTCTTGGATCCTAAGTGAGGAATGTAATTCTCCGATATTGAAACAATAAATTCAAGAATATAAACACAATTTTCCTCCTCCATACACTCTTCTATAGGCTCAGATGGCTCTATTAATTTCTCATCATCTAAACATAATGTGGAAAAATGATTGGAATGAGGTCCAATGCGCCCTAACTTATGAATTATTTTATTATTTACACCTTCATATTTACACATACTAGAGTTTTTAAAAATAATATTATCTACTTCATTACATAACTCTAGTGCACTCTTCTCAACAATGACAACATCAATAAAATTATGATCAAGCAATTGGTCTTCAACCTTTAGCTCTTCAAGTTGACTTATAAGTATTTTTTCCTCCTCACACATCTTATTACTAAATTGTTGTGTGTCATATGATTTAATCTTTTCACTCAACTCAAAATTTACTTTCTCGAGACGCCAATAATAGGTATCTTCATCAATCATGCACGTAAATATTGATTTATAGCAAAGTATTAACGAATCTTCTATGTCCCCACACAACTTATTTTGTTGAGAAAAAATTAGGTTATAAGAATTCATAATATCAGAGGTACAAAAATTACAAGAACACTTAACACTACATACTTTTTCAGATGACATCTCAAGAAGAGTAAACATATAATAAAGAAAAGTAAATTAAAGAAAAAAAAGGACTACAAGTCAAAATAAATATTAAAGACAATTTCTAAGCCACATTCCCCAGCAGCGGCGCCATTCTTGATAATGTTCAAATATACTTCTTGAAAAGAAATATAAACGATCGTATGCAATATATTTACCCAACTATGAGTCGGGGTCGATCCCACAGAGAATATGGAAGAATATTGTCAATAGCAAATATTTAAATCGATAGTTGTTATATAAAAATGGGGGGATTTAAGTTGAAATTAAATAAAAACAATAAAAAGATAGCTTTGAACTAAGTATTTATTTATATTCAGATTATTAAAAGTAACTAGGAATGTGTTCCCCATAAGCTCATAACGCGGTAATCCTAATAATAGTAATTATTTACTAGTGTATTACATGCAAAGTGATAAGTTAGGTATCTCTAAATCCTTTGGTCCGGCTATGTGTGTATAATTTACTAACTCTTACCTTTACCTCATATTAGACATCATAATCGATGTTTGGCTTAGTTATTACTTCGCACCAATCGACACTAGCCTATTAGATAGTATCACACTAAATCTATGTTGATAATTCTTTTCTTGTTGATTACCTCCTTGGTCCGGCAAGTAGCAACAAGGCGAGTTCTAACGCGTGCACTCGTTAAAAAGATTTCTAAACGAAAGAATTATCAATGCATGCAAGACACTATTCAAGAATTGTTTAGTTATTATTCATACTTTGTTAATCGCTTATGGTTCCCACAACCTAGTTATGAAAGTTAGCTACTCATTATCTCATAATCACAATCAAAATTCATTAAAATGAATATGCTTGTGTTAATCATAAAAAGTTAAGAACAATAGTTAAACTATATTTTATTAAGCACGAATACAAATAAATAATAAAGAAGAATAAAGAATAAACTACAACTCTACAGCCTCCACGGCGGCTCTTCCAAAGTTCCTAAGCTATAAAAATTTGTATATTGTGTCTTGTATCTTGGTTCTTGGCCTCTCTTCTTCCTCCTTTTAAGAATAAATTTTTTCATCCCCTATTTATAGATAGAGAAACCCTAAATAAAATAATTGAGTTCAAGACAAATTAGGAAAATAAAACCCAATTAAATTGGGTTTTCCACTGTACGCGTATTTTTGGAATTTCACGTTGCTCGCCGCCTTTCATACTAATATGAGCCCCCGCTGCTGACACGTGGCAGCAGTAGTACCCAATTTCAATTGCAAATTGTTTGCAGCCTTTTTCCTCATATATACAAATATATTATTTTATTAAATTTAATTCATTAAGCTGTCTGCTTGATTTCTTTCTTGAACCTTCAATCTTTTATTCGTTTTAGCTCCAAACTTCTTTATTTTTCCACCAATTTAATCCTACAAATAAAATACACAATTTAGCACAATTCATAAAATTTATGCTCAAAAAGGACAAATATAAATAACAAATGTGAGAAAATAATGATTAAAAATATGTATTTTTAGCCTCACATCAAAAAGAGCATAAATAGTCATCTTTCCGTCGAGTGTTTTTTTGCTTTCTTCTTAAGAACATCAAAAGAAAAAATTAAAATAATTTAGTTTGTCTTCCGAATCATTCATCTGATAACTTTCAAAACTGCTTCAAGTTGAATACGACATATTTTTGAAACATAATTTTTTAAAACTGACAACTATAAATTTGTCGCATCCAGTGAACAATCGAAAAACAATCATGTATTTTTTTCACTTTTTTTATTCGTTTGGATGAGATATTCGTGTATGTCGAGTAGAAGAGTGTTGTGTTTTTTCCTTATTGAATCAATGAAATCTTTGTATGCATTGGGATTTATAGCTTTTTTCGGATGTTTTGTATCCAAATTATGATGTTTAACGAATGAAATTTTTTTTTTTTCTAGTTTAGTAGCTGTTTTTTCTGTTTGAATGCATACAATAATTTGTATCCCATTAAGTTAATGTAACTAATTGATCATGAACTATATGTTGAATACAACAATATATGAATACAAAAGTGAGATGAAAATACAAAGTGAGATTGAATATAAAGTTGTGAATACAAAAGAAATACTCTCTTCATTTGAGATACAAAGTGACTTTGAAAGGTAAAATACAAACTAATGGATCATGAACTATATGTTGAATATAACAATATATGAATACAAAAATGAGATGAAAATACAAAGTTATAAATACAAAGTGAGATTGAATATAAAGTTGTGAATACAAAAGAAATACTCTCTTCATTTGAGATACAAAGAGCTTTGAAAGGTAAAATACAAACTAATGGATCATGAATTATATGTTGAATACAACAATATATGAATACAAAAATGAGATGAAAATACAAAGTTATAAATACAAAGTGAGATTGAATATAAAGTTGTAAATACAAAGAAATTAAATACTCTCTTCATTTGAAATACAAAGTGACTTTGAAAGGTAAAGTAGGCACATAAAATACAAAACTTGTTGGTATACAATTAGGTTGAATACAAAACAAAAGAGAAATACAAACTTGTTCACATATAAATTGAGATTGAAATACAGAATGAATACCCAATAAAATACAAAATTGTTAGCATACAGTTAGGATGAATACAAATTAAGAAGGAAATACAAACATGTTGGTATACTAATTGAGATTGAAATACATTTTAACCCTTGGGTAATACACAAATCAAATGAGGGAAATTCCCCAAAATTTTGAATATTATTTGGTATACCTCTAGTAATTCTAATTGAATCAGTCATTGTAGACAATCAGATGCTTTCCCCATAATCTAAAACCCTAAAAGCAAATTTCGATATTATCAAATTTTAAAATGTATTAAATATCAAACAAAACAAACATATATATGAATTTCTAGAATCTACAAAATCTGAAAAATTAAAAGAAAGTCACAAAAAAAATTGAAATTAATAAATATATGATGAATATTTAAACAAAATCACATAAAAATTGGAAAATTTGACTGAAAATTCGTAATGTATAGAATCAGTGATTTAAACATCAAATAAAAAAAATCAAAATTGATAATGAAAATTACCTTGCCAACCGAGAAATCTGCTTGAATTAATAAAGAGATTTTGTTTAACAATAAAGAAAATTTCTTGATGAACAACAATTTAGCACTTTGAAGAAAGATAAACTTGAAACATGAAAGGTGGGGAAGAAACGTGAAAGTTGGGGAAGAAACGTGAATGGTGATGAAAAAAGGTTAATGGTATTGGTTTAATTATTTTTTTCACTTTAAACGGTTATTAATAAATAATTTGGTCTAATATAGGACTCTTTCCATAAATAAAATTAATTTAAAATACTAAAATCTGAATACATATTATTTTATAAAAATATTGTCATTCTGTCATTTTAAACAAATATTTTAAAGTGTTGTTATTTTGACTAATTATATTATGTATTATGACTTATGACTTAATTGCTAATTTTCCCATAAAATAATGCTAGACATCATGGAATACCTTTTATTTAGTTAAGTCTATTTTTATGAACAGGAGTATTTGTTTTTTCGTAAATGTAAGTCTTAACAGTTAAGATATGCTCCTTATGTCCCAATTTATGTGAGATATTTCGAATTTTGAGATTCAAACAAGTCTATCTTTGACCGTAAATTTTTCATATATCTTTTAAATATTTTAGATTATCAATTATTGTGACTTCTAGTACTTTTTACGTAGTTTACAAATATATAAATAAATTTCATTTTAAAAAATTTGAAGATTTTATGATTAAATTTTCGGTCATACATTAAGTTACTTAACTCTCAAAAAATAAAATATGTCACATAAATTGAGACGAAGAAAATCATTATTAATTACTAGTTTAGTAGTTGGCAGAGAGATCAGGGAGGCAGAATTGGTGGATTTGTAAGGAAGTCATGTCCTTTTAGTTGAAGTGGTTAGTTTCTTGACAGAAAGTTAGCAAAAGGATGTAACTTACAATTTTTAAGAAAGTTAAAGGAAGGCTTTTTTATTTGTTGAGATGGCACAAAGATGTAATTTGAGTTTGAAGTATATATAAGGGATGCTTTTCGTGATATACTCATCTATTTTCATTCGTTTTAGCCAATAATATGATTTTGATATAGCAAAATCAACTTGTTTGTTAGTTAAAATTTGTATAGTTTAGTTCAATAGGAAGATTTTAACTCCATGTTGTTAGCACTATTTTGTTAGATTTACTACAATCAATCACGTAATGTGTTTTGAAGGTAAAGTTTGATCCTTCGCGTGTTTTCACTTTTCTGATGAAATACAACGTAAGTTTAGGCGATAGCCTATTAACTAAAAAACATACTATAATAAAGGGAAAATTATGCGGTTAAGCAAACTTATACTACTTAATTACTCACTATAGCTATCGTTTGCTATAATTACCACTCGCGACTAACATTATACATTAATTACGTGGGCTGACTTCAAGTTTGTATAATTAGCCACATTTGTATATGTATAATTCGCCAGAATATACAAATACATATGTATAATATGCAATTATCTAACCGATATACATATATAATTCACCTCTCTCCCACTCTCTGCCCTCTCTCCTCCCTCTCCCAATCTCGCTCGCCTATTTTCTCCCCCTCCCAATCTCGCTTGCCATTATACAAATGCATATGGATAATATACAATTATCTAACCGATATACATATACAATTCACATCTCTCCCACTCTCTTCCCTCTCTCGCTCGCCTCTCTCCTCCCTCTCCCAATCTCACTCGCCTCTCTCCTCCCTCTCCCAATCTCGCTCGCCTCTCTCCTCCCTCTCCCAATCTCACTTGCCATATATACAAATACATATGTATAATATACAATTATCTAACTGATATACATGTACAATTCACCTTTCTCCCACTCTTTGCTCTCTCTCTCTCGCATCTCTCCTCTCTCTCACAGTCTCGCTCGCCTCTCTCCTCCCTATAACATGTAGCTACGAATTGTAATTATCAAACTATAGCTATGGAGAGTAATTAGACTATTTTTGAGTGGCTATATGTGAAAGTTCCTCTATAATAAATATGATGACTATATTTACACAAAAAAATCTTCTAGCGTTGTATCTATTTTAGCAGTAAGTAATGTTGATTTTATAATGGGAAAAAAGACAAATATACCCTCGAACTATCGTAAATAATATGCAGATACCCTCCGTCATTCTTTTGGGACATTCGTGCCCCTGCCGTCCAAAAGCTAGAGCATATATGCCCTTCACTCTAACGGAAGACTAAATAGGGACACGTGGCGCAATCTTATCCGTCGACCTGATATTTAATAAATATCGGGTCGGTGGATAGATTATGACACGTGTATGTTCGTTAGTATAAAGGGTATATATGCTCTAGTTTTTAGATGGCAGAAGCACCAATGCTCCAAAAGTACGACGGAGGGTATCTGCATATCATTTACGATAGTTCAGGATATATTTATCCTTTTTCCCTTTTATAATTATAAATCTCACAATATAATAAAAGGGACTGAATTTGGCCCATCCATTAAATAATTAGCGTACAGAAAATCACAATCACAATATAAAATGTGATAAGGAGATCAATCTTTTTTTTCTTAAGAATTTTTGGATGATTTGTTTTTTTTTTAATTAATGGTAGATGCAGAGAAGCAAAGTGACCTTCAACCCTTTATGGGAGGATTTGGTACAAGTCCCTGTGTACTATAACAAAATAATTAATTAGAGAATCTCATTTTTTATAGGATTGTGTGGTTGATTTGGTGTCTAGTTGGAAGTGTAGAGTGGTTTGTTTTCTTTTCTTTAATTTAATTACTAATGCCAGCAAAACACAAAATAAAGAGAAAAGAATAACATATTTTTTCAAGAGATTATTAGTATTAGTTAAGACAAATCGTGTGGAGTAATGCATACTGTAGTTTTGCATGTGCCCACAATCTATAATAGATATGTTCTACCATCTCTCCCCACTTATTTATTTTTTTCCATCCTGTATATATTACTATTTATTTAATATTATTAATTAAATCATAATTAGGACTGACATAAAAAATCACCATTACCTTGGTTTCCTCCTAAGTCTTGTTTAAATACTTTTTTTTCCATCCAATGTCTGGAGCCAACATTAGAGTCCCGATTAAATTCGAATCATGTACTGCAGGGTCCATTCGGGGTGGCGCTCCAAACATGATTTTCTACATACCCAAAGCCAGGGGCAGACCCACGTGAGTTCCAGGGGTTCACCCGAACCCCCTCGGCAAAAAATTACACCATATATATAAGATAATTTTTTTGTAATTTTGTAGATATATATATTTTGAACCCACTCAATAACAATGAAAGACTGATGGCGCAGTGGCAAGTCCCCTTGAAATTGAGCATCATGTCACCAGTTTGAATCCCTGTGATAGTGTTTTAATTTTTCTTTTTTAGTTTCAGTTTTTTTTTTAAAAAAAATTTAGTTCTGTTTTTCAAGTTTTTTTTTTTTAAAAAAAAAACGTGCTAAAAGTGTGGTTTTAAATCCAAAAGAATTCAAGGGTCTCATTTCTAAAGGCTTATTTACAGATTTATACTTTTATTTTTCGAACCCCCTGAACGAAAATCCTGGGTCCGCCACTGCAAAGCTCAAATCTAGACCTCTGGTTAAGGACCTTTGGTTATGAGCGAAGCAGTCTCACCATTGCACCACAACTCATGTTGGTGTCTTGTTTAAATACGAATTGATATTCTTACTATTATATTCAATTATTCTTTCTTCATATATTACTACTTATAGTTACGTTTTACTCAAAAAGTTCGGGCTCTACCTATGTCGACCTAATTTCTTTTTAATTTTTAATCCGATGTTCGATACTCATATTAAAGTCTGAATAAATTTGAATTTGCGTCTAAAAATTTCATATTAGAGGGTAAAACCCTCCCTAACAAAGACGATTAATATGATTAACTCACTTTGTATTGTTAGACTTTTTACAATAGGGGTGTTAAGTTGGGTTTTTTATTTATTTATTTGTGTTTGATATGCAAGTAAAAAATATTATCCTAAAAGGATTTGAATATAAAAGGGCTTGATATACCCCTCAACTTTGTCATTTGGAGCTGATATGCCCCTTGTTATGAAAGTAACTCATATATACCCTTACACTCTATTTGGATCATTGTTACCCATTGTATTGTATTGTATCGGTACTATACCTACAATGTTTATTTTGATTGTTACTTAAAATGTATTGTATTGTATTGTTAAATTTCGTTGTTATGTAACAATGAAAACCCCCAATTTTATGGAACAACCTATTTGGTGTGTTTCCATTGTTTCTTAATTTCTTTTTCCAATTATATCTTTACATTATATTTCATAATACTATTTTACCATTTACCTTATATTATTTAATTCTAGTCAAACCTCCTACCCTAGAATAATTAAGGATGTTTTAGTAAATTTATTAATTACAATACAATACGATACAGTCAAACCAAACAATAAATTTTTATTAAACAACAACAAACAATACAGTCTAGCCAAATATTGTATCTATCATACAATACAGTACAATAGAGTACAATACACTAAAATACATTCTGAAACAATGGGTAATAATGATCCAAATAGAGTGTTATTGTTATACTAACGGCTCACATATACCCCTACCGTTATTTTTTCTTTCATTCCTTAGTGTAAAGAAAAATAATTTAAAACTATTTTTTTCGTGGCTATATTATAATTTAAAACTATTTATTTCGGATATATTGTAATTTAGTTTTTGTATTTGAAATTTTTTTTTTGGGTCATCTATAATAAATTTTACAAGAATATTAACAAAACTTAAATAAATTTGACCATCAAGATAATAAATCTAAATTAGTCATTGAAACAAAAAAAAAAGTTTAAAAAAAATAATATATGTTTGAGGAGGATTAAATATACCCATATGAGATTATATCTTTTTTAAAATAATTTAAAAAATTAAACTAAAATCAATTCCTTCACTTCATAAATATTTTTTTTGACTCATTAGCTTGTTCTTCCAAGTCAATTGAAGCTTGAATCATTCAAACAGTTGTAATTTAAAAAAAAATAATACATCTCCATTAAATTTAGACTAATATGATGTAATCTGCATAATTAGTAATTGAGGATCAAATAATAGAGGATTGTGGACAATTGTAATCAATTTAATTAATTCTAAATTATTTAATTGTAACAAGCCAATAGTAAAAAAATATTATTATGAACAAATAAAATTAAAATTCAATAGAATGGCAAAAAAATCCTAACATGATGTGGAGATTCGAGATGCCAAATAATTGATGAACAAGAACGGAAAGAAAATTGAACAAACTCACAAGTCAGAAATATACAAATACAAGGATTTAAGGAGTCAACACTATTTTTATTTAACTATAATTCTTATTGATAAAGGACTCAAAGATTTTGAGTTTTATTTTAATTCTAAAAAAAATAAAAATAGTTAGATTTTGAATGAATTAGAGTGGGTCGGTAGGTTTTAATGAAGGGGACTTATTGCTTTGAATTTAAAACATAGATTTAATAAATTTAAGAAAAGAAAAAAATAAAACAAAAAAAAAACATGAATAAAAACGGAGAAAAACTAATCACCTCCTACGGGAATCAAACTCGAATCAATGCGGACTACATGCAACACCTATGCAATCTGAGCTAGGAGCATTTTGTTATAAGGGGTGTCCTTTCAATTCTTTTATCTTTTATTTTATTTTTTATTTTTTTTATAGAGGTATATTCCGTAAAAAAAATTGACGAAGCTGTGTCACGTGACACACCTAAGGTATAGGTAAATCCGCCCCTGAGGGTAGGGGGTGGTGGGAATGGCTATGACATATGGGTGATAGAACTAGGAGTGAAGATGAGGTGTGTTGGAAGGTGTGAAGGATATTATCGATGTGAAATGTCATTTCCATTAGAAAAGTCATTTTCTTTATTTTCAAGAAACTTATTATTCTAGAAATATAGTATCCAAACAAATTTGACCAATCCAACCTAAGAAAATCATAAAACATTTTCTCAATACACCCATATTATTATTGATAACCCAATATTCCGTTGTACAAACCTGGGACAAACAAAATGTGATGAAGTTATTTTAATCCTTTTAATAATCTTTCGTGAGACAAACTTTGGGATCTACATGTCTATATTGTTCCACTTTCCTAAGTAAATATTCCATTGTGATTTTGGAGTAAGAATAAGATTACTTTATTAAAGTAACTTAAAATGTGGTATTCAAGAACACCTAATATTAGAGAGGTTTGCCTAAAAGGATTTTAAAAAAATAAATGGGTATAGATATTTACTCATGAATTTGAATTTTGAATAGAGTAGAATGTGAATTATTAGATTTTTTTAATTATTAAATGTCACCTTGAGGACGAGGATTAACTTAATTTCTACCTTATATATTACATGATAAATTCCAAACACAAAAATAAAAAACGAAACATAAAACTCAACGTCCACAAAATACAACTAAAATTGGATAGAGTTAACTCATTACAATATGATAGCCATTTCTCATGACTATTGTTGAAATATACTAATTTCTAAATTTACATTTAAGATCTTGTGAGCTTCTTCATCTTCAAGTTTTTCATGAGCTTATAATTCATAGTCATGATTTTCAATTTCATGGCTTAAATAATTGTATTAACATACCTTTTTCATGATTCATATAAAATATCTAGAAGAGTTTCCCAATCCTTTGACTTTGAGAATGAATTCTCTAAGATAATTTAATTCTTTAGTAATTATGAATTTATTAAACATTTAATTCATCAACAATATTATTAAACATTTCTCCCTTGTATATCATGAATAACTCGTATTGCTTATTCAGTTGAGTGAATTTTAGACTATAACTTTGTAACCAAAGGAGTTAACTCTAATACCTTTCTCTGCATAGTTACAATGTCTCTTTCAAAATTTTACTCCAATCTTGAAAGTCTTTACAACTTAAAAATCAAACACCTATTACAAATTTTTCATAAAAATATTATGTTTACAATATATCGAACAAAGAATCAATATATCTAACAACTTAATGAACTATAACAATAGCTTTAACTAGAAACATGCTCCTCATTTATAGTTTGACTCAAAAAAAATACTCCTCACAATAATTACTATTGCTAAAAATAAATCTTGATCTAAGCAAATAACGTCCATCTTCAACATTCCATACACTCTGGCCCCACCACCACTTCCCACCATACCTAATAAATATATTATAAAAAATAAGTAATTAAAAATGTCACTTATTTTTCAAAAAAATAGATATTTCAGTAATAAAATTCTCCCCAAAAACAAGTTCTACATAAATATTTTCCATGAAAAACTTTTTCCTTTCTACCAATTAAACACCCTAAGTTATCAAACCTTAAACATTAGTACTTTCTAGTTACCCCATGAATGGACCCTTAAAAAGTGACTTCCTTTGGAGTGACAAGCAAACAAATTATGTTAAATTGGAAAAGAGGAGGAAGAGATTTGAAAGAGAATATGACGCTTCGAGGTAGGGTCATTTAAAATCAAATTAAAATCGCTAATTTGAATCGGAATAAAGGTAATGATTTATCTATAATGAATTAATTTATTGATTTAGCGGTTTTGGTCATGATTTTCACTTTTTTAATTATTGGGTTATAGATTTTTAACTGTTTGATATTTTTACTTAATGGGTTAGCCGATAGTCCAATAATAAATTATATTTATACCATTCGATATATAAAGTCCTTGACTTAGGCCTTAGTTTCATATTTTCATTTCTGAGTTGTCTCAAACTCTCAGTTATTCTACAATGTGTCGGTGCTTGCTTTTAAGCAAAATGCAATCTGTCACTTCATGTGCATGGTTTATTTGGTTTGTCACCTTATTTATAAGTGATTATTAATTATACTTTTTTTGTTACAAATCTTAATAGTTAAACCGATAATCGAATTGATAACGATCAATAATTGATATATCGATTATTGATAAGCCAATATCTTCATGGTTTTATAATGATTTACCATGTTCACAAGCCGATAACCAATAAGTCAAACTGATAAATTTTAAAACCAAACCGAACCAACCGATACACCATCCTAAAAGATTTGTTTTCTTGTAATTGTAATTGCTAGAGTTCACATGTTTTGTTTAAAAAATGAGTGGATTCTCTCTTTCCACCACGAAACAACTCATAAAATATGCCCCACAAATCATGCGCCTAACAGCTTTGATTAGATTATGATTTACACCTTTGAAATTCTTCTATACTTCCTACGTTTATTTTAAGTATATTTAGCACACCCTAAGTAAGTCATTTTGCTAAAAATAAATAAAATCTCTTTAATATATGCATTGAAAATTGTAAGAAACCTTTGAAAAATTTTATAAAAAATTTATCAAAACATTTATTAGATAAGGGTATTTTTGTAAATAAAAAATAAAATTAATACTTTTTTTATTAAAAAAATACGTACTTTGGAATAAATTAAAAGACCAAAAAATCACTTAAAAGGGAATGAAAGGCCGGATTCATAATTTATTTCTTTACCAGTAAAATTTATCCCCAGATTTGGATTCAGATTTTGTAATAAGTTCCATGAATTGTAAAAAGACAATGTATATTGTTCACATTAATTACAATTGTATTGTTATCTTAAACACATATACATTCAAGATCTGATTCTCATTAAATTATTCCTTACATGAGACTCATCAGTTTTCAAAAAATAATAATAATAATAATAATAATAATAATAATAAAAAAAGTAGTTCTTTTAACATAAAATAAATAAAACCCCAGCTGTGGAATTTAAAATCCTTCCATGCATGTTTGCTTCATGTAATTGGTTATAAGGTCAAAAAGTCTATTCATCCTACAAGACAATCCCTACGAAGTAGCTAATAAAGATTTCAAGTATCTATTTCACCATATTTTGTTGGACGTGAGGATCTTGATCGGACGGCAACAACCCCTCACGTTTAATTCTAAGATTGTGAGTTCAAATCAGCAAGAACCAAAAAAGTAAAAATTCCTATAGAGGGACAAAAATAAATAAATTTATATTTGAAAATCTGTGTCAAACACTAGATAATTATCATATATCACTTATGAGAATCAAACATGAACATTGACACATTACATCTCGCTCATCTAGATAACAAAATTCCTTATATTTCTTCCAATTTGTATATAAGCAAATAGAATTATTAAATACTTCTCCCTTTAGTCTAAATACAAATTTAAATACATTTAATCAAATTTCAAATTGTTAAAATTATTTTTGTGACTCTTTTCAAACTTTTCTTTAAAATAAAAATAGTCATTATTTGAGATTTAAAAGTAGCTAAAAGACCCATTAAAAAGAAAGGTGGTTCTATAATCTATTAACCAAAATAATTAATATATTTTTGAACTTTAAAATATTCATTCATTTCGAACTATACAATTTTTGCCAACATTTCATTATATTGGACTAGACGGAGTACTACAACGGAATTAATAAATGCCAACACATAATGGATATTCAAGAAATAGGGTATAAAATCTATTTCTAAAACTATTATCATCCATACAATTTTTTTAACGCAAATAAGGTTCACGTAATAATATTATAGAAGATCATTATTATAGTCAATTCCCAAGAGAGGTAAGAAAAAAATAATTAATAAAGGAGGTTGGGTTAGAGAGAAGAAACGTGGAATCGAAGCGCACAAGAAGAAAAAAAAGATTTTGTATATATAATTGCATTAAATAAATATGAGTATATGATAGAGGGACGATCACAAAAATCAACTCCCTCCATCTAAAAAAGAATAAGCCTTTTTTTTTGGAAACAGTACGTGATATATTTAATATCACAGTATTAAAGTGCATTTTGATACATTTATTATAATTTTAATTTAAAACCACAAGATTGATAAATCTTCTTTATTTTCTTAAATTTCGTATCAAATCAAACTATATTACTCCCTCTGTCCAGCAATACTTATTCACTATATACTAAAAATAGATGTCCAACAATACTAGTCCACTTTATGAAATCCATGAATGATTTTATATTTAGTTCCTAATTTACCCTTATCATTAAATATAGTCATTTTCCTATCACATTTTTCAAGACATTGTATTTATTGTCCTTCTATTTATAGTTTCTTAAGGAGTGTGTCTAATCAATAATTGATAACTATTGTTGGACAGAGTGAGTAATAATATTGGATATTTTTGGCAGTTGACAAAAAAAGAAAAAAAGTAGTAAATTAATAAAAGGGCATAAAATCCAAGCAAGTATAAAAATGAAATGAATCTGATAAATGTAAATAGACAATCTGATCCAGCAATGCAATAATTACAAAATTATAATAGGGAAGTTGGAGAGCATAAAAACCCCTTTTAGGAGATCTCCTTTCTCTTCACAACTTGACACACAAATTTATTTGTTTTCTAATTATTTTTGGAAGAGAAAGAATGGGAAGTTGTAATTTTGGTGAACCAAAGATAGGAAATGAAAGATCATCATCAAGAAAGAGCAAGAAGAACAATTCAGAGAAACCAAAACAACCACAAAGAGGTCTTGGTGTTGCTCAACTTGAGAAAATTAGATTGCATACTCAAATGGGTTGCAATACTAATTACAACCCTTATCCATCAACTCCATCAATTTCATATTCATCAACTTCTTCTTATGCTTTTACACCACAACAAACCATTATGGTACCCCTACTTTCTATCTTTTCTTTTTTAACAATTCCAATATTATGGGAAGAGAATGCGCATTCATTTGATTCTGATCCTTATGGATCGAAAGGTAGACTAGACTGGACCTGCACGGCGGGGCCCTTCTAATAATATCCATAAATGACTTAGTTTTGATAATAGACGAACATTACATTACAAAGTGTCCTAAACAATGAAAAAATTGTACCATATGTTTGGATACTAAAAATTGATTTATTTTATCCTATTTTGGGAATTATGTATGTGTGGTGTGGTGTGCAATTACAAGATATTTTCCCCTCTCCATTTTGTGATAACAAATCTTTCTGTGATTTCAGATGGGATTGGGGGACATTGAAAGAGCAAATATTAGATATGGAGATTCCCAGCCACCTTCAACAGCTAGGTACTATTTATTTTCCTACTAAAAAGAAAATTTAATTTGCACTTTAAGGGTGTGTGAAGGAAAATGTTTTTTAGAAATTAATTGTGTAGGCAAGTGAAAAACTATTATCACATCCGTATCTATAATTTAGACAAATACTATGGGACGTGAGGATGAGGGATAGGGGTGAAGATGAAGTGTGTTGGAGGATGAAGAGGACACGATCAATATAGATCGTCCATAGTAGCAGCGCTTATTTTCCCAACTTTCATTAGAGAGCTTGTTTTCCTAGAAAAAAATATTTGACCGACCTAAATGTGTTTTGTTACTTGTAATTCCTCGAAAACCTTATCAATGAAAAATATGCTCAAAATCCTTCTTAATTTTAAAACATACACATATGTTTTCGGATCGATTTTTTTTTTCCTAAATAAATCATTTCATTAGGACAGTTATTATATCTTTGCTAATATATCTTTTTTACCTTTTATCATCACATTCAGTGCTTGGCATCCTGGTACAGTGTATGAGCCTCAGCAGTTTGCTCAGCCAAACATGAATAGATATCTACTTAACCTACAAATAGAGGTATTTTCTTGCATTTCTCAATCGAATAATTGGAATTTTCATATTCTTCTTGTTATGTCTTATTGTTTGATGAATGAACCAGGAGTCAATGGAGAATCGAACCAGAAATAATAACTCAATTGGATCAAGTACTAGTCATATCTCTGAATCAAACGGCGACCATGAATTAGATTTGGAGCTGAGGCTTTCAATTTAATTTGATTTAACAGCAACTCTGTGTCTATCGATGATCGTCATATTATAAGCGTATAGACTTTATGTAGATTTTAGAGCAACATTTGGCTTCGTCTCTTAACAAAAAGTTAAAGCAATTTAAGGAAATTTGTTAAGTCTCTTCTGGAATAATTGAAGGGAGTTCACTTTTCATCAAACTATGAGAAAACATGTTGTTGCACTTGCTTGTCACTGCACATGATATTTCATTAGGGTATATATGGATATAGCAAATTAAACATCTAATAATTAATGGTTTTCTATTTCATTTCTTATATCTTTTATATATTTATCAGTACTATTCATGATTTTGAAATGCTTTTCTTTTTTGGGTATATAGGAGATGATATTAATAATTAATATGCATCATTATATAGTCGTGGCAGAGCGACTTGTCCGCTAGTAATGGTCGGGTAGGGGGAAGAATATTATTGCTACTACAACTATCCGAGGTAAAATTGGTTGTTTAAGCGAAACAAAAAAAGAGTTTTTACTTGGCTCTCTCTACTTCATCCGAAATAAACAACGGTAGAACTTTTCAAAATATGAAGGAGTTAACTTGCTTCATCATAGCGCCCTCCTTTGCTAGCACATTTTCCTCTCTGAAACTATGTTATATGGGTTCCCCAGTTGGCACAACAGATCCCTATAACATGGTTTTTCTTGAATAATTTTCAACTTTATAAAAAAAAAGAGGGAACATAAGAAAGATTTTGATAGGATAGGATTTTTTTTATTAACGGGATAGTTATATTAAAATACTGGTATGAAATGGGTCTGTCGCAGGCAACATGAATGTTAGTGTTTTGGAACAAAATTTGGCCATATACATAAGTATTACTCCCTCTGTCCCATTTTATAAGAGGTAGTTTGACTTAGCACAAAATTTTAGAAAGAAATGAAGACTTTTAAAACTTGTGGTTCAAAATGAATGATAGAAATTTGTGTGGCTGTGAATCATTTCATTAAGGGTAAATAGATACTTTATAGTTAAATTGTTACTTAATATAGAAATGTGTCATTCTTTTTGGGACTGACTAAAAAGGAAAGTAAGTCACATAAATTGGGACAGAGAGAGTACAAAAAACTAAGTTTCCTTTGAGTATATTGATCCTGAAATGTCTGCCTGAACTGCATTCTTTGCAAACACTAGAAAACGTATCGAAAAGGTGGGTTTTCTAAAAGTACTGCTCCTGCCACCCTATTCTGCTCCGAAATATGTGTGTTGGCAACACTTCTCCACCTTCTCCATTAGTGTAATGATCCGATCAGTCATTTTTGGAAAGTTTCATGAAATTACTGTTTTTCCCCTCCGGATGTCGACCCCGAGTCTTTTATGATTGATTTTGAAAGTTATTTTTGAATTTTGAGTTAAAAGTTGAGCATTTGTTAAGCTTGTGAGTTTTAAACCCGAAGTTGTTAAGAAAGTAGTTTTGGGGTCTTTTGGAGTTTCGAGTGTCAGAATGAAATTTCGTCGATTCCATCAGTCCCAAAATGTGAAATCTGATCCCTGAGAGTTGTTGGTTTTTTATTTCGAGTCTTTTTGAGGATTCAAGGTCCTAAGTTATGCAATTGTGGACTTTCAGCCTTTGCATTGACTTTTGTCAACATTCCAGTTCCGTTGGATTTGAGGGATGACTTTAGGCCTAGGTGAGGTCTTGGTTGATTTTTGAGAGGCTCCGAGCTTGTTTTTGCCTTTTTAGGCATTGAGTTAGTTTCTTGTAGTTTTCATGGATGTAAGCTCAAGGAGACCTCAAATTTGTGTTTTAACGGTTCCATTGAGTTTGGAACGTCCATTATAATTGATTTGCATATATGGTTTGTGTGTACGAGGTTCTGAACTAATCCCGAGGGTCCTTTCGATGATTTTTTAGTTGACTGATTTTCTGTGTTCTGGTGCACCCTCCGCGTTCGCGGAGCTTGTGGCCGCATTCACAGAGGGGAGGGGTGAGAACCCCCACGCTCGCGGAGTCTCGACTGTATTCATGGGAGGCCAATGCATTGATATCCGCATTCGTGAGAGACCTACCACATTCGTGGAGGTCAAACTCATTAAAGACCGCGTTTGTGGGTAGGGGTCGGCGTTCTCGGAGGACCCCTAACAATGTTTAAACCCAAACTTTTGGGTTTCTTCCCCATTTTGATTTTTGGAGCTTTGAGAACTTGGTATAGGCGATTTCAAGTGGGTTTTTCAAGATAAAATTATTGGGTAACGTTTCTTAACTCTAAATCTTCGATTACCCTTTATTATTATTATTATTATTAAATTTATGAGTTTAAATTAAGATTTTGAGTTGATAAATTGGGGGTTCTTCATGAACTTGAGTTCTGAAGTAAAAGTGAGTTTGTGAACTGATTTTAAGTCCTTTTTCAAAATGATTTTCCCTAATGAGTTCCTAAAGCCTTGAGTAATATTTTCAAGTATTAAATTTCAGATTCAAACCTTATTTTCGGAATTGGGTTTGTGTTGATTGATTCGCTTTTCAAGAGAAATTGGTATAGGTATTATTGTTTCCGGAATATGATTGTGAATACTTGCTTGTGCATAGATTGTGTGGCTTTGAAAGTGATCCAGAAGGGGAAGACTCAACTATTGGAGTGATTGTTGATTGATTTAAGGCAAGTGGCTTCCTAAACCTTGTATTCTAGTAGAATTCGTGTACTTTCTTCGTTGCTCGTGTGTTTGGGAGTAATGGGGATGAGGTGAAGGGTTTAAGTCCACTTGTTACATCTAAATGAATAAAAAATGGTTGAAATGAAAAAGGCTATGTGATGAACATGACGATGTAAATTGTCTTATTGTGCCCTTAGTGATTGATTGATGAAATGCTTGAAATTATAAATGTGGACTTGAATTGTGCAATTTTTTGTCTCTTCCTTGTGGTGTGATATTACTGTATGCATTGATCGGTGAACACCGTGATAAGACATATGATGATTGTTATGTCGAGGTCTTTGCTGGCAAGTGTTATTATATAGAGGTCTTTGTCACTGAGTGTTATTAGGCAAAGGTCTTTGTCGGCGAGTGTTATTAGGACAAGGTCATTTCTGACGAGTGTTATGATGTCGAGGTATTTGCCGGCGAGTGCTATTATGTTGAGGTCTTTGCTAGCGAGTGCTATTATGTCGAGGTCTTTGCCGGCGAGTGTTGTGATGCCGAGATCATTTCCGGCAAGTGGTTATAAAGCCGATGGGAAATGATTCTAGAAAGAGTTTGACTATTGCGACTTGATGTATATGATATTTATGTGTGAGTTGGTTGTTAATTGTAATTGATATACTTGTTGCGTGTGATTGAACTACTTGACTTTGAGGTTGACTTATTTGATTCGTTTACTTGCTAAATTGTTGCTATTAGACTGTTAATATTGGGCCTTGTGGGCCGTGTATTGTAGAATTTCTAGGTTGGGCTTATTTCTATGCAAATGGTAGTTTGAGGAGGTTTGGTTAGAGAGTCGGGGGGGTATTCATTTTCTAGCTAGTTGCTTTGTTTAGTAGGTTGCTTGTTGTGTACTGTGTTGTTGGTACTCACCCGTTGCTTTTACACTAGTGTAGGTTTCGAGCCCGACCCATGTGATCTTCTTCTTCTTCTCCTGACAATCGAGGCTCGTGAAGGATTTTGAGAGGTAGCTGCTTGTCATCTTGGCAGACCCTCTTTTCCTTTCTCTTTAAGCTTTGTTCTACTTGAGAAACAAAAACTCAGACTTGTATTTATCTTTCAAATTATGTATTTTCATTAGTGTCTTGTATACGTTACAACTAGGTTTTGGGGTATTGTTTAGAATGAATAAGTTTTCTACCTTTGTCTTGTTCTTGTTTTATTATATTTTTGCATTTCTTTCGTTTTTGTTGGGTTGAGGTTGACTTGTCTTGGTGCGAATTGAAAAGTGTCATCACGTCTATTTTTGGGTCGTGACAAAATGGTATCAGAGCCCAGGTTTGTACTTATCTTCAAGAGGCAACAAAGATTGTTAGGAAACTTCTTTCTATTCATCCTTTCTTATCATGCGTGGTTGCCTTCGCTAGTGCTGAGTTGCCGCGTGTTGTTTTGGCAGATGCTAAGGACCAGAGCTTCTATTTCCTGTGGTAGAGGGGAGGCAGTCCTTGAGGCTGTTGTTGAGACCCCAGCTTGGGGTAGAGGTAGGGCCTGTGTAACACCTCAAACTTCGAGAAAGGGCTAAAAGAACAAACGGGAAAGTCCACAAACCCCAAAATGGACCATGAACCCTTCACGACACCTTAGATGGGCCGTTTAGGGGTCCACAACCCATTAAGGGCATTTTGAACCACCATCTAAGAGTTCCCTGGCAGGAGTCACTTAGATGGCGCCTTAGACGGCTCGTGGGGACTTGGACAGGCTGTCTAAGGGTCCGTACAAGTCACCCAACAATTTTTAAATTTTGTGTCAACTTAAAACAATTATATCTCTCAGCACAAAAAAACATTAGGTGGCCCATGACCTATCAAATTAAAGGTCTTTGAGTCATCTTTCCAACACCATCGAGTTTGCCTAATTTTAAGCTTAGAGTAAAAAGTTGTGCTTGTTTTAGTGAAGCCCTGTCGGGTAGAGCAACATCACGACCCACTAGATGGGTCGTGGTGCTTTAAACGGCCCGTGAAGCCCTTCTTTTAAGTCACCTCGTCAGTTTTAAGTCAGGGTCATATTAGTCTTTCCCTCTATGCGTTTGGTACTAAACTACATCGTTTCAATTCATCTAAGACTAATTAATTAGTCAAAAACTACCTTAAACAAATCAATTTCCTCTCAAGTAAGTTTCAAGCAGAAAATGAGCGTCTTCTACAATTTTCAGGCCTAGGGTTCTCTCCTCCAAGCGTCAACTTCAGATTTCTTGCAAGTATTTTCATCCACAAGGTATGTGGGCATTCAGTAAGGGTTTTTTTCATCCTTATGCCCAAAACATCAGACTCCTTTTTTGATTATTATAGTTTTATGAAACTAGGGTTCTTGCCCAACTATGCAGATTCAATACAAAATTGATTGTTGTGATTACTACTCGATTCTATACTTCTTTCAATGAGTTTGCATGAATTCTTATGGAGATTTTAAGGGAAAAGAACTTAGCCTGTAATTGTAGTATTTTCACATGAATTAGCACTTCTCCAAAATTAAGCTCAGGGTGTTAGCATTTAGTTTTAAACAAAATTTAGTCAGTTTTCTGTCCACAGATTTTCTCACATTTAGTTTTGTCTTATGAATTCAGGACCACATTTTAAAATAAGCTACTAGTGTTCAGTTTGGGAGAATTGTTTAGCACCCAGTTGGACTAGGGTTCAGCGTAACCTCAAGTCCCAAAACTACGTGCCATCATAGGTTTATAAGTCTCTTCTGTTGGGCATTAGGTTTAGTGATCATGCCACAGTCATGCCTTTATACTGTGGCAAGGTATATTGGGTCCTCTCGATGAGGCGTATACATCGGACTCCACATTTAGCTCACGTGGTTTATTTTGGTTAATAGACTCTCCCACAGTATTGGCTTTAGTAAGATACTTCAGGCCCGTAGTTGTATTTATTCTCCAGTTTTCAGCATGCTTCCAGTTTACTCTTGCATTCTAGTTTTTATGCATTATTATATCTTGGGCCTATGTACTTTAGTTCAGTTCAGTTTACATACTTGACCAGTATTTTTTGAATGTTTATATATTCAGTTAGATTTGCATATCCCTCATGCTCAGTACATCTGAAGTACTGACTCATACTCTATGCTGCATCCTATTATAATGCCGACTCATGTTCTCAGGTTCAGCCATGTGATTAGCTCATACCGGCACCACATCATTTATAGTCAGGGGTGAGTCCTTATTATCTGAGGATATTTCTTTAGGTTTTTTTTTGGTTTAGTTAGTTTGTTGTTAGTTTCAACATTTTAGAGTTAGCTGGGGACTTGTCCCAACAACTCATCAATATTAGAGGCTTTCAGACGTAGAGTCAAACTCACTTGATTAGGGTTGTTCTACTGTGAATTTAGTTATTTCTTTCACATATTCTCAGTTGAATTTCTTTAGATTATATTCATTATTCAGTTATGCTTCCGCTTGGTTAGAGTTATTTCAGTATGCTAGTGATATGCTAGATTCAGGGTTAGCTTGGGGTTACTTGTGACCCTAGGTACCGTGTTACATCAATGGGCTAGCCTCGGGATGTGACAAACTTGGTATTAGAGCATCATGTTTAAGTGTCCTAGGGTGTTTGAAAGTCACATCAAGTAGGTTCTTCTTCATAGGTGTGAAGCGCGCCATACTTATGGGGGAGGAGCTATGAGACATCGTGAGGAAAAACTTCTCTTCTTTCTTTTCCAGCTCGTGCTATAGAGTATAAAATCTATTTAATCTCCTTCTAACTCCTAATCTTCACATTTCAGTGAAAATGTCTCCCAAAAGAGCCAACGCTAGGAATCAACCAACAGCTCCAACAAACCCATTGAATGAATAAGTCACGCATGTCGAGTTTAGGGCTGCTTTCCAAGTTCTTTCTCAGGCCATGATCACCCAGGTCAATTGGCAGGATATGGGCCCAGCTCCGCCACAAACTAAAACTGTTGTAGCAAGAATCGGGACTTCACTCGGATGATCCTTCCGTGTTTCATGGGGCTAAGTCAAAAGAGGATCCACAAGAGTTTCTTGACGACATCCAGAAGGTAACAAACATTATGGGTGGCACTCCAGTCGAGAGTGACGATTTAGTCGTCTATCATTTAAAGGGAGTGTCCTACACTTGGTACCAATAGTGGAAGAAATCTCATGATACTAATGCAGGTCCAGTGACTTGGAATCTTTTCAAGACTGCTTTTCTAGACCGATTTTTCCCACTTGAGCTCAGGGAGGCAAAGGTGCAGGAATTTATTAATCTGAAGCAAAATGACATAAGTGTGAAGGATTATGCTCTCAAGTTCACACAACTATCCAAGTATGATCTAGCGATAGTAGCTGACTCCAGATCTTGTATGAGCTAGTTCGTGTCTGGTGTGTCCGATGATGTGTACAAGAAATGCAAGACGACCATGTTTATTAAGGAAATGGACATCGCTAGGTTTGTCACTTATGCTCAGCAGATTGAGGTACATAAAATCAAGAAAATGATAGGAGACAATAAGAGGGCTAGGACCGGTGACTTTAGATACTCTCAGTAAAGGTCAGAGGGTGGCAACCGCTCCCAGTTCTGTTAGAAGAATTTAGCTATAGCTCCATCGTTTGCTAGTGCTCAGTGCCAAAATTCAAGAGGGATCAACGGGATAGAGCGTCTGGCTCCCAGTCCCAAGGTACAGTTACTAGTGAGTGCACTCATTCAGTGTGTAATAATTTGTGGTATGAACATCAGAGTGAGTGCATAGAAGGTAGTTGAAATTACAGAGACACTCATTCACAAAATCAAGCCATATCTGCAACAACTCGAGTAGATCGCCCCACTTAGTAGGGTGCCTTGTCCAGTATAGGTGGTGGTCAGCGCCAGAATTGGTTGTATGCTGTTCAAGCTCAACAGGACTAGAAGGATTCTCCTGATGTGGTCACAGGTACGTTACAAGTCTTTTTATTTAAATGTTTATGCATTACTAGATAATTATGGTTTAATGAAAGTAGGGGGTGATACGCTCAAATTACACCTCCCTAAAGAAGTATAAGCGATCGTTATCAATTAAAGAACCCAACTTGTAGGTTGGGGTTGATCCCACGAGGAATATGGTTTAGACTTAACCTTAACTAACAATTATCTCTTTTTAGTCAAACTATTTCCGAGAAAATAAACTGGGGTTATTTTGAAACTAGAGTAACAAATTGTTGATATGAATTAATAAGTAACAAGTAAGCAAGATTCACAATTTGAGATATCAATATAAGATGAAAACTAGGGTATGTGTGTTCCCCACAAGCTTTTAACACAGTAATTCTGATAATAGTAATCATATTCTAGTGTTTGACATGCAAGGTCGATAAGTTATGTATCCCTAAGTGATTGGTAATCATCGTAAGGTCTTTCACTCACGACTTGGTAAATCTACGAATGTATGCTTTACTAACCCTTACCTTCACCCCATATTAGTCATCATGTCAATTAACTTAGGGTATTCACCCTTTCCTCAATTGATTAAAGTCAGACTATTAGATAACAACAAATCCTTGACTAAATCTCTGCTGTTTAATCTTTTTCTTATTCATTACCCCCTTGGTAAGGAAAGTAGGAACGAAACGAGTTCTAACGTTGCACACCACTAGAAAGACTTCTAAACGAAAAGATTAACAGTACATGCATAAACACTATTCAAGAATTACTTAGTTATTATTCATACTTTGTTAATTGCTCATGGTTCCCACAACCCTAGTTGTGGATTTAGCTACTCATGCTTGATAGTTCACAATTCATAATTAGTTTAAAAGAATTCATGAACTTACAATTACAATAGATGAAAACCGAAATATTGAATTGAAATTCAAAGTGCAAATTGCATAAACCGACTTTCAGAAATTAAATTGCAAAAAGTTTGCAAAATAATTCCAAAACACCAAAACAAAAGTATCCACTAATGTCTAACCTCCAAAAACGGGAATAACAACTAATATTTATAGAAAACAAAGCATAAACCAACTAGGAAAGGAAAATAAGGAAAATAAGGAAAATCAGTCAGGACATGGTTTCTACTGACGACATGACCTACGGGCCTTGGGTCGACCTACGGTCCGTAGGTCACCTTCGTGGTTCAGGTACATGAACCTCAAATTCTTTGATCTTATCGACAGATGTGCAGGACCGGTCGTCACTCGACCTGCGTCCCGTCATTGTTTCCGTGGTTCCACACTTGGTAAGATTTCCCTAAACTTCAACTACGCCACTTCAACTACGACCTTCATAGTGCCTACGGTCCGTGGTTGGCTCCGTTACTGGCCACTTCTGCAATTTTCAGCTCTTTATCTCAATCAACCGCATCCGAACTCATTTCATTCAAAGATTACATAAAATCATTATTTTTAATAATAAAATGGCCCAAGACACACACAAACTTCAAGTGAAACGCATAAAAGTATCGTAAACTCACGGTATATCAACACCCTAAACTTAAACATGTTGATTGTCCTCAAGCGACACACTAAACTCTAAACAACACTTATGTAGAAGCAAACATACAAAATCAAGCAATCACATGGATTTCTCAATCAATTCCATCACTTAGTGCAAATCTTTTCATCTAGACTCAACAAGCTAACTCTTGTGGATCAAAACATGACATAGACCGACCAATTGACATCACCACATATACTTTCAACAATCACCAAGGTACCAACTCTCCAATAATGTAACTAGTGCCCTCACTTCAAAGAAATCCTCATTCACACAACAAATCTGATTTTTTTAGTTCAAGGATTCAGTCAACACTCACGCTCAGAAGTGAATTCAAATACAGTTAGTGCTCAATACCATAGGCTTGCCCTTATTTTCACTGCTCAGACTTTCCAAACTAATCACTAGGATCACTATAGGACATTCTTAGCTTGTAACGTTGGCTTAAGATCAGGTAGGGTACATTTGGATACTTTTAGTGACTTTTCTACCTTTCTTGACATTACATTGTCTTTTTACCTTTTTCCCAACCAATTCTTGACATGTAATGACCCTAAAAATGAACTAGTGAAACTAGAGCCTAACGTGTGTGCGTTTGAGTTTTGTGTGAGGTTTGATGGTGTTAGATGTTGTCCTGAGCCATGGTTGAGGTGTTTAGGGGTTAGACGTCAAGGTACGACCCCCTAAGGACCAACCAAGGGTCCTTGAGGGGGACCCTAAAGCCTAATCCCAAGGCTGCCCCTTAAAGCAAAAAGCTGCCAAAATCTTGTGAAGCACAGATGCAATCCACGGCCAGTAGATTGATCTACGGCTCGTGGTCTTGTTCCATAGGTCAAGCCTCCTTTTTCCAAGCCCCAGCTCCAGACCATGGACCAGCAGTACGGTCCGTGAATGGACTCACGGTTCGTGAGTCTGGGGCGTCGTTTGCACCTGTGTGTGCTGTCAAGACATGACCAAGCCAAGGGTGCTTTGGTAAATTCCTTCCTTGGCTAGTTAAGTGTTTGGACGGTTATTTTGGGTTTATTAACATATTTTAAGAGTATTAAAACATTTAAAACCTCTTTTAGATTTCATTATTCAAAAACCCCAAATCGAAACCTCCCCTCCCTCCAAAAGTTTCTCTGTACAAACCTCAATGGGAGGTGAAGACTTCAAGCTCTCAAGGTCAAATTCATCTAGTTTTCAAGGAAGTTTCATGGGATTCTTCAAGTAATAGGTATGGCAGTCTTGATCCTTGTCTAATTTTCCATTCAAGGAGCCAAATCCAAAGTGATTTCAAATCATGAAAATTTAGATTTTACTCAATCTCATGAGTTCTTTCATCAAACATTTTCAAATGGTTTATAATGATAAATTATGATTGTATTGGTGTTTAATTGATGATTTATGATGAAAATACTCTATGAACCCATGATTTGTCTCAATTCCTAAATTGTTCCTTTATGAAGTGGGTTTATTGATTATGAACGAATGTTGATGGATTATGCCTAGATTGATTTAGATTATTGAATTGTATCATCATCTATGCCTAATTATGGTGAATTGAGGATTTGTGATCATAACCTTGAAAGGGCAAGTTTGACCTAATTTCATGTTAAAGTAGAATTGTGCTTGAATTGTTGTTCCACTTGAAATGTGGAAGTGTTTACTTACTATGTACATTGTGATCATGACCGTGAAGGCATAGTGTGAAGTATTGAAGTATTATCACGATTTTGTATATATGAATGTGATGTGAATGATATACATGTGATTTAATGATAGAATGATGATCTTTTGTAGAATGTATATGTGTTGTGATTGAAAACATATTCTCACTAAACACACATGAATGATGGTGATGGAATGTGGAGGGTTCTGTAATGTAATATTGAATATCTTGAATTGGTAGGCTAAGGCATCCTTTTCTTGTATTGGTTAATGTGATCATGAATGAAGTATCTTGACTTGGTAGGCTTAGGCATCCTCTTCTTGAATAAAGAATGTATCTTGACTTAATGTCTTAATGATCATGAATCGGTAGACCTAATGTTGGTAGCCTTCTATAAATGACTAATGAGGTATTCTAGGCTATGACATGAACCGGTAGACCTAGTGTTGATAGCCCTTCATGATGAGTCTAGAACCCAATGTGAATGTAAAACCTTGAAGTGGTAGACCTAATGTTGGTGGCCCTTTCATGTGTGAAATGATGAACCTTGTATTGGTAGACCTAAATGTGGTGGCCCTTCTTGGGAAGTCAATGAGCTATCCTTAATGTACCTTGAATCGGTAGACCTAATGGTGGTGGCCCTTTCTTGTGTAATGTAACTTGGGTCGGTAGGCCTAATGTTGGTGGCCCTCTCAATTACAACAATGTAATGTGAATGAACTACTCTATGGGAATGGAGGCTAAGCACCGAGTGAATATGTCTAAGATGGTGACTCTCCTAATGTTAGGTTAGAGTCCAATGAACATATTTCTTATCCCATAACTATGTGCCTACATAGGATGTGTACTAGTTCTACCCTAGGCAAGTAGAACACCTTCCTTCAGTGTAGGGTTACATGACATCGGATTCCATGATTTAGATCTCATGGTCTATGTCAGTTAATGCCTTTTCCCATCATGTGAGATGTGCATTATGGTTTTTTGATGAGTTCTACAAAGTGTGGGTGGTAGTATGGGATGCCATCCATGCATTGCACGAGTAGGCTTTGAGAGGGTCATAGTGAGCTCTCTAAGTCTTAATGACTATTGTTTGAATATCCTCCTATATGCTTCATTGTATAAAGGTGGAAAGGTTGAAGGATAAGTTCACTTTTGGTGACCTTAAGATAGTACTTTGGTGTGCATGGTGGTATGGGGCGCTATCCATACATTGCACAAAGTATAGCTTGAGGGGTACTTGAGGTGAAGACTTAATGTGAAGGTAAATGTTTATATGATGATTATGTTCTAATGTGGTTTAAATGACTTGTATGTTGGTTGTGGTTGAATATTATGCCTCTTATGTTTATATTCATGAAGGTTTTTATCAAAATGGAATATATCAAGACTCTCAAAGAAAATGTCCATTTTAAGCATGTTTTTGCATGGCTTCCACACTTAGTACATATAATGTGCTAAGCCATATTTCTTCTCCCTTTTTACCAAAGTGTAGGGTTTGGAGATATTAGATGTCTTTACTTGGAAGATGGGTTTCTAAGGAGTTTGAAGGTGAAGACTTGGTGAGTCCTCATAGTTTCAAGGACAATACCCACTTTGTTCCTTTATGCATTTTAGTTTATGTTAAAGCTTTTGTATGGGCTAAGTACCAATGTTGTATTCAAAGTATTAGATGGTTTGAGACATAGTATATAAAGTCTAGAAAGTCTTCCGCTTGCTTTTAATGAAAATACCTTCGATTGTAAAGAAAGTTTTAAATTCTTCTCTATTTTCCTATGTTCTTATGTTCAAGAATGCTATGAGGCTTGTATGAGACCCCTTCGGGGTCGTGTACGCCGTGTTATGACTAGGGGGTGCTCTCGAGTCGTGACATGACATATTTTATTTTCTGCTCTTTTCCTTGACTCTTTTCAGCACAAATGTGACTTTGACTTTATCGTTCTTCTTTTTCACTTTTTTCTTTTCTTTTACTTCTTTCTTTGTTTCTCATCATCATTATCATTCTTTTGACTTCAGTCACATCTTTTTCTATCTTTTTCTTTCTTCTACACACAACTCTTTTCATACCCTTTTCTTTCGATTTCCTTTTTGATAGCCACCCTCAACTTATGTATTTTGCCTGAGTTGAGGTGCACAATATCCGAGATCGGACCAGGGCCAAGATTAAGGTAACTTCTAAATTAGCCACCCTCAACTTAGGATTTTGGCCTAAGTTAAGGTGCATACGTCCAAGGAGGGACCAGGGCCAAAACACTCTTTTAGGGAAGGTGAGTTAGGTGTATTGAAAGAAGTGGTCTACATTAGTCTCAAAGATTTGGATCGAACGAAGCATTTATTTCTTTTGGTTGGATCTTTTTAGGCTTAAGTGGACTTGTTAGAATAAGGTCCTATGATTATTTCCCAATTCCTAGCCTAGATTATCTTCACAGGACCAACGGGGCAACTTCTAGATTGGCACATACAATATGAATATACAAAATCCACTCACACACTTGGCACATTGTTTCATTACCGGATTATTGAAGTACCCAATTCAAATTTTAGATTAAGTCATGCTATCATACTGGTTCCTTATCATGTCATACGACGATCTAACATATTCAACTCATTAAATCTATAGATCTAGCACATTTCAAAATTTTGGCAGGTATCGATTTCATGCTCTCATGCCATCATGCTTATCATTTTTTTACTTACTTCTACACATACACTCTTAAACATGCTGGTTCAACATAAAAGTAAATCAGTCCCTTGGGGAATAAGAACAGAGGCAAGAAAACCCCAAGGGAGGATCATGAGTTGGGTTACTCAGACTTCACCCTATTACTCACAACCCATTTACCGCACCCTAACAAAATATGGTGTGATTGCCCTAAATACACAAAAAAATAAAAATAAAACATAGGGTGAAGCAAATCTGTGGCGCATATGCGCTGGAGACCCATCAAGATGCGGGTGGGTTCGGTTTCCCAGAAATCTCTAGATCAGCAATAGGGACGTCATCAGTAACACCCTCAACAACAGAAGGAACGTCATCAGTAGTGCTCCTGAAACCCGGTGCACCAACAACCTCCATCTCACAGGCTCTCCTCAAACACAACTCCTCCTCGAACAAAGACTGCCGCTGGGCAGCCTCAAGCTCCTGCCTGTCCCTCTTCTTAGCTCGACGGGCCTCCTCAGCATCAGAAGTATGAAAATAAGAATGGTGGAACTTCCCAGACGCTCGACAGGGGTGTGGTGGAGGCATAATATCACCGAAGAGGGAAGACATCACCACTTCATCCTCCTCAACCTTAGGTGCAGGCTCTGGTATAGACTCAACGAGGGCTAGAAGGGCATCAACATCAGCTCAGAGTCTAGCCAACTCTGTCTGGAAACTGGTGACATTGATGGTAGGGGTAGGCTGCTCCAAAACTCTCAACTCAAAGGCATCTAGGCGCTGGTGGACCGCCTCAATCTTCCTATCCATCATCTGCTCCATACGAGCCTCAGACTCCTCCATAGATCAAATCATCTAAGGTCTCATGTACTGCAACAAAGTGGTCATTTGGGTCTCTAATTTCTGGACTTGGGCCAAAGGAACTATAGTAGACCCTGAAGAGGGAGTGGCTCGGGAAGAGCTTGTAGCCTTACTCGTGGTAGTGGAAGGGGGGCCTGAGCATCCGCAGTGGTGGGAGGTGCGGTAGTATCATCAACCTGTATGTGCTCTACATCAGCAGCAAAATCAACACCCAAGGCCGGTAGGTCAACCTTTGGATTCCTTCGTGGTGCAGCAAGGTTGACATCATCTTTAATGAGGCCAATGTCCACAGTCTTGGTTGCCTCTATCAGATTATCACAATGCCAAATAGGCACCCCAGCTACCCTACATCAATGAAATAAGAGACAAGGAAAAGGCAAAGTGGTGGTTGTCTTAAAGGCCCTTTCATGAATCTCAGCGATCAGAATCCGGGCAAAGTCGATCTCAAGTCATGCCACAAGTGTTGCCAACATCACAGCCGTATCCCAAATAACCATGTTATCCACCTGAGTAGGGGACAGTCTGGTATGCACAATGGGCCAAAAGAACTTCGTAGTGAAGTTCAAAGTAGCTTTTATGATAGGCAAAGTCATATTACGCACCCACTCGGTACGCTCTCCCTCATCGACAATCTGACGGGCCATCCAACAGAGTAAACTCTCTATCTTCTTAGCATTTCTTTGAAACAACCCACTCTAAACCACTCCCATCCTGTAGTCATACTCCGCGATATTTATCACCACTGTGTGGTCAGGGCCATAAATGAACTGGCGGATAGTGGTCTTGGAGATATCAACGGAAAAATTTGACACCAAGGTAGCCTGAAGTGGGAGCTGAGCTATTGGCTTAGCCCGTTTAGAGATAGAGTTACGGATAATGGCGGTGTAGGAATCATAGAACTCTCGGGCCATCTCCTTACTAAATTTCCCCAGATTCCGTGCCATCCACTCACACTTGTGCTTATTAAAAAGCTCCTCAATAGTGGGCACAATGTAGAGGCTACCTGTAAGTACCCGACAATCCTCAGTAATGGTGCGGGTCTGCCTCTTTTTTTCATTATGATTCTGGCCATCATAGTATATCTGGAACTGGCCATCGACACACCACCTGTTTGGCTCGGTGCTAAGAAGAACGGGGAACATAGGTATCCCCATCGGGTCATGAGCCTCTAGGAACTAGTAGCATCGGAAGCGGAGGCTGGTGTGAAACTGGAACTAGAATCGGACTGTGACTCTGAGCCAGAATGCGACTCCTCAACATGCTGGGCCCCCTCCTCAGACTAGGGGGCAACTATGGGGGTGGTGGATGAGGGATGCTCCTCATAAAAACAACCGTCTGTCGGTTCCGGTGTCTATTGGTCACAGGGGTTGTGGGGGTGGGGATGGGTCTCTCCTTTGGCCCGGTGTGTACTCTTCCCCATTGGAATTCTGAATAACCCAACATGAAGGTGCAATGGACTTGGATTTTCCCTTTATGGAGTAAACGGGTGCCTCTTTTGGAGCCATGGTACTTGTGGAAGACTAGATAGTACTAAAACAACACAAGAATGCCTAAGAAAAAATTTTAGAACAAGATTAAGACTTGGGCAAAAACTAAAAAAATTTCAGACAGTAGCAGGTTTTGTGACCCACGGTGGGTAGCTATGGTCCGTCGATGGACTGACGGCCCGTGGGTCTCCTTCATAGGTCAGACAGTGCATTTTTGGGTCTCTGAAGTCGAAACCACGGATGTACAGAATGGTCCGTCGATGGAACGACGGACCGTAGTCCACACCGTGGTTCACCACTTAGTCAATATTTATTGCACATGTAGTCGACGGACCACGACCTACAGTCCGTCGGTTGTGGCCGTGTACCAGAACTGTGCCAGACATTTGATTCCAAAATTTTATTCAACAAACAATCAACACTTACTACAAGTCTAAACATGTATTTCAACAAGTTATGTGGTAGTTCATCATTCTTAGGGTTTCAATTATGCAACATTCGATTATCAATAAAAAACTACGAAGCCCTAAGTCAAAACTTCCAACTAGATCTAGGAATCCTCAATTATTCAAGTTCAGATTGCAACACACTCACACACCATCGTTCCAAGGGTAGGATATACACTAGAATTCAACAAATATATGAAGCAATTAACTACCTAAGGTCAAGTTGGACTTAGTGACTTCACAATTTAAACAATGAAGATTTTGAAGTTTCGGTGAAGTCAATTATCTTACAAATAAACCAAGTTGGTGAGTGTGTAAGATAGTGGTTTCTACTTTGAACTCTAACAACCTTGACATCGAACCCAGACCTTGAAAACTTGATGAAGAGGAAATGGAGATTTTGGGAGGAAGAAATGGCAAATAAAGGATGTGGAAGTTATTGGAAATGAAAATAGAAGAATTTATGGAAGTAATGGGGAAGTTTAGTGGGTGAAATTGGGGTAAATGATCTGTTTGTAACGGTTGGGGGGAAGAGATGGAAGTGGAAAATGAATTTAAAATGAAGGGTTATATTGAATTGGGGGTCCAGGTCGGGTCATCAGAAACCCTAACTTGACCCATTAGACCCCGTCGATGGTCCGTTGGTCGACCTACGACCCATCGCTAGGGCCGTGGTTCACTCCAATACTTAGAAAAAAAATCAAAAATCATATCTAGGATTTACGAATGCCATCCACGGTCTTTCTGCAGATTTTGCCTCTTCGTCCCTGCACACGTAGCAAACTTTAGGACTCCCTTTTTACATTTTCATGACACTTTTTAGACACAGACCTTATTCTATATATATCTATCCAACACTAAAAACAAAAATTAATAAACAACTATTTAGAAAATTACAAATTTAAGAAAACTCCCTATATAAAAAAGAAAAACTCCTATAGTTGGCTAGAATTTACATCTTGGGTTGCCTCCTAAGCAGCGCTTGATTTAATGTCGCGGCATGATGCATACACCTTAGTTACTTAGACTTCTGTAGGATCCCATTCCTCTACCACTTCATTGATACTCTCAGAGTTTCCCAAGTAGATTTTTATCCTTTGACCATTCACCTTGAACCTCGTTCCTTTCTTTTTATCGAGTTCAACCACTCCATGTGGAAATACTGGGATTACTCTGAATGGCCCGGTCCTCTTGGACTTGAGTTTGCCAGGAAACAAGCGCAATCTTGAGTTAAATAAGAGCACCAAATCACCAGCAACAAATTTGCGCTTTTCAATCTTTTGATCATGGTACTTCTTCATTTTTTCCTTGTACACGGCTGAACTCTCATATGCTTTTAGGCGAAACTCATCAAGCTCATTCATCTCATTTAGCCTTTGACTCTAGAAGCAGTGCCCCAATCCAAATTTAACGTCTTGAGTGCCCACATTGCTTTATGCTCTAGCTCTACAGGCAAATGACACGACTTCCCATATACAAGTTGGTAGGGGGACATACCTATGGGATCTTGAAAGCGGTGCGATAAGCCCATAGAGCATCATCAAGTCTTCTTGACCAATCTGTTCTATTAGCGTTTATAGACATTGAAAGGTTTGCTTTATCTCTCTATTTGATACCTCAACTTGCCCACTAGACAACGGATGATACAAAGTGGCTACATTGTGACGAACATAATATTTCTCTAGAAATGACTTGAACAATTTGTTACAAAAGTGAGAACCCTAGGTGTACCAAATCTGGACAAGATACTCTTTTTCAGGAATGAGTGACACTCTTACCCTCTTTGTTTGTAAGCGAAATTGCTTCCACCCATTTCGATACATAGTCAACCGCAACAAGAATATACTTCATCCCATGCGAACTCACAAACGGACCCATGAAGTCAAGACCCCAGACATCGAATAACTCAATCACCAATATCGAGTTCATAGGTAGTTCTTGCTTCTTTGAAATTCCTCCTTCTTGTTGGCAATGATTAGAAGACTTGGCGAAATTGTGGGCATCTTGGTGGATGGTAAGCCAGTAATACCCACACTGCAAGATCTTCTGAGCAGTCTGAATACCACTATGGTGCTCACCAACAGGTGATGAATGACACGCCTCGAGTATACTCATCATCTAAACTTCGGGTACACAGCGACAAATAATCCCATCAGTACAAACACGAAACAAGTAAGGCTCATCGCAAAAGAACTTCATCACATCAGACATAAACTTTTTATTTGGTGAAATGACAAATCCGATGGAACCAAATAGCTTGCCAAATAGTTAGCAAACTCTACGAACCAAGGGATAAGATCATAAGAAGCAACCAACACCTGTTCATCAGGGAATGCATCATTAATCTCAGCCCCATCTCCTAACTTAAGCATAGCTTCCTCCTCTAATATGGACAAATGATCGGCTACTTGATTTTCTGTTCCCTTCCTATATTTTACCTCAAAATCGAACTTTTGCAGCAGGAGCACCCATCTAATCAACCTTAGTTTTGCATCCTTTTTAGCCATCAGATACCTCAATTCAGAATGGTCAGTATGCACTATGACCTTAGTACCAAGCAAGTAGGATCTATATTTCTTGAATGCGAAAATCACAACAAGGAGTTCCTGTTAAGTCACAATATAGTTCTTTTGAGCCACATTCAGAGCTTTGTTGGCATAGTAAATTGGATGAAGAATCTTCTCTAGCCTCTGTCCTAATACCAGACCAAGCGCCACCCCACTCGCATCACACATCAATTCAAACAGTTGTCCCCAATCTGGTGAAATAATGATAGGTGCCGAAGTTAAATTCTCTTTCAACTCACAAAATGCTCTCAGATAAGTATCATCGAAATCAAACTTACACTCCTTTTTGAGTAGCTTGCACAATGGGTGTACAATATTGGAGAAATCTTTTATGAACCTCCGGTAGAAACCTACATGCCCAAGAACTGTTTAAGGACTCTCTATGTAGTGCTGTGAAGTTATTGAGTCTATCGTTGTGATTCAACTTCTTGGACATCGGAAAATACCTTGCTACGAACACCTTATACAATTGGTTCCATGTATAGATCGAATTATAATGAAGCTCAGAAAACCACACAACAACATCACCGATCAACGACAATGGGAATACTCTCAAACCTATAACATCTATATCAAACTCCGATCATCCTACACAACTCTTACAGACACTTGACAATTTAGCCATGTGTGCGTATGGGTCAACCGAATCCAACCCAACAAACAACCCTCTTGCTGTAAGCATTTGTATAAGGCTTCTGGTCACCACAAATGTATGTCCTGGAGGTAGAGGAGGGAGGACAATAGGCCTATCTGATCCAACCATATCATAGTCAGCCCTGTAGTTATCATGAAACCTTGGTGCTGGCGGATTCTGCAACCTATCTGCATTTCTGATTTGATTTCCACCATGAACCTGAGCGGGCACATTAACAACCCAGGAGGCTGCAATTCAACTCCATCTTCTTGACCCTCTCTAATTGGATATTGTGTTCCCCTAGATTTACCATTTTTCTCAAATTTTTTCTTAGTTCAGGATTGTAGGGGGTCAAAGGTTCACCTCGACTCCGTGTACTTGGCATACACTAGATTTAAAACCTGTAGAAAACAAAAACAAAACAAAAACGTAAAATCAGGAAATACTTGACTAAAGTTCAATAATGTAGTTAAACTTAATCTTAAAGCCGTATTCCCCGGCAGCGACACCAAAATTTGATACGCTCAAATTAAACCTCCCTAAAAACGTATAAGCGATCGTTATCAAGTAAAGAACCCAACTTGTAGGTTGGAGTCGATCCCACGAGGAATATGGTTTAGACTTAACCTTAACTCACAATTATCTCTTTTTAGTCAAACTATTTTCGAGAAAGTAAACATGGGGGTTTTTGTAACTAGACTAACAGATTGTTGATATGAATTAATAAGTAACAAGTAAGCAAGATTCACAATTTGAGATATCAATATAAGGTGGAAACTAGGATATGTGTGTTCCCCACAAGCTTTTAATGCAGTAATTCTAATAATAGTAATCCTATTCTAGTGTTTGACATGCAAGGCGGATAAGTTTTGTATCCCTAAGTGATTGGTAATCATTGTAAGGACTTTCACTCGCGACTTGGTAAATTTATAAATGTGTGCTTTAGTAACCCTTACCTTCACCCCAGATTAGTCATCATGTCAATTAACTTAGGGTATTTACCATTTCCTCAATTGATTAAAGTCAGACTATTATATAGCAGTAAATCCTTAACTAAATCTCTGTTGTTTAATCTTTTTCTCATTCATTACCCCCTTGGTAAAGCAAGTAGGAACGAGGCGAGTTCTAACATTGGGAACTGCTCGAAAGACTTCTAAACTAAAAGATTAACAATACATTCATAAACACTATTCAAGAAATACGTAGTTATTATTCATAGTTTGTTAATTGCTTATGGTTCCCACAACCCTAGTTATGGATTTAGATACTCATGCTTGATAGTTCACAATTCGTATTTAGGTTAAAAGAATTCATGAACTTTCAATTAGACTAGATAAAAATCAAAATCTTGAATTGAAATTCAAAGTGCAAATTGCATAAACCGACTTTCGGAAATTAAATTTCTAAAAGTGTGCAAAATAATTCTAAAAGACCAAAACAAAAGTATTCAATAATGTCTAACCCCCAAAAACGGGAATGAAAACACATATTTATAGAAAACAAAACCTAAACAAACTAGGAAAGGAAAATAAGGAAAATCAGTTCAGGACCCGGTGTCTACTGACGACATGACCTACAAGTCGTGGGTAGACCTATGGTCCGTAGGTCACCTTTGTGGTTCATGTACTGGAACCTCAAATTCTCTGATCTCATCGACGGATGTGCAAGATATGTCATCACTCGACCTACGGTCTATCATGGCTTCTGTGGTTCAACACTTGGTCAGATTTCCCTGAACTTTAACTACACCACTTCACCTACGGCCTGTCATAGGACCTATGGTCCGTGGTTGGCTCCGTTACTAGCCACATCTGCAATTTTCAGCTCTTTATCTCAATCAACCGCATCTGAACTCATTTCCTGCAAATATTATATAAAACCATTATTTCTAATAACAAAATGGCCCAAGACACACAAAATTCAAGTGAAGCACATCAAAAATATCGTAAACTCACGGTATATCATGGGGTTCTTGCCTAACTATGCAAATTCTTTACAAAATTGATTCTTGTGATTACTACTTGATTCTATACTTATTTCAATGAGTTTGCCTAAATTCTTATGGAGATTTGAAAGGAAAAGAACTTACCCTGTAATTGTAGTATTTTCACATGAATTAGCTCTTTTCCAGAATTTAGCTCAGGGTGTTAGCAATTAGTTTGAAACAAAATTTAGTCAATTTTCTGCCAAAAGTTTTTCTTAGAAATTGTTTTCAGACCAACTTAGATCTGTCTCATGAATTCAGGACCACACTTTAAAATGAGCTACTAGTGTTCAGTTTTGGAGTAGTGTTTAGCACCGAGTTGAACTAGGGTTCAGCGTACCCTTAAGTCCGAGAACTATGTGCCATCATAGGTTTATAAGTCTTCTCAGTTGGGCATCAATTTTAGTGATCACGCCATAGTTATGCCTTTATACCTTGGCAAGTGATGAGTTTGAGATTTGGACTCATTTAGGGCTTTATTTATATAGGTTTAGTGTCCTCAAATTCTTATTTTATGCGAATAACTGATGTAAAACCCTTGATTTCCAGGTATATGGATTGAAGAACAAAGAAAGGACACTAATTTGCAAAAAGGAACAAAACAGGATGAAAGAATGAAGAAAGGCAAGCCTGGTGATCGTCAAGTCCACTTGACGAGTCGCCGAATGGCCACTTGACCGCCTAGTGGTTTGACGAGTCCGACTTACTTTGTCGAGTGACTCTTCGCAACACATTTTTGGTGACTATAAATACATTTTTGAACATTTAGTTTAGTATCTAAGCTCATATATTTTTAGTCTATTATTGAGTTTTGGACTGGTAAGACAATTTTCTCTAGTTTTTCCTAAGTTTTGAAGAATTGAAGTTTTTCACTTTTGAGAAATAGGAAGTGGGTCTTTGAGATTCTTTGAATTGGAGCGTTGTAAGGACGAATCTACACTTACCCAGGTGATGGATAATCAATTTGGTAATTGTTTTTACCTTTTTATAATGTTTAGGTAAAACCTCAATTCTTGGGGTGTGATTATGTGATTATGGGCTAATTTAGTTGATGGGTATTGCTAATTGTTAGTTTAAATTCTATTTAGAAGTGAGTTCAATCATTAATTGTGGTTTAATTTAAGAATTGTAGTTGCAAATGCAGTTTTACCCTTGTGTTTTTTGCTTGCTCGAGAGAGAGGCTTTAAAACTAAATTTATTGATTGATAGTCTATGTGTATCGGGTTGACCTGGATTCAGCACGAGAGAGTGAATGGACTAAGGTGTGGGCTGTTCTTATTTTACTTGCTTGTTGATGTTAGAGAGAAATCAACTTGATTCGGGGTAAATTGTTCGAGAGAAAGTTTATCCCCTCTATAGCCTAGCTTACTCACTAACATCTAGCTATTTTTCTGATAGTTGCAATTACCCATTTGTCTATATTAACCTATAATCGAATCACATCCCAAGAACCCATCTCATCATTGTTATTTCGTACTGTTTGCCATTGTTTGTAGCTGATAATTTCAAACCAAAACCCCCATTTTGACAATCGTGTCACCCCCTGATTTGAATAATGTCTTTATTCGATAATATTTATTCCTATGACTAATTTGATCATGTTCATACTTCCCTATTGAATCTTAAACATGTATCGCTCCGTGTTGGATTCGACCCCAACTTATTTAGTTGGGTTATATACTGATTAACGATCGTTGATGCTTAGAATTGGATGAAGTGTCTTTGATAGCGTTATTCAATCAAAATGGCACCGCTGCCGGGGAGTGGTGTTGTTTGAGATTCTTTTGGTGAAGTTGAATTTTGTTCTTTTTAGTCATAGTTGAATGTACTTACTGCCAGGTGGTTTCCTAGTGATACTATGGCAAACCCCAAGAATGAGGTTTGAGCGAGAACTTGCGTCGTACCACGACGTTAATTAAGGCACTGCTTAGGAGGCAACCCAAGTTTTTATTTGCTTTATTTTTATTTTTGGAATAATCGTGTGTTAATTGTTCAGGTCCAGTCGGCGAGCCAGACTTGGACCACCGTTGGACTCAAGAAATTATGAAGTTGGAGTCTGTAAAACTCGGCGTGCTATTTTGTTCTTCGGTCTAGTCGGGTGAAGCCTGAGTAATCCAAATTATGCTAAATGATGTGCTTTTCCCAATGATGGGGTTCGTTGATTCGCCGAACCACTCAGTGATTTGCCGAAATCCCCTTTGATCTCCTTTAATTTCATGCTTTAAGTGATTTTGGTTTTGTAACTCGGCGAGAAGTCCGGCCTATTGAGTGCACCGGCGACTCGCCAAAAGTCGTCTTTGATCGCCCTTTCTGTGCCCCTAACCCCTAAAAGGCACTGTAACTTTCGGCGGGCGTGTCTGTGCTCACCAAATGAGGTCGGTGATTCACCGAAAGGCCCTTCCCATCGCCTACATGCCATTGTTTTGGTAAAAATTTGAGACAATTCTTTTGGCGAGCCCGATCTGACTCGCCAAAGTGATTCAGCGACTTGTCGATCGATTCGGCGAGTCTGTCTGCAACCTATTTTCTACATCTTTCTTTGATTAATTCTAACTCTTTTTGGTGTGTTTTGCAGACATGGATAGATCAAAAGTGGCAGGTAGAAACATGCCGCCCCCGAAGAGGGAAAATAGAGTTGTCATAAGTGAGAATGCAGTTGCATCCAAAGCAAAGGCCACAAAGCTGCCTACCACCGGTGGGAAAGGCAAATGGAAAGGCAAGGCACCTGCTCCTGCATCACCGGAGGTTAGCTTCGATAGTGAGAGGGTATATGCCACTCATCTCACCACTTTTGAGAGTGAGGGTGAGCACAGGATCCTCGGGCTGCCACTTCTGAGCCTGAGGATGATGAGCTACTGATGGCTCGGAGTGCTGAACTGCACTCCAAGAGGATGCATGATCCGTCTAGGATCAGGGTTCCTGAGAATCATACTTTTCCTCCCGTCCCAGATCAGGCTGTAGTCCCAGCACCACCTACATAGGGTCCTCCTCCTCAGTCTATGAACAGACTGAAGACTGAGGGATTGAGGACCATTATCGAGGAGAAGAGGCTATCTACTGATGGTGTGATAGACAGGTACCCAAAGATCAGGAGCTGCTTGAGGCATCAAAGTTCCAGATATTCACTAGACCCTATGGCCCTTACATTCAAAATTGGGTTCGAGAATTCTACACTGCCTATGGGGCCCTAGTTCCACAAGGGAAGAAGCAGGCCGCCAAATTCAAGCCGGTTGATTATGTGGTTTTCAGGGGCAAGAAAGTGAAATGTGATAATGATGCTATCAATACAGTTCTGTAATGTTCAGAAGATACATAGGATGACTGTTAACACATGATCAGTACAACAACGTTGGAAAATATGAAAAAGTGGTTGGCCCCTCTGTTATCTGACGATACTCCTAGGTGGATTGAGGCAGGAGCACCCATAGAAAAGAAAGACCTCAATGTAGCAGCGCGGTATTGGTTTGGCTTCATCAACAGTTTTACCATGCTATCCCAAAATAAGTCTATTGTTCGCCACGTGAAATCAGCCTACCTTGGTTGCGTCATTGATGCAACACGGCTAAATTTGGGCATGATCATTACACAGGAGATGGCCATGATGGCCAAGCAGCGCCAAACCTCTCTTTCTTTTCTGGTATTGATCAATGAGTTGTGCAGACGGGCTCGGGTGCCTCAAGATGAGAAGAAGGATGTGGATGTTATTCCAACATCTTCTACCGATATCCGGGGCATTGAGGCGGAGTACTTGAAGGATGAGGCCGAGAAGAAGAAGGCAACCCCTGTGGATTCTTCCCCGATTATTGATACTGAGACACTACCTGCAGAGGCAGCATTGCCTACTTCCTCCTTTGGGCCTTTTGGTATATCTAGTACTGTCCCTTCTGTGACTCCCAGTTCCTCTACAACTCCCCTGCCTCTTATGTCTACTACTGTTGCTTCCTGACCTCCACTCACCTAGGCTGTGATACTATGGATGGGGCATCTAGCCCACTCTGCTGATAGGTGTGCCTCCAGGCTTGAGGCCACCATCCCTGGGATGATTGAGTGGGCCCTTACTGTTACTGTGACACCCCTAAGTGCATCTATTGATGCCCTTGCTGCATGGATAACGATGTGTGTGCGAGGCCAAGGGGCCAGTGATGAGGTGACAGCTCTAAAGGCCGCAATTGTTGAGCTGAGAAAGGATATGGACCAGCTGAAGTCCACAGATATGTCCATGATTTTTGGGACTGTGGAGATCCTCGACATGCCAGCTGATACAAATGTGCCTACAACTACCACCAGAGATGAGGTTCGTGTGGAGGAGTTAGCTGCTGCTGAGTCCGAGACTGAGACTGACGAGAAGCAGCTTGGTGTCGATGAAGAGGCTACTTATGAGGGCCTTACAGAGGTTGAAAAAGCTATGGTGGATTCAACCGTGCAGATATCATTGGAAGAAATACCCATGGTTGATCCTAGTGGAGTTGGTAGTGCTGATGTTGCACCGTGCACTGATACCCCGACAGATGGAGTGACTGGGTAGACAAGACCCTTCTTTACCTCTCTCTCTGTCATTTTTATTGACTTTGATTATTTTGTTGCATTTGAGGACAACTGCATTTTATTTGTGGTGGGGTGAGGTATTTCTATACCTATCTCTTGTGACTATTCTATGTATACGTTATTGGGTTTTCGTGTTTTGATATTGGGTTTTGCGGATGTTTGAGCTTATGGCTCCTTGTTGTGAATACAAATGGTTTTTGATCCTTTTCTAAAAATTTTGCCGCCTCTAGTGTGTGATTGTGGCTGTTCTTGTGCAAATTTGAGTATCGGTCATGATCAATACCGATGACTTGAATAGTGCTCTTAGTCGAACAAAAATGAATGTGTGGCTATGATGAGGCCAAATGAAGTTACATAGACAATGTGTGAGCTTTGTGCATCTCATTGTAACTAGCTAATTATCAAATGAGTCTTTTGTGATGAACATTGCACACTAGCGAAAGTGTGGAGTCTTGTTTGATATTGGTGCCAATGCCTTGTGTGATGAGCTTACCGTGAATCTTGTGTGATGACACTAGAATTTTCCCCGTTGGTCCGTTTGACTAAGTGATGCAAGCTCTTGAAATGATCTTAGGCAACAATTTTGAAGAGTGAAACAATTTGAAAAAATACCTCTTTTGTGGCCAACCTTGTGAGTGTGTGAACTTTGTTGAACCCCTTTGAGCCTTGTCCTTTTCTTGGATGAAACTTGATGCAATTGTGAACCCTCTCTATCCAGTGATCCATAATTCTCATTAAGTGTGGTGCATTTGAATAGCCAACTTAGGCTAAAAGCCTGGTGTGGTGAAAAGAGGAGGAAAATCAAGAAGTGTGAAGAAGTCCCCCTTGATCTATGGATTTGAAAAAGATGGAACCCCTCCATTTTAAAAAAAGATGAGAGAAAGAAAAGAAGAAAGAAAAAGAAAAAGAAAAAGAATGAAAAAGTTGTGAAATTTGCAAAATAAATGGGGTGTCCGGTATTCCATGAGAAGTGAATAATGGGGTGAATTTTGAGCATGAGTGAAAATGTTGAAGAAAAAGGAAGAAAGTGATGTTCATATCACATTTCATAAGGATAGCAACCACTGAGCCTAAATGACCATACCTTTACACTCAGCCCAGTTACAAGCCTTGAAAATACCTTTTTGATCTTGAGTGAGCTGAAACGAATGTTGATTGGAAATTAAGGGCACTATGGGTGAAGTCATGCATGTGTTCATCTTTGTGAGTGTGAGAGTTGTATGTGATTCCGAAGTTATAAAGTGTTGAACAATTGTGTGTGAATACAGAATCATCCTTGTTGTGAGGGCATTTGAGTTCTTTTGTTGACCTTGAACTTTCATTTGAAGCAAGTATTGTGAACTTGAGAATTTTTTATAATGGTGAGTCACAACTTGAATCTTTGAGTGCACAATTGATCCTTGCATGAGTAAGTTGAGTCTTGTTGTGTGCATTCATTATTGAGTCTTTTGTAGCACTGTTTGAGACATCTTTTTTGAACTGCTGAACTTGAGTTTTACTTGAGGACAAACAAAAGTTTAAGTTGAGGGTGTTGATGAGTCTGAGATTTGGACTCATTTAGGGCTCTATTTATATAGGTTTAGTGTCCTCAAATGATTATTTTATGCCAATAAATGATGTACAACCCTTGATTTCCAGGTATATGGATTGAGGAACAAAGCAAGGACACGAATTTGCAAAAAGGAATAAAACAGGATGGAAGAATGAAGAAAGGCAAGCCTGGTGATCGCCAAGTCCATTTGGCGAGTCGCCGAATGACCACTTGACCGCCTAAAGATCCAGTATGCTAAGCCCTAAAGGAAATAACCAAGTTGGCGAGAGAAAGGAGTAGTCGGCGGATCACCGAGTGGTTCCGCAACGCAGTGTTGGATCTCCTAAATTGATAGACCTTGAGGATGCTAAATTCCAAGGCAGAAGGGCAATGGAAATAACCAAAGGGCGGCTCATCGAGTGGTTCAGCGAGCCCGACTTACTTTGCCGAGTGACTCTTCGCAGCACATTTTTGGCGACTATAAATACATTTTTGAACATTTAGTTTAGTATCTAAGCTCATATATGTTTAGTCTATTATTGAGTTTTGGACTAGTGAGACAGTTTTCTCTAGTTTTTCCTTAGTTTTGAAGAATTAAAGTTTTTCACTTTTGAGAAATTGGAAGTGGGTCTTTGAGATTTTTCGAATTGGAGCGTTGTAAGGATGAATCTACACTTACCCAGTTGATGGATAATCAATTTGGTAATTGTTTTTACCTTTTTATAATGTCTAGCTAAAAGCCCAATTCTTGGGGTGTGATTATGTGATTATGGGCTGATTTAGGTTATGGGTATTGCTAATTGTTAGTTTAAATGCTATTTAGAAGTGAGTTCAATCATTAATTGTGGTTTAATTTAAGAATTGTAGTTGCAAATGCAGTTCTACCCTTGTGTTTTTGACTTGCTCGAGAGAGAGGTTTTAAAACTAAACTTATTGATTGATGCTCTGTGGGTATTGGGGTGACCTAGGTTCAACTCGAGAGAGTGAATCCTAAACCCAATCCCACACATTTAGTTCAAGAGAGTGAATGTACTAAGGTGTGGGTTGTTCTTATTTTGCTTGCTTGTTGATGTTCGAGAGAAATCAACTTGATTCGGGGTGAATTGTTCGAGAGAAAGTTTATCTCCTCTATACCCTAGCTTACTCACTAACATCTAGCTATTTTTCTAATAGTTGTAGCTACCCATTTGTCTATATTAGCCTATAATCGAATCGCATCCCACAAACCCCTCTCATCATTGTTATTTCGTATTGTTTGCCACTGTTTGTAGCTGATAATTTTAAACCAAAACCTCCCATTTGACATTCGTGTCACCCCTTGATTTTAATAATGTCTTTATTCGATAATTTTTATTCCTATGACTGATTTGATCTTGTTCATACTTCCCTATTGAATCTTAAACACATACCACTCCCTGTGGGATTCGATCCCAAGTCATTTAGTTGGGTTATATACTGATTAACGATCGTTGACGCTTAGAATTGGATGAAGTGTCTTTGATAGTGTTATTCAATCAACAATGTATATTGGGTCCTCTCAATGGGGCGTATACAGGACTCCAAGGTAGTTCACATTGTCTATGTTGGTTAATAGACTCTCCCAAAGTATTAGCTTCAGTAAGGTACTTCAGGCCCGTAGTTGTATTTATTCTCATATTTCAGCATGCTTCCACTTTACTCTTACATTCTAGTTTTTATGCATTATTGTATCTTAGGCCTATGTACTTTAGTTCAGTTTACATACTTGACCAGTATTTTTAGCATGTTTGTTTATTCGGTCAGCTTTGCATACCCCTCATGCTTAGTACATCCAAAGTACTGACGCATACTTTATGTTGCATCCTATTATGATGTAAGCTTAGGTTCTTAGGTTCAGCCACATGATTAGCTGATACTGGCGCCACATCAATAATAGTCAGGGGTGAGTCCTCATCATCAAAGGACGTTTCTTCATGTTTTTTTTGTTTAGTTAGTTCATTTTTAGTTTCACTATTTTAGAGTTAGCTGGGGACTTGTCCTAGTAGCTCTTCAGTATTAAAGGATTTCAAACATAGAGTCAAACTCAGTTGATTCAGGCTGTTCTACTTTGAACTCAGTTATTTCTTTAAAATATTCTCAGTTGAATTCCTTTAGATTATATTAATTATTCAGTTATGCTTCCGCTTGGTTAGAGTCATTTCTGTATTCTTGTGATATGCTAGATTTCGGGTTAGATTAGGGTTACTTGTGACCTTAGGTCCCGTATTACATCTAGGGGCTAGCCTCAGGGCATGACAACCCGAGCTAGAGGCCATGCTCATGGAGTGGCACCGGTTAGAGGTCGTGGCTATGGAGTGGCACCTGCTAGATATAGAGCTAGAGAGACTTCTCTTAAGCCATAGTTTGAGGTTGTTAAGGATCAGGTTCCTCCTGAGTTTGGAGCTCCATTGTTTTAATGAGATTTTGTTGAGAATGCTTGGTGTGTTAGAGAACCTTCTCTGGGGGTGCAGACCCCAGATTAGAAGAAGACTCCAGGTGTTCATGCACCGGTTGTTGGTGCACAGATTGCTCATGAGGTTATCTGGACAACGACTGATCAACAGTGCTATGAGAGGTTTCAGAAGATAAAACCACCACAATTTCAGGTTGGTAAGAAGGAGTATGGTCATGAGTTTTAAAATTTATTCCATGAGATGCTTGAGGCATTGGGTATCGTTGATGCTTGTGATATTCGGTTAGTTGCACTTCAGCTTCATTGTCGCGCCAGAGAGCGGTGGAGGACTTTTGTGAGGTCTAGACAAGTTGGATCTCCTCCAGTAGAGTGAGATTTGTTCTCTAGTGCTTTCTAGGACCGCTACATTCCTTGGAACGTGAGGGAGGAGAGTTTTCTGATTTTTGAGAGCTTGGTGCTGGGTGGTTTGCCTGTGACCGAGTATGAGGCCCATTTTTGTGAGATTTCTAGGCATGCTATGACTATTATTCAGAATGAGGCAGAGAGAATTTTCCGGTTTGTGAGAGGGTTAAATTTCTCCATTAGATCTTATGTGTTCAAGGCAGCCAAAGAGGGGACTTCCTTCCTGTCCATTGTGAGCACCGCTAAGGAGGCGGAGTTGATGGTCTTAGAGGAGTTTGGGGAGCCTAAGAGGGCCCGTTATTCTGGTTAGGTTTTAGTGCCTCATCTGGAGGAAAATGTTCTCATAGGGCTTGTGGTTCCTTCCAGTGACGTGGGTCGGTTCATTCTTCTATACCAGCAGCTGAGAATGGCAGTCATCCCGACGGTCTTATGGTTCTAGCTAAGGTAGCTATAGTTATTTGTCTGGTTCAAAGCAACTATTATCCAGGCCGATATCTTGCTTTAGTTGTGAGGATCTAGGTCATATGATGCGATAGTGTCCCCTACAGACTCATTCAGGACCTCAACGTTCTTTTCATCTCCTCCAGCAAAGGATTCAATGCCTCCGGCCAGAGATTGAGGTAGTGTTTAGTCTGATAAAGGTGTCATGACTACTGGTAGAGGTTCTACTTAGGCTACAAGCGACCAATATGGCTAGTGCTATGCTTTTCTATGGAAGCCTGAGGCTGAGCCTTTTGATGCTGTGATCCCATGTGTCATCCCAGTTTGCCATCGACCTGCATCTGTATTGTTTGATTTGGGATCTTTATTCTCATATTTTTGTCTACCTATTTTGCTACTGTGTTTGATATGATGTTTACTTGCATGCATGTGCCTAGGGGTATTCACGGGTCGGTTTAGATTGGTTATCGGTCAAACCCAAAATCAAACCAACTTAATCGGTTTTAAAATTATCAAAATCAAACCAAACCAAACCAAATATAATATATATTTATCGGTTTGGTTGTTATTGGTTTCGGCTCGATTTAATTTGGTTGTTCGGTTATTAATCGTAGACAAAAATAAAGGAAATAATTCATTCAAAAGGTGAAAAAAGTGAACAATTAATTAAAAACAAAAGTAGTTAGAATGACTGGAATTATATAACGTTCAATCATTGAATTTACTATGAATAAACCTTCAAAATTTATTATTTTGGCCTAGAAGGAAGAGACAGTGACATTTTCAATCTCATAAAGAATTGTCATGAAACTAATAAGATAAATATTCTCACCTTGGGAATTTTTGCTTCCATAAGTAAATATAAATAAATTTTGATGAAAACACGTATAAGATCTTTAACATCGTTTATAAAATAATATATTATGTATGTATAATAATAAAATATATGTATATAATTTGTCTGTTCGGTTCGGTTATTTCTTCGGGGTTTTTCGAACAAAATCATAACCAATCCAAATACTATTAGTTTTTAAAAATCTAAAACCAACCACACCTAACCCAAATAAAATTGGTTTATTCAATCGGTTTGGTTCAATTTTTTTTTCTTTGGATTGGTTTTATCCAAACCGTGAACACCCCTATCTATGCCTATTCATGTATTTACACCAGTGGGTGAATCACCGGTGGTGGATCGAGTGTATCGATCCTATCTTGTTTCTTTGGCTGGGTATGATACTTGGGTAGACCTAATTATTTTAGAGATGGTAGACTTTGATATTATCTTTGGTATGGATTGTCTCTCTCCACATCAAGCGATTCTTAACTGTTATGCTAAGATTGTAACCTTAGCGATGCCGGGTGTCCTGAGAGTTGAGTGGATGGGTGCTAGTGGTTCTTACCCTTGCAAGGTTATCTCATTCGTTAAAGCCCAGAGATTAGTTGATAGAGGGCGTTTGTCCTACTTGGCTTTTATTTGAGTTACTAGTGTTGATCCACCTCCCATGGATTCCGTGCCTGTTGTTCGAGAGTTTATAGATGTGTTTCCTACTAATCTTTCGGGTGTTCCTCCAGATAGGGATATTGATTTTTCTATTGACTTGGAGCTGAGAACTAAGCCAATATTTATTCCTCCGTATCGTATGGCTCTAGCTGAGTTGAAGGAATTGAAGGACAAGTTGCAAGAATTGTTGAGTAAGGGGTTTATTCTCCCTAGTGTTTCTCCATGAGGTGTTCCTTTGTTGTTTGTGAGGAAGAGGGATAGATCCATGGGGATGTGTATTGATTATCTACGTTGAACAAAGTGACCGTAAAGAACATACATCCTCTTCCTTGTTTTGATGATTTGTTTAATTAGCTTCAGGTGCATCTTTGTTTTCTAAGATTGACTTGAGATCCGATTATCATTAGCTGAAGATTAGAGCATCAGATATCCCTAAGAAATTTTTGAGGACTCGTTATGTGCATTATTAGTTTCTTGTGATGTCTTTCGGCTTCACTAAACCCCATGCAACGTTCATGACGTTGATGAATGGGGTGTTGTGGACCTTATTTGGATTCCTTCGTGATAGTGTTCACTGTTGATATCTTGGTCTACTCCAAGACCGAGGTAGGTCATGATCGGTATTTGAGGATTGTGCTCTAGAGGTTGAGGGAAGAAAAATGTTATGCCAAGTACTCAAAGTGTGAGTTTTGGCTTGATTAAGTGGCATTTTTAGGACATGTGGTGTCCAAGGAGGGTATTAGGGTGCATCCAGCCAAGATTGAGGCTACTAGAGGTTGGACCAGGCCTACATCGGTTACTTAGATCTAGAGTTTTTTGGGACTCGCAGGCTAGTATCGACGATTTGTTCAAAGATTCTCTACCATTGCATCTCGTTTGACTAGATTAACTCGACAGAGTGTGAGTTTCCAGTGGTCTGATGAGTGTGAGGTGAGCTTTCAAAAGCTCAAGACTTTGTTGAATTCAGCTGTTGTTTTGACCTTACCCGAGGAGAGTGTGGACTTCACCGTGTACTGTGATGCTTCTCGAGTCGGACTGGGTGGTGTTCTTATGCAGACATTCAAGGTGATTGCATATGCCTCTAGACACTTGAAGACCTATTAGAGGAATTACCCTACCCATGATTTGGAGTTGGCAGCCATAGTGTTTGTTCTTAAGCTATTGCGACATTATCTGTATGAGGTCTTAGCAGATCATCGAAGTCTTCAATATATTTTCAATTAGAGAGATCTGAACTTAAGGCAACGTAGATGGCTTGAGCTACTGAAGGACTATGACATCACTATCTTGTATCATCTAGATAAGGCCAATGCTTTGAGTAAGAAGTATTCTAGCATGGGAAATCTTTCCGCATTTAGTATAGAGGAGAGACCATTGGCTAGAGATGTTCCGAGGTTAGACAACAGTCTCATTTAATTATAGGTTTCTGAGAAGATAGATGGTTTGATTGCTTTTATTGAGGCCCGTTCTTCTTTAATAAAGTAGATTTGTGAGCATCAGTTTGACAATGAAAAACTATGTCCCATTCGAGGCTAAGTGATGAGAGGGGAAGCTAAGGAGGCTGTCCTTGATTCTGATGGGGTCTTGCAGATTGGAGGCAGGATTTGTGTGCCTAAGGTGGGTGAGTTGATTAGACTTATTCTTGAGGAGGCCCATTGTTTGTGATATTCCATTCATTGGGGTTCGGCGAAGATGTATCATGACATGAGCCAGCACTATTGGTGGTGTGGTATGAAGAGGGATATTGTAGGTTTTGTTTTGAGGTGTTTAACTTGTCAACAAGTCAAGTGCGAGCACCAGTGGCCTGGAGGTATATCTTAGAGGATGCCTATTCCTACTTGGAAGTGAGAGCGGATTACTATGTAATTTGTTGTGGGATTACCTGCCACCGTGGGTGGTTATGACTCGATTCGGGTTGTTTTTGATAGGTTGACCAAGTTTGCCCATTTCTTCCCAATTCAGGTGAAGTAAATGATAGAGAATTTATCCAAGCTTTATATCAGTTAGATTGTGTGATTGCATGGAGTCCCAATTTCTATTGTCTTAGATCGAGGTTCTATGTTCACTTTATATTTCTAGAAATCTTTGTAGCATGGTTTGGGTAGTCGGTTAGATATGAGTACAACTTTTCATCCTTAGATAGATGGTTAGTTTGAGCGGACAATTCAGGTGTTGGAGGAAATTCCCCGAGCTTGTTTGATTGACTTTGGTGTTGGATAAACATTTTCCCTTAGAAACGGTTGCCTATAGCAACATTTATCATTCTAGTATTTAGATGGTCTCTTTTGAGGCGTTATATGGCAGACAATGTATATTTCCGATCGAACGGTTTGATTCAATTGAGATGGATTCATTAGATACAAAATTGCTTAGAGATATTATGGAGCAGGTTCGTTTAATCTAGAGTAGACTGTTGACAACCAGAGTCGATAGAAGTGTAAAGCGGATCAGAGAGTTTGAGCTTAATATTCATGGAGGATGATCATGTTTGGCTCTGAATGTCACCCATGAAGGGTGTGATGTGCTTTGGAAAGAAGGGAAAGCTTAGCCCTAGATTCATTGGACCCTTTGAGATTTTGAGTCATGTGGGAGAGGTGGCCTATAAGTTGGCCTTGCCACCTAGCTTGTCATATGTGCATCCCGTTTTTCATGTTTCCATACTTTGGCAGTACGTGCTAGATGAGTCCTATGTACTTTCCCTTGGTTCAGTTGAGTTGGGTCTGTAATTATCTCTTGAGGAGGATCTTATTGTCATCTAATAGGAAGGTCTGAAAGCTCAGGACAAAAAAGATTACTTTAGTGAAGGTGAAGTGGAAGCGTCGTTCAGTTGGTGAAGCGACTTGGGAAACATAGTCAGATATGCTTGCCATATATCCTTAGCTTTTCGAAGCTCCGGGTGCTTTCTTTTGTTTGATGCTCGAGGACGAACATAGTTTTTAGTGGTGGATAATGTAATGATCCAGTTGGTCATTTTTGGAAAATTTTGTGAAATTACCATTTCGCCCCTCCCAATATCAACCCCGAGTCTTTTATGATTGACTTTGAAAAGGTTGTTTTAAACTGAGTTAAAAGTTGAGAATTTGGTAAGCTTGTGAGTTTTAAAGACTAAGTTATTAAGAAAGTGGTTTTGGGGTCTTTTGGAGTTTTGAGTATCAGAGTGAAATTTCGTCAATTCCATCAGTCACAAAATGTGAAATCTGATCCACTAGAGTTGTCTCTTTCTTATTCTGAGTCTTTTTGAGGATTTCAGGTCCTAAGTGCTGAAAATGTGAAATTTTAGCCTTTGGGTTGACTTTGATCAACATTCGGGGTTCAGATGCTCCGTTGGAATTTTGAGAGTTCCATTTGATTTAGGAGATGATTTTAGGCCTAGTTAAGGTCTTGGTTGATTTTTGAGAGGTCTCGAGCTTGTTTTAGCCTTTTTAGGTGTTGAGTAAGTTTCTTGTGGTTTTCATAGATACGGGGTCAAGGAGACTTGAGATTCCTATTTTGACGGTTCCATTGAGTCCGTAATGTTGATTATAATTGATTTACGTATGTGGTTTGTGTGTATGGGGTTACAAACAAATCCTGAGGGTTATTTTGATAATTTTTTTAGTTGGTTGGTTTTCTGTGTTCTAGTGCAACCCTCCGCGTTCGTGGAGCTTGTGCTTCGTTCCCGGAGGAGAGGGGGCGAGAACCCCATGTTCTTGGAGTCTCGATTATATTTGCAGGAGGTCAATGCGTTGACCTCCGCGTTCGCCGGAGACCTGACGCATTCGCAGAGGTCCAACTCATTTAAACCCACATTTGCGGGTAAGTGTCCGCATTCGCGGAGGACACCTGACAGGGTTTCAACCCAAATTTCGGGGTTTCTTCCCCATTTTGATTGGAGCTTTGAGAATTTGGTAGTGGTGATTTCAAGTGGGTTTTTTCAAGATAAAATTGTTGGGTAATGTTTCTTAATTCTAAATCATCGATTACCCATTATTAATATTGAATTTATTAGTTTAAATCAAGATTTTGGATGGATAAATTGGGGGTTCTTCATGAACTTGAGTTTTTAATTAAAAGTAAGTTAGTGAACTGATTTTAAGTCCCTTTTTTGAAATGATTTTCCCTAACTAGTTCTTAAATCTTTGAGTAATGTTTTCAAGTATTAAATTTCGGATTCAAACCTTATTTCGAAATTGAGTTTGTGTTGATTGACCCAATTTTCAAGAGAAATCGGTGTGGGTATTGTTGTTTCCAAAATATGATTGTGAATACTTACTTGTGCATAGATTGTGAGGTTTTGAAAGTTATATAGAAGGGGAAGACTCAACTATTGCAGTGATTGGTTATTGATTTAAGGTAAGTGGCTTCCTATGTATTCTAGTAAAATTTGTGTACTTCCTTCATTGCTTGTGTGTCGGGAGTAATGGGGATGAAGTGAAGGGTTTAAATTGTCCACTTATTACATCTAAATGAATAAAAAGGATTGAAATGTAAAAGGCCATATGATGAACACGATGATGTAAATTGTCTTATTGTTCCCTTAGTAATTGATTGATGAAATGCTTGAAAGCATGAATGTGGACTTGAATTGTGCAATTTGTTGACTCTTCCTTGTGGTGTTATATTGCTTGTGTGCATTGATAGTTGAACACCGTGATGCGATATGTGATGATTGTTATGCCGAGGTCTTTGCTGAAAAATGTTATTATGCCGAGGTCTTTGCCGGTGAGTGTTATTAGTCCAAGGTCTTTACTGATAAGTACTATTAGGCCGAGTTCATTTCCGGTGAGTGTTATGCTATTGAGGTCTTTACTAGCAAGTGCTATTATGCCGAGGTATTTTTTGGCGAGTGTTGTGATGCCGAGGTCACTTCCGACAAGTGGTTATTAAGCCGATGTGAAATGGTTCTGGAAAGAGTCTGATTATTGTGACTTGATGTACATGATGTTTAAGTGTGACTTGGTTGTTAAACGTAATTGATGTACTTGCTGCGTGTGATTGAACTACTTGACTTTGACGTTTACTTATTTGAATTGTTGAGTTGTGCCTATTAGACTGTGTATTGGACCATGTGGGTCGTGTATTGTAGAATTGCTAGGTTGGACTGATTTATGTACAGGTTGTGTCACGACCCAGACCGTCGTGATTGGCACCCACACTAACCCTCCGGTGGGAGAACCATTAATACTAATTATTTATATATTATTCTTTTTATCAAACATGCATTTCACGATGTTCGTAGAAACTTCATACTTTTAGTTGTTACGATCAATTCAATTGAAATATATTAATTTGAAAAAATATAAATCAATTATTTTTTCATAATATTAGTTACAGAAAATATGTTTATTAATTAATATATTTTCAAAAATTAATATATATCTTAAATATTTAATTTAATGTCATTTATAAAGTTTCTTATTTGTCTAGTATAAATTTTAAATAATTAATTTTTATTTTTAAAATTTATTATAATTTTATGATTGCAATTGTGCATCCAAACAGAACATGAGTAATTACACTGTGGCATCCAAACATGACATGTGTAATTACAGTGTAATTACATTGTGGCAACCAAACAGATCAGTGTAATTACTAGGCTGGTAATTACTACCCTAGTAATTACACCAATTCCAATTACCAAGTGACTTTCCAAACAGACCCTAAATGCATTTACTTATTAATTAAATATATAACAATGTCATTTTTAATAAGTTTTTTAAAATTTTTCAAAATCTTAATGTCAATTATTCTGTTGATAATATGCTGAACATGGACGGCAAACAAAGTAATGACAAAATTATGCAATAAAATGTATGTTCATTAATCACATTTATATAGTAATTGATTGTATACTTGTAACATTCCGCTACTAGAAAGACTTGGAATTAGAAAGAAATCGTATTTTGAAATAATCAAATTTGGATAGTTTGGCAAAATTAAGTTAAGTATGAGTTTTGGGTCAACTTCAAATGACCATCACTCGTAGCTCAGGATGAGTTAGTTGTGCTACAAGATACCATAGGAAATAACTTTGAATTATCTTTCCAACACTGCCGAGTTTGATCAATTTCTAGTTCGTATGAGGGAGATATGCCCATTTGAAGTTAGGTTTTCTAGATAAGGAAAGTCAAAACTGGATTTTAGAAGGGTATTATGGTCTTTTCACTACCCAATTAATTAAATTCATTTTTGGTAATTAAGTTGGGGTCTTAACTGATTGGATTAAGTTTACGCTTTATCAAAATAAGTTAGGGTTTTGAGAGAAGAGAAAAGAAGAGGATAAAAGACGTGAAAAAGCTTACAATGGTCGAGTTCTTGAAGAATTGCTTGAGGATTTCGCCACGATTTGATCCCTACGAGATATGTGAGATCACATAGCGTCGGGTTAGTTCACCCACGTGCTAATCATAATTTTATTCAGCGAAATTATGTTCTTGAAAGTATAGAAATTGAGTTCTTAATGGATTTGTTTGAAGTTTCTATAGGGTTCTTGATTGTTGAAGTTGTTGAGAAGTTCTTGATTTAAATTCATGAAATTAGACGTTGTTTTGAGTAGATTCTTGTATATTTTGGTTATGTAGTCGAATCTAAGTGTTTGGGGAAATAACCAATTGAATCTAGAAGGTTTAGAGTTGAAAAATGAGCAAGAAAAATTGGAAAATTCTGGGGAAAAGGGGTGGGGCGTCGCGCCAGCCAGAACGCCCCACAAAGTGTTTTGTAGTATGGGCTCTGGGGCGCCGCAACAGACAGTGTGCCCCATCCCCAGTTCTGTAATTTCACCTCTGGCGCCACACGCCACTCAGAGCACCACAGACGCCAGGTTCTCTACCCTTTCTCACTTCTTTCCGTACGAGTTCCCTTGAAATGTACCTATGTTTTCTAGTTGATTCTACACTCTAAGGTACGTCTAAACATCATGAAATTATCAATAAACATGAGATCATGAGCCTTGAATCCATAATTCAATTCAAGGAAAGTTAAGAGTCAAGTCAAGAGAAGTTCATAAGAGTTTTCCAAAATTCTTTTACAAACGTTTTAACTTTGTTTTAAGACTTGAGTAAAGAGTAGAGATTGAAGTTAATTTCTTCAAAAGAGTATATGGGTACTATGTATTCACAAAGAGTAAAATGTTTTCACATTTAAACAAGAAAGGAAACTTTAATTTCCAAAAGAGCCTTTGAACTAGTTTTCAGAAAAAAGTAAATGCTTTCATAATTAAGCAAGAGAGGAAACTTTGTTTTCCAAGATAGCCTTTGAGCTAAGTTTTAAGCAATTATCCCAATCCATAGAAAGAATTTTTGGTTTTAAACATAAGAGCTATTATTATATTTTGGGAGTAGTATTGAGCACCGATATGGGGGAGAGTTCAGACAACTCCCAACCCCCATAAACCATGTAGCCATCATGGGTAGAAAATGGTCATACTTTTTAGATGATTCCTTAGTGCTTTTTAGCATAGACTAGTGGATCCACTTAGTAGTCAGGTTCTATACCCTCGGCAAGGTATAGGACGGCCCTGACAACGTGAGGCAAAACACGGTATCATCACAATAGCTCTTAAGTGATGGTTGTAGATTAGACAAACTCCCACAAAAATATTTTGTATTATTACATACACAGAGTTACTTATATTTTTATATACAGCCAAAGTTTATATTGTATCTTTGCATAAATATAGAGTTACTATTGTATTTCTAAATACACAGAGTTGTTATCTATGTTTTAAAGTTTTTCTTTATGTTGCATTCATATTATTGTTTTATATTGAAATGAGTTTAGTTCAGTTGAGACCAGGTTTGTTCTTTCAGTTCCTTTCAAACTTATGTCTTGTTTAGTATTTCCCATCCCTTGCTCGTACATTCAATGTACTGATGCCAGTTGGCCTGCATCTTTTTATGATGCATATTCAGGTAACCAGGATCAACATCCAGCACATCGTTGATCCAGTTGAGCTTCAGAGTTGTTGGTGAGACTCCTTGCTTTCGAAGGATCCCCTTTTTTCATTACTTTATTATTTTAGTTCATTATGATGTCGTGGGTCTATCCCGACGTCCATCATAGTTGTTAGAGGCTTCATAGACATTTAGTTGATGTTAGTTCTTGAGTCTTTCCATTTCAGTTGTGTTTGAGACTTGAGTTGCCACTTTGGCCAGTGAATGTGTATTTATAATACATTCTCAGTTATATTTTGAGCTTTTAGTTTAATTTTAAAGTACAGTTATGTTGAGTTAAGTCTTCTGCTAATAGTTAAGCCAGGCCAAGGGTTCGCTTGGGGCCAACAATGGTTCGTAAGTGTTAGTCCCTCCTAGGGTGTAGGCTCGGGGGGTGACAAACTTAGGATCAGAGCACAGAGTTCAAGAGTCCTAGGGAGTCTATGAAGTCGTGTCTGTAGATTCCTAGTTATCGGTGTAAAGCGCGCCACATCTATAATTAGGAGGCTACGACACTTATGAAACTATCTCACTTCTTTCATACTCATTTCGTGCGATAAAATGTATCTCTATAAAAGTTTCTTTCTAACTCGTGCTTGCACGCGTCTTTCATATAATGCCTCCATGAAGAGCTGTCAGAGGTCATCCAACTAGAAGAAATGTTGAGCCACAGGAACAAGGGGTACCTAATGGACCAGAAGTGCAACCCCAAGGAGAGGTCACTACTGCTGAGTTCCGTGAGGCCATCCAGATGTTGAGTCAAGTTGTGACCAACCAAACTGGGAAAAATAGAGAGAATCGACATGAAGTGGCTGATACTTCAAGGATCCGTGAGTTCTTAAGGATGAATCCTCCAAGCTTCACTGGTTCGAGTGTTACTGAGGATCCAGAAAATTTTGTTGAGAAACTTCAGAAGGTTTTTGAGATCATACACGTTGCTACGATGGGAGGGTGAAACTAGCTACATACCAAATGAAGGGTGTCGCTAGGATCCTGTTTGATCAATGGAAAAAGAACCGAGCTGAGGGTACACCACTGGTGAGTTGGGCTGTGTTTGAAGAGGCCTTTTTGGGGCATTTCTTCCACCGAGACCTGAGAGAAGCAAAGGTACGAGAGTTCCTCACTCTTAAGTAGGATTCTTTGAGCATTCATGAGTATAGTTTGAAGTTCACACAACTTTCCCTTTATGCTCCGGAAATGGTTGCCGACATGAGGAGCAGGATGAGTTTATTCGTTGCTGGGTTATCTCGCCTGTCAAGCAAGGAAGGTAAGGCAGCTATCATGATAGGGGATATGGACATAGCAAGGCTAATGATCCGTGTGCAACATGTTGAGCAGGACAAGTTGAGGGATAGAGAAGAGTTTAAGAATAAGAGAGCTAAGACATCAGGGAATGAGTCCGGGCAGCAGAAGAGTAATTCCAACCGATCATCCTTCCAACAGAAACAAAAGGGACCTGCTCCATCATCTGCTAGTGCACATTCACCAAAGAACAAAGGTGAGTACAATAGTTAGAATTTGAGAGCTAAATCTGCCTATTCTCAAGGTAGTATGGCACAAGGGGCTAGTAAGCCTCTTGCATGTGCTAAGTGTTGTAGGAGCCACTCAGGGATGTGTCGTGAGGGCTCCACTGGTTGCTTCAATTGTGGCCAGAACGGTAATTTTATAAGAGATTTTCCTAAGAACATGCATGGTAATAGTAATGGGGCCAATAGAGCCCAGTCTTGTTCAGTTGATCCACTAGACATAGATGCACCTAGAGGAGCTACTTCAAGGGCAGGCAGAGGAGGAAATCATTTGTATGCTATCACTAGTCGCCAAGAGCAAGAGGATTCGCCAGATGTTGTCACTGGTATGATCCAAGTCTTTAACTTTGATGTTTATGCTTTGCTAGATCCTGGAGCGGGTTTATCTTTTGTGACTCCTTATGTTTCGATAAATTTTGATGTTCTTCCTGAGAAACTTCTTGAGCCCTTATATCAAATTTGGAAAGTTTGGCAAAATTAAGTTAAGGATGAGTTTTGGGTCAACTTCAAACGACCATAACTCCTAGCTCAGGATGATTTAGTTTTTCTACAAGATATCATAGGAAAGATCTTTGAATTATATTTTCAACGCAGCCGAGTTTGATCAATTTTGAGTTCGTATGAAGGAGATATGCCCATTTGAAGTTGGGCTTCCTAGATAAGGAAAGTTAAAATCGGATTTTAGAAGGGTATTATGATATTTTCACTACCCAATTAATTGAATTCATTTTTGGTAATTAAGTTGGGGTCTAAACTGATTGGATTCAGTTTACGCTTTATCAAAATAAGTTAGGGTTTTGAGAGAAGAGAAAAGAGGAGAGGAAGCTTAGAATCGTCGAGTTCTTGAAGAATTGCTTGAAGATTTTGCCAAGGGTTGATCCCTAAGAGGTATGTGAGATCACATAGTGTTGGGTTAGTTCACTAGCGCGCCAATCATGATTTTATTGAGCGAAATTTTGTTCTTGAAAGTATAGAAATTGAGTTCTTAATGGATTTGTTTGAAGTTTCTATTGGGTTCTTGATTGTTGAAGTTGTTGAGAAGTTCTTGATTTAAATTCATGAAATTATACGTCGTTTTGAGTAGATTCTTGCTTATTTTTGTTATGTAGTCGAATTTAAGTGTTTGGGGAAATAACCAATTGAATCTAGAGGGTTTAGAGTTGAATCATGAGCAAGAAAAATTGGAAAATTCTGGGGAAAAGGGGTGGGGAGCCACGCCAGCCAGAGCGCCCCACAAAGTGTTCTGTAGAATGGGCTCTGGTGTTCCGTGCTGGCCAGTGCTCCCCATACCCAATTATGTAATTTCACCTATGGCGCCACATGCCACTCATAGCGCCAGGGACGCCAGGTTCTCTACCCTTTCCCACTTCTTGCCGTACGAGTTCCCTTGAAACGTACTTATGTTTTCTAGTTTATTTCTACACTCTAAGGTATGTCTAAACATCATGAAATCATCCATAAACATAAGAACATGAGTATTGAATACATAATTCAATTCAAGAAAAGTTAAGAGTCAAATAAAAAGAAGTTAAGAGTCAAGTCAAGAGAAGTTCATAAGAGTTTTCCAAAGGTTTTTTACAAACGTTCTAACTTTGTTTTAAGACTTGAGTTTTGAGTTGAGTAAAGAGTAGGGATTGAAGTTCATTTCTTCAAAAGAGTATATGGGGACTGTGCATTCCCAAAGAGTAAAATGTTTTCACATTTAAACAAGAAAGGAAACTTTGATTTCCAAAAGAGCCTTTGAGCTAGTTTTCAGTAAAGAGTAAATGCTTTCATAATTAAGCAAGATAGGAAACTTTATTTTCCAAGATAACATTTGAGCTAAGTTTTGAGTAATTATTTCAAACCACAGAAAGAAGTTATGTTTTTAAACATAAGAACCAGTATTATATTTTGGGAGTAGTATTGAGCACCGATATGGGGGAGAGTTCAGACAACTCCCAGCCCCCAAAAACTATGTAGCCATCATGAGTAGAAAAGCGTCATACTTTTTAGATGATTTCTTAGTTCTTTTTAGCATAGACTAGTGGATCCACATAGTAGTCAGGTTCTATACCCTCGTCTAGGTATAGGATGACCTTGGCATCGTGAGGCACAACATTGTGTTATCACAATAGCCCTTAAGTGATGGTTGTCGGTTAGAGAAACTCCCACATAAGTATTTTGTATTATTATATACACAGAGTTACTTGTATTTTTATATACATACATAGTTTATATTGTATCTTTGTATACATACAGAGTTACTATTGTATTTCTAAATACACAGTGTTGTTATCCATGTTTTAAATCTTTTCTTTATATTGTATTCATATTATTGCTTTATATTGAAATGAGTTTAGTTCAGTTCAGTTTAGTTGAGACCAGGTTTGTTCTCCTAGTTCCTTTCAAGCTCATGTTTTCTTTAGTATTTCCCCTCTCATGCTCGTGCATTCAATGTACTGATGCTAGTTGACCTGCATCTTTTTATGATGCAGATTCAGGTAAACAGGATCAACATCCAGCGCATCGTTGATCTAGTTGAGCTTCAGAGTTGTTGGTGAGTCTCCTTGCTTCCAGAGGATCCCCTATTTTCATTACTTTATCATTTTAGTTCATTAGGATGTCCTGGGTCTCGTTCTGACATCCATCACAGTTGTTAGAGGCTTCATAGACCGTTAGTTGATGTTAGTTCTTGATTTTTCCATTTCAGTTATGTTTGAGACTTGAGTTGCCACTTTGGCCAGTGAATGTTTATTTATAATACATTCTGAGTTATATTTTGAGCTTTCATTTTACTTTTAAAGTAGAGTTATTTTGAATTAAGTCTTCCGCTAAGAGTTAAGCCATGCCAAGGGTTCGGTTGGGGCCAACAATGGTTCTCGAGTGCCATTCCCGCCCAGGGTGTAGGCTCGGGGCGTGACAATACTAATCTCATTTTAATGTATTATTTCACACAGTACATTTTTAGTGTGGTGTTGTCAATTTCCTGTTATGAATCTGTAGATCATAGATGGCATACAAAGTGCTATGAAATTTTTTTCATATTATTCTTTACTCAGATCTATTTACTTTTGTCATAGTATATATATCAATTTCCCTGATGAGAATCTTCTAAACATAAATGGCAAACAAAGTGTTGCAAAACCAATAGGACAAACAAGTATGTTCATTAATTATTTTTACATTGCAATTATGTATTTAATAATTACATTTTATTGAGATCATATATATGTTTAATATGATCAGACTCCTCAATCAAACTTTGAATATGAGATACCTAGAGAAACAAGGCCAACAATACCAAAAGAAGTATAGATTCAACTCCCCTCCATTACCCCTTCCCTCCATTTCGTCAAGTGCATGTCTAGATGAGAGACATGTGTGTTATTTAAAATTGAAAGGTCAAGATTATATTATATTAACAAATATCATAACCATAGTTAAGCCAAACATAATCTTATTCGGACATTGTTCCCCAAAAATCTAATAACTCAGTCACAATTCAAACTGCCGCATGACCTAGTATCAAGTTTAAATCTAAAAAAATAGTTTCATCGCAGATTCAATTGTCATCATTGTAGAGCAGACACCATTACATATTCATAGGAACGAACCCCCAAGTCCTTTTAATACATCTTCTTATCTGACAATATTTGGATCCTCTGCTAGTATTGTATTTTCCTTCGTTCTTCGTATGGTTTAAATTTTTTATTTTGCTCTTTTTGTGTATGCCATAAGTTTTATTTTTTTACATAGTATAATCCAATATATGATTATGTTTTGAGGTAGTTCATCTATGTAGCCTCTCATTTTTGAATTGAAACATCCTTTTATTTTTTATATAAGATCTGACCATCATGATAAGACGCTATTTCATGTCTATTGTACATGGGTTCGGAAATGACTTCTTATGAGGCACGAAAACACGCAAGTAATATTTTCATACGTATTTTCAATTAAATGTTGTTTGTATTTTTTTTACAAGTAATGCCTACCTTTTTGTATTATATTATAGCCAGAATGACCAATACCGTTACAAGAAGAAAAAATAGATATCTCCATGCCCATGAATTCTGGGGTTGGTCTAATTAGGAACAAAAACTAATTTTACGAGCTATCTTTCAAAGGACAGTTGTTGAATTTTGTATTTAGTATTTTTCTTCTTCTTTATAGTATATCAATATTTGACAATTTTTCATAACTATGTCAGCATATCAACGCCATATATTATTATATGCGAAAGAAAGCAAAGTATAATGTTAACAACACATATAAATACACAATTGTAGACCGTGTACTCATGTAAAAAATTTCATCAATTTGGGACAAGTATGTTGTCATTATCCAATTTCTTAGTTCATGATGATACCTACTACATCCCACCAGTAGTTTAGCCTAACTCTTAACCCGGAGCCATAAGTAACGGACTACTACACATAAGCCAACAAAAAGCAAGAGCTTAGAATAAAGCAAAAAAAAGGATAATCAACAAAAATAGTACAGGAACCATCCCAAGACCTGGCATCAGTCAGTAGTTGAGCATCTAATCCGAAATAGGAGTACAAGACTTTTACAAATATAAGGCAAGTACAAGCTGTCTCTAAATACAGTATAAAGACTAAGCCTAGGTAAAAGAAATGAAAACTGGTAGCTCTAGACGTTAATTAGAAGCTTACCCTAATCTGTAAAACTCCAAGCAGCTCCGCACAACTCCAAAACAACGGCGATAACTCAAATGTAATCTGGAAGAGGAAAAATGTAGTATGATATCAAAAATAGTATTGAGTAGGCAACGACCGTCTGAGCTCAAAAGATAACACAAGCATAAACAACAAGTAGTAAAGAGATCAAAAAACAAGTAACTAAACAAGAAATACAAAAGTAGAGAGACAAAAAAATAAAAATGGGGTACAAGGAGTAAGAAGCCCAATGAAGAACGTACGTGGAACGCAAGACTAAGATACCAAGTCAACTAACCAATTCTACAATTCTACCCTATCAGCTAATAGTGAAACAATAATATAGAACATAATATAGTCAAACTATAACCTAGTTGGACCTCTATAATCCCTGAAGGTACAAACAACAAACATAACCCAATCGACCCCATTAACCGGAGGCTATAATTAGCAAACAAGTATACTAGTGATATGCAATACATATGAATGCAGGTTGAGCACCAAAACCATTAATGACCATTTGAAACCATAACCATAGGACTCCAATCAACTCCCAGCCCAGCTAGCAAGAGTGAAAAATCAATCCAGGCCGCCTAGCCGGTCAATCCACTCCTAAGGGCGTAAGCTGCCAAGATAGAAAGAGTGACTCGGGGGCGTGTCGACTCTGAAGAAGATCTCATGTAAATTAGAGCCACTCATCAGATAATAAACTCCCAGTTCAACTAGCAACAGTAACCCGAGGGAGTAAGTAAGACCAAATGCATGCAAGAAAGGGCGTCACCACACTGGTAGTCAAGTGAAAACTTAGCTCATCCAAGATGCCTTTACTATCTCAAGTAGGAAAGGAGCATGACTTACGCCTCATCATCTTTAAAACTAGAAATCAAGTGATCAAGGATGTACGACTAGTACTACCATTAAAACCAATTATAATAGAGTTGAGTAAAATAATGTTCCTACATGAAAGATAAATATGCCAATGCATACACTAGGATCGTACCACAAATAAGTGAGAATGAACAAACAATGCAATGCATGTCATCACCATCATCCAAACAAGGCACTCTGATCCAAATAAATACACAACCAATTAAATCACTTTACCAAGGTGTAGAGTACTAACTTGTAATCCAACAGGTCCTCGTATACGGCCTCGAGCCCAATAATATTATCGTACGCTCAATAAGGATACAACAGGCCTACTTCTAGACAACAAGTGAAGGGATCAAAAAAAGATTTCAAATTAATAAAATGGAGAACCAACTTAAGGGACGACACCCTACACCAATCATATTGCTCCAGTCCCTGACTTAGCATAGCTAGGACAAACCCGTGACTACGAGGAGCCACCAAGGCCACAAACATCAACGCAAGGAGAACAACCCAATACGAGCCCTATAGGGAGAAAATTGTAACTATAAAGCAGTAAAACACAATCGAAAGCACCTAAGGTCCAACCTAGTCTTAGGGTAACAAAGTATCAATCCTAACAAGGATAAACAAGATCATCTACGCCACAAGAGAAGCTACAAGCCTAAACAAAGGATCCTAACACTCACACTATGACCAAGGCTCCTAGTAAATCAAGAAAAGATGAAATAACAAGAGGAAATCAAAATACCTGGAAAATACAATCCAAAATTATATGAAATCAATACTAGGCATTATCTAAGAAGCTTAATAAAAAAAGTAGACTGAATCCTACCTCGAAGTCGATCATGAGCACTACAAAACCACCACACATGAGCTACCTACTTCTAAAATGTCTCTGAACACCTCTGCGCTATCAAATTATCGATCATAGCATCATTTCTGACTTAAAGACACTAAAATCGCAACAATTGAAAATGAACGCAAAATTGAGTCAAAATAGAAATTTAGGACCCGCACTGGGAATATTGAAATTGACTATCAAAATGTCCTAAATGCCTTACCGAGCTTGTGCTCCAAAATGGGGCTCAATTCCATGCCCGAAATAGCCCAAACAACCACATGCAAATAAAACACCAATTGAAGAAAATAACAAAGAGATGACATACTCTTTGGGGAAGAATATACCTCGAATGGAGAGCCCCCAACACCTCCCAAATACTATAACGCGTAGCTACAATCAATACGGACCCTAGTAATTTGAATTGCCTCAATCAGAATCCCAAGCTAAATAAATCACGTTTTGAAGTTGGGGACTAAAGCTGAAATTTTACTACTAAAATAAAAGAGGTTCGAGTCGGTAAAAGCCATTTCTAGTCACTAAAGTCCTAAATTCTAGTGTCTAAAAGCCTTCACTGGATATTAGCACTTCATCCGATTTACTCGAACTACAAATTCTCTAATGGGGTGCCCGATATTCATTCGGGACCCCATGCATGCAAACAATATATGCTACCCCATAGAATTTGGCATTCCGAAATCAGTGGAACCATCAAAACATCCATTCAATGTTATTTCGATCGAAATTGGGTTCGACAACCAAGTTTTATTTTAAGCTAAGAACCACAAGAAGACTAAAAAAGAGAAAAGAAGCTTGGGGAACTTCACAAAAGGTCATTTTTGACCAAACTCGATAGTTCGGAGCTAATCGTGCTGATGGAATTCTCATTCGAGCATGTTTACAAAAAATGTTGACCAAAGTTAACCCTTGGCTTAAGCTTCAAACTTAAAACGCCTAACGACACAAACTCACACCATAAGTCTCGGGGCCCGAACCAACCATGCCCATAGCCTAAAATGGCCCTTTCTAAGCTGATGAAACTGTTAAAATTGCATTCTAAGGCTGACTTGTTGAATCAACCGTTCAAGTTTCAAAGGATCTAAAATAGAGATATTTGTACAAAATTGAAACGAACGACCTGACATCAAACTGTCAGTCACAACAAGTCATAAATGACTTGGGGTCACTACAGGAAAGCTCTAAACACTGAAAAGATCGGAAAACAAAGAAATTGACATGGATGGTCATTACAACATCCACTACTAAAAAGACTTTTCCCATCAAAGTGGAAGGATAGACACAAGCTCGAGGCATTAAACGACGAGGATATCGGGTATGCATGCTCCACCAGACACCAGAAACCCTCCCGAATTGAACAATCTCAACACAGAACTCAGGCTAAGAGGAAAATCCTCATTTTCACTTTGAACTCCAAAAAACATCTCCAAATCCCGTTTGGGCTCCAACTCTCAACCAACTGAACGAGACTTGCCTGAAAGCACCAGATTCATCTAATAGACCAGCACCACACCAAAGCCATAAAATAGAGCAACCACTGGACCATGACAGATGCAACCCAACTTTTAAATTAAAAAAACTAACCGTATGCTTCACATCTAACATTTCTAACCACCAAGAGCGTTCTGCCGGTCCTTAGCCATCCTGAACATCACCTGCACCACTGGAATGCCCTCTAGAAACCCACACAACTCAACCCTCGGGAGGACTACAAGCTCCACAAGAACATGGAGGAACAACAACCATCAAAATAAGGAACTCTTAAAAAACCGACACGATGAGTCCATAAGCTACTCTGCCACCACAAATCTAAATCAACCTCTCCATTCTAAGGAAACCAAGCCAGCAAGAAGCGTATCAACATAATGAAATAGCCGGTAGTGGCCCAGGGGTACCAAATCACATCATGAACCACACAAGCTACCAATCATGACTAAAGAAAATTACATATCCTAAGCTATAACCAACTCATAGATCCCATGAATTACCTTGGCCCTATTCTAAAGATGAGACAACTTAGTAAATTTTGTATCTCAACAGAGTTAAGAACTGAAACCACCCGTGAACACCACTGTTCCGACTCTAAATCATACATGTGTCTTGAGAGCTATAAACACAAGAATAAAGAAGCAACACAATAGCCAATCCCGGCATAACAAGAGATCACACCTCCAACTTCCAGCTAGCCTTAACCAGACCCCAAGAACACAAGGAGCAGATGAATCCAAAAACATCCGAACAAGAAAAAACACAACCTTGTAATTGAAAAAAGACTAAGGAAAATGGAGATATCAACCAAAAAAGACTACCACAACTAAAGAAAGATATTTACTCAACACAATACCAAAAACCAACATTCTCCCAACTACTACTCAAAAGGGACGAAACACAACTAAGCCAACTTTTTAATCCAACTAGGCCCTACAACACACAAAACTCAAATTGAGCAAAGGGAAACCAGCAATACCAAGGCCACAACCAACATAACACTATCAAGGCAAAGGCACATGAAGTTAATCAGCCACTACTTTTAATCAAAGCAACATAACCTAGCCGGTCCACTACTAAAGGAAATCAATTATAGTGTCAAAACACATACATAATCCTCAAATCAAGCTATCATGATAAGCCAATGATAGATAATAAGCCAAATAAACCTAAATGGGCATAAAAACCCCAAATCACAAAAAATAAGAACTAATTGGAGAAACTACAAAATTGCATCCAAAAAAGGGATACTAGGTGCCTCGACCCCTGACTAGACTGCAGAGGTATAGAATAGACCGTGTCAGACCTCAACCTTAACACTTGTTGTAGTAATAGCAACACCAAAACCACCATCTCTAACCAAATGAGTTGATAACCCACGAGACTAATCTAACTGAATACCTCTCATCATGGTCCCATGTTGGGGACAAGCTGTACTTGATGACTGATGTTTGGGTAATCAAGACACAACTTCCGTTGCAAGTGTCTACGATTGTACAATAATTTAGTAACCCAACCAAGGGTTGGGATGGTCCCAAGAGAGTGATTTTGATAATTTATAGAAAAATATAATTTCGTTCTAACTAGTCGTACCTAAAAACATTAACGAGTAAAAACATTGTAAATTAGAGGGGGACACAAACATGTCAATTAACAATGGGGGGAGGGGTTGTCACTAGTAAGTAAAAATAGCGAAATAAACAAGGGTTTCTAAGCAATAAAAGGGGATCCTTGGGATATGACGACACTACGATTAAGATAGATTATTGGGTACATGCTTTGGATAGAAGATTCATAGAGTAATTGTGACTAGGCTAACCTTTAAGGGGTATAATCTCTCTCTCGCAACTTACCCCATTTCAAATGTATTCCTCTCGGACACCCACTTGCCGCATGAAGACCAGCCTACGCCTTAACCCACTCACTCTCTTGAGCTGAGTGTGTGAACATGGGACTAGGGTTCACTCTCTCGAGCTGAACCTCATGTCGACCCACTCACATTGGCCATCAATCTAGTGGTCTTAGTTTTACGACCTCTCTCTCTCGCAAGCCGAAAACACATAAATAAACTTGTATTTTCAACTACAAATTCATTAAATTTATCCACAACCACTAAACGAAATAACAATTAAACTACGATTAAACTATCAACAAGCAAGACCTAACAATTATCTTAACCCATATTCGCTAAATCACACCCCAAGAATTGGGGTTTTTGGCCACACATCAAGAGATAGAAATTTATACCTAAATGAGCTTGCATTCAAATGGGTATGAAGAATCCAAGAGACCCAAGTCCAAATCCTTGGAGATGAAATCCTCTTTTTCTTCAAATCTTCAAAACCCTCTCAAACTTAGAGCAAAAATATTAAAAAGTACTATTCTATATGAAAATTATAATAATTGTTTCCTTCTAAAACTAAAAGCTCTAACTAGTATTTATAGTTATCACAAATATGTGTTGCAGTGGATCATTTAGCGTCATTAGTTGGAATCGCCGATCAACTCGGCGATTCGCCCTTTGGTGTTGTTCATCGCCCTCTTGTACCAACCTTTAGCATCATCGTGCTCTGGGTTATTGGGCGGCATGGTACTGCTTCGCGGAACTGCTCGACGATGCGCCGATTGCTCCTTTTTTCCACCGACTTGATCCTTTTCTTCAGTGCTCAACACACTGGAACAAAAGGCGAAGTAAGACCTTTCGGTGACTCGTCAAGTGGACTCGACGATCCTCATGCCTTTATTTCTTTGTTCTTTTCAGCCTTTTCGTTCCTTTTTGCATATAGTGTCCATGCTTTCCTTCAAACTTCAAATACTTGAAACTTAAGGGTTTTCATAAGATATTGAGATAAAATAAGCATTTGAGGACACAATTTCTATCAAAATATAACCCTAAATGAGTCAAATTTGTGGACTCATCAACACCCCCAACTTAAAATTTTGTTTGTCCTCAAGCAAACTCAAGTTCAGCCGTTCAAAAAGGGTGTCTCGAACAGTGCTACACAAGAGTCAATCATGAATGCACACAACAAGACTCAATTTACTTTTGTAAAGATTAAATGTGCACTCAAAGATTTAAGTTGTGACTCACCAATATCAACGAATATCATGCTCAGAATACTTGCTTCAAATGCAAGTTCAAGCTCAACTGTAGTGTTCAAATGCCCTCACACAAAGAATGATTCCATATTAACAAAATGGTTTCACAGTTTAAAGCTTTGGAATCAGATGCAATGCTCACACTCATAAAGAAGAACATAATGCATAATTTCACCTATAGGTTTGCCCGTATTTTCCAATCAATATTTGTTTATGCTCACTCAAGATCAAAATGGTCTTTTCAAGGCATATAATGGGGCTGAGTGCAAAGGTATGGTTATTTAGGCTCAGTGACTTTCATCCTAATGAGATATGGTACTCACAACACTTCCTTCCCTTTTCCTTCATTAGTTTCTTTAGTGCTCATGAGTCATCCTATTATTCGCTTCCCATGGATTGTTAGAAAACTGATGCTTATCGTAACCAACGACACTATCCTACGATATGAGTGTCTACGATCGTCGATAATATAGTAACCCAACCGAGGGTTGGGGTCGTGTCCCAAGGGAGCAGTTTTTGAGAATTAATAATCAATTAGAATTTCATTCAAGTTAGTCGTAGTTAAAGACGTTTGCAATAAAAGACATAGTAAATTATAGGAGGTGACACGAAAGTGTCAAATATCAAATGGGGATTTTGTAACAAGTGCTAAAACAACAAAATAAACAAGAAAATCAAGTATGGGGAAAGGTTCTTGGGATGTGACCGCAATAGAAGTTGAGATAAATTGCTGGGTACATGCTTTCAATAGTAAATTTGCAAGATAATAGTGACTAGGCTAAGCTTTAAATGGAAATAAGTTCCCTCTCGGGCAACTTACCCCCTTTCAAATGCGTTTCTCTCGGACACCCATTTGCCGCTTGAAGACCAGCCTACGCCTTACCCCACTCACTCTCTCGAGCTGAGTGTTAAGATATCGGACTAGGGCTCACCCTCTCGGGCTGAGCCTCATGTCGACCTACTCCTTAGGCCATCAGTCTAGTGGTTTTGGTTTCGTGACCTCCATCTCGGGCAAGCCGAAAACACATGGGTGGCTTTGTATTTACAACTACAAACCCTTTAGATTAAACCACAACCACTAGGTGAAATCACCATTAACATTCATCTAACCTATCAGCAATCAAGACCCAACAAGAATATCAACCCATATTTGCTAAATCACACCCCCAAGAATGGGGTTTTTTTGCCACACATTAAGAAATAAGAAATTATACCTAACATGATAATGAAATCAACTGGGTATAAGAAATTAAACCTTGAATTAAGCAAAGGAAAGTGAATAGAGAAGACCCACTTCCAACTTGGGGAAGAAGAACTCCTTTCTTCAAGTCTCCACAAAACCCTCTCCAAACTTGAGAGAAAATATTAACTAGAATATGTTCTAAAGTGAAAATAATATTAATAATTGTTCCACACTCCAATCTCCCCTAAGACTACAACGATAAATAGTATTTATAGTTTTCACAGATTGTGCTGCGGAGGATTGTTCGACGACATTAGTCGAGATCGCTGATGATCTCGGTAATCCACCCTTTGGTCAGCTCATCACCTTCAGTGTCTTGCCTTTAGAATCCTTGCATTTTGGATCATTGGGCGGTACAGTATAGCTTCGCGAAACTGATCGGCGATCCATCGACTGCTTCTTTCCTTACCTTTTGATCCTCTTCCTTCAAGGCTTCGCGTACTGGAACGAAGGGTGGCTTATGTCGTTTCGGCGACTCGCCATGTTAAACTCGGCGATCCGCAGGATTCCATTTCTTGTTCTTTTCAGCCCTATTTGCTCCATTTTGCGCCTAAGTGTCCTTGCTTCCACTAAAACTTCAAATACTTGAAACTTCAGCATTTTAATCAGGTATTGAGGTAAAACAAGCATTCGAGGACACTATTTCCATTAAAACAAAGCCCTAAATGAGTCCAATTTGTGGACTCATCAACACCCCAAACTTAAGATTTTGCTTGTCCTCAAGCAAACTCAAGTTCAATAGTTCAAAAAAGGTGCCTCAAACAGTGCTACACAAGACTAAATCATGAATGCACAGAACAAGACTGAATTTACTTATGCAAGGATCAATTGTGTATTCAAAGATTCAAATTGTGACACACCATCACCAAAGATTCTCATGCTTGCAATACTTGCTACTTGTGCAAGTTCAAGCTCAACAAAAGTATCTAAATGCCCTTGCACAAATAATGATTCCATATTCACACACATATATGAGTCAATTTAAAAACCAGGAATCAGATACAACGCTAACTCTCAAAAAGAGGAACACAATGCATGTTTTCACCCATAGGTTTGCCATTATTTTCCAATTGACTTTCGATCTAGCTTACTCAAGATCAAAAAGGTCTTTCTAAGGCTTGTTATGGGGCTGAGTGCAAAGGTATGTTCATTTAGGCTTAGTGACTTTTTCCTCGTGAGATGTGATGTTCTCAAGACACCCTCTTACATTCCTTCCTCAATTCTTCTTCTAGTGCTCATAAGTCATCCTATTATTCGTTCTCCATATATTGCTTGGAAACCCAGTTTCTTTTGCACTTTTATTCTACAACTTTCTTTTTCTTTCTTTTCTTTTCTCTTTCTTTTTCTCCCTTTTTTTATATGGAGGGCTTCCATTTTATTCTGCAATACAATAGGTTCAGGAGGCTTTCTTGCACTTCTTGACCTTTCCTTTTCCTTTTCACCACACCCCAAACTTAGACTTTTGGCCTAAGTTGGCTATTCACTAAACACATCTCAAGAGGATTATAGGTAGTGGATGAAAAAAATCTAGGGTTTATCAAGGTTCTTCCAAAGAAAGGTAAGGCTCAAAGGTGTTCAAAAGAGTTTCACACGCTCATAGGTAGGTCACAAAAATAGGTATATGTCAAATTGGCCCACACTGTTTAAAATTGCCTAAGATCATCTCAAGAGTACACCTTTCTAAATCAATTAGACTAACGGGGAAAATTCTAGGTTTATTCATGCATGGTTCAAAGTAAGCTAATCACACAAGGCATCGATACTTCAATCAAACAAGACTAGGCACTCTCGCTAGTGTGCAACGGTCATCACAAGAGAATCAATTTGATAAATGGCTAATCACAACGAGATGCAAAAAGTTCACATATTGTCTATGCAACTTCATTTGGCCTCATCGTAGCTGTAAATTCATGTTTATTCAATTGGGAGCACTATTCAAGTCATCAGTATTGATCGAAACTGAGACTCAAATCGTTTTTGCAAAAGAACAGCCAGTTTCAACACAAGAGGTGGCGAATTTTTTTTGAAAGGATCAAAATTATTTTGCAAGTGAAACAATAGGAGCCATGAGCTCAAACATACACAAAAAAGTAGTAATTTAAAATAATAATTAAGAACAGACAACCCAAATATCCAAATAACACACAAAAGGTGTGGGCCTCACCCCACCACAAATAAAAAGCGTTTGTTCTCAAATGCAAGTAATAAAGTATCCAAAAAGGGCAGATAAAGAAAAACAGAGAGGGAGGTAGAGAGGGGATCCTGCTTAAGCAGTCGCTCCATCTGTCTGGGCATCAGTGCCTGTTGTGTTATCATTCTGACCCTTTTCCTCTTTTTATTTCATGAGCTTTTGTACTGATTAAGAAGTTACTGAGGTGCTAGGTGGCAATGAAATCCAAATTTGCGCACAAATTTATGAATCAAAATACTTCAAAAGTGCAAGGAAATTAAGACTAAAGTGCAAGTGTGAGTTTGGTAGGATGAAGAAATGAGAGAAAATGAATGAACCAGAATATTTAAACCTATGACCTGCAGAAATCGTCCAGTTTCTGCCCATTCGGCGATGTACATTGGGTACGCTCATTCACTCGGCGAAGCGCCAAGTGTCTAGTCTCTTTGCCAAATTTAACAGGACTCGCAGCTCATGTGAGGATCTCAATGGCGGTCTATATTGCAATCGCCGACATGGTTGGCGATTCGCCATTAATTTTCTACTGAACGTCAAGTTTTACAGAATCCTAGCTGACATTGCCTTGAGTCACCCGGCGGAAAGAGTCGTGCTCACCGATATCATCGGCGATCCGCCAACTGGACTTGTTGTTTGCCTTCATACATTATTTCACTCTCCTCCCTTGCTTTAACTTGTACAAACTACACACAATTATTTTCTCAAAGTAAAACAAAGCAATAAAAGGTTTGCGGTTGCCTCCCAAACAGCGCCTTAGTTAACGTCGTGGCGTGGCATAGGAATACTATCAAACATCCTCCAGGTACAAATCTTCAACTAAAGCGATTTCCTGGCAATCCCCAAGGTATACCTTCAAACGCTGTCCGTTAACTTTAAATGAGGGTCCCTCTTTACCTTTAACTTCTATAGCACCATTGGTGAACACTTGTGCCACTCTGAAAGGCCCAGACTATTTGGATTTTAGCTTCCCTTGGAATAGCCTTAGTCGTGAGTTGTACAATAACACCCAATCTCCCACATTGAATTCCCTCTGGACTATCCGTGTGTTGTGCCATTTCTTCATTTTCTCTTTGTAAATGGCTGTCGTAAGATCTAAGCCAGAACTCATCTATTTCATTCAACTGGTCCAGGCTCTCCCTTGAAGCCTTTGTCCAATCTAAATTCAAAGCTTTCAATGCCCATAAGGCTTTGTGTTCTAGCTCAACAGGTAAATGGCATGATTTACCAAAAAATAGCTGATAAGGGGACATTCCTATATGTGTCTTGGAAGCAGTCTGATATTCCCATAGGGCATCGTCAAGCTTTCTAGACCGGTCGGTTCTGCTGTTGTTTACTATCTTGGATATAATGTTTTTGATCTCACGATTTGACACCTCAACTTGTCCGCTTGTTTGGGGGTGATATGGAGTGGCGACCTTGTGTTTTACCCCATATTTGCTCAATGCACCGGAAAACCACTTATTGCAAAAATGCGATCCTCCATCATTTATGATTGCTCTTGGAGTGCCAAACTGTGCAAAGATGTAGCATTTCAAAAATTGGACAACGCTTCTTCCTTCATTATTTGGGAGTGGGACAGCTTCCACCCATTTGGACACATAGTACACAACTACTAAGATATACTTTCTTCTAAACGAGCTGACAAATGGACCCATGAAATCAATTCCCCACATATCAAATAGTTTGATTTCCGAAATAGGTGTAAGGGGTAACTCATGTCTACTTGACACTCTGGCTTGCTACTGACATTGAGGGCATCTCTTAGCGAAATCGTGGGCATCTTTGTAAAGAGAAGGTCAATAATAACCACTTTGGAGAATCTTTGCTGCAGTCCGGTTTCCACTATGATGACCCCTAACTGGTGATGTGTGGCAGGCATGGAGGATCTCTGTTGATTCTTCTTTCGGAACACACCTTCTTATGACATGATCAACACATTCCCGAAATAAGTATGTCTCGTCCCAGAAGTATCTTTTAACATCAAATAGGAACCTCTTTCGTTGGTAAGAGTTTAACTCATTGGGAATCAACCCACATACGATGTAGTTTGCAAAGTCAGCATACCATGGTACGTGTGTGAGTGACAATGTGAATATCTACTCGTCTCGGAATGAGTCATTTATCTTCTTTTCCTGCTCAATACCTGCTTTATTCTCTAACCGTGATAGGTGATCTGCAACTTGATATTCGCAACCTTTTTGATCTTTCACCTCAAAATTGAATTCTTACAAGAGTAGTACCCATCTTATCAGTCTTGGCTTCACATCCTTTTTTGCCATGAGGTATTAGAGTTCTGCATGGACTGTATGAACAACTACTTTAGTGCCTAGCAAGTTTGCCCGGAACTTTTCGAAAGGATAGACCACTACTAGCAACTCTTGTTCAGTGACTGTGTAATTTCGCTGGGCACTATTTAGAGTCTTCCTTCCGTAATAGATTGGGTGAAACAGTTTGGTACGCTTTTGTCCCAATACTACACCTAATGACATACCACTCGCATCACACATCACTTCGAATGGTTCTAACCAATTGGGGCTGATGATAATTGGAGTGGATATCAATTTCTCCTTCAAACATTTAAATGCTGCCATACAAGCATCATCAAAGTAGAATTCCACTTCCTTATCTAAGAGTTTGCACAATGGTTGAGCATTCTTTAATGAATCTCTGGTAGAAGCCTGCATTACCCAAGAAACTGCGAATCTCCTTTATTGAGATCGGCGGTGGTAGTTTCTCAATAACTTCGATTCCTTCTTTGTCAACTTTCAGCCCTTGCTGCAACACTTTATGCCCAAGAATAATGCCTTCTTTCACCATGAAATGTCATTTCTCCCAATTTAGGACTAGATTAGTTTCCTCACACCTTTGAAGCACTCGCTCTAACTGTGTCAAGCATTCTTCGAATGTGTCCCCACGACCGAGAAATCATCCATGAAAACTTCCAGAGAGTCCTCAACCATATCTGCAAAGATGGATAATATGCATCGTTGAAAAGTTGTCGGTGCATTACAAAGTCCGAATGACATCCTTTTGAATGCAAAGGTACCATAAGGGCATGTGAAAGTGGTTTTCTCTTGATCTTCTGGTGCGATAGATATCTGGTTGTATCCAGAGTATCCATCCAAAAAATAATACCACCCTCTCTCTGATAACTTGTCAAGCATCTGGTCCATGAAGGGCATTGGAAAATGGTCTTTTTCAGTCCATGAATTTAGCTTTCGATAATCCATGCACACCCTCCATCCTATTACAAGTCTAGTCGGCACAAGCTCTCCTTTAGCATTTGGGATCACTGTTATGCCACCCTTTTTTGGTATGCATTGCACTGGGTTGACCCATTTGCTGTCTGAAATTGGATAGATTACTCCTGCATCAAGCCACTTGATGATTTCCTTTTTTACTACCTCTTGCATCGGGGGGTTCAACCTTCGCTGATGCTCAACACTGTATCTGCATTCACTGTCCAGCCGAATCTTATGGGTGCAGATACCGGGCAGAATGCCCACGATATCAGCTATGGTCCATCCGATCGCCTTTATGTGCTTCTGCAGTACTTCAACAAGCACTTTTACCTGCCTTTCACTGAGATTTTCTGCAATAATCACTGGCAGAGTGTTGTTAGTTGCCAAAAAAAACATACTTAAGATGGGATGGGAGTACTTTCAGCTCTAGAGTTGGCGGCTCTTTAATTGATGGCTTTGCAGGTGGGCTGCATCGGTTTTTTAGGTTGATATCCAACTTAATTGGATTTCGTGCATGCGCTCCTATCCATGTTAGGACTGCGATCATTTAATCATATTCCTGAATTTCTGAATCGTCATGATTTGCAAGTATTGACTCAAGAGGCTCATTCTTGTGCAGCAGATGGCTCACACTTGCTATTGCCTCATCTATAACATCTTCAGTAGACACTGCATGGATATCTCTTGGTTTCTTCATGGACTTGCAGATGTTTAAAGTTACCTCATCGTTATTCACACGGAATTTCAACTTGCCACTTTCAACATCCACTAATGCTCTACCAGTTGCTAAGAATTGCCTTCCCAAAATAATGGGGACCTTAACATCAATGTCACAGTCTAAAATGACAAAGTTAGCTGGAAATATAAATCGATCCAGTTTGACCAAGATATCGTAGAGGATCCAAACAGGATGCTTGATCGATCGATCTTCCATGAGAAGTCTCATGGTAGTTGCCTTTGGTTCTCCCAATCCAAGTTGCTTGTATATAACATGTGGCATCAGGTTGATGCTTGCTCCTAGGTCACATAAAGCCTTGGCAAAATGGAGCATTCCAATAGTTCATGGGATGGTGAAAACACCAGGGTCGTCCCTTTTAGTGATTAACTCTTTTGTCATGATCGTACTGCAACTATGAGGTACTTCAATCATTTCATAATCCAAGATCCTCTTCTTGGTGACTAACACTTTCATGAATTTATCATACCCTGGCATCTCCAGCAATGCTTCCACCAAAGGAAAGTTGATGGACAACTTCTTGAACACAAACAAGAATTTTTTAAAGCTCTCATCTTCATTCTTCTCTTTCTAACGCTGGGGAAAAGGTGGATGTATTTTGGGTAAGGTTTGTATTATTTTTGAAGTCTCATTGTGTTGATTCATTTCTTCTTGTGCTTTCTTGCCGATGTTTTAATGATCGCTAACTTCTGCTTCTTCCTCACCCTTATTTTCCTCACGTTCTTCTCCTTCGTTACCTATCGCTACCTTCCCGCTACGGGTAATTACAACCAACTCTTCTTTCTCATTTTCTTTTGGCATCTTGGTTGTTAGTTGAGCCGATAGGAGATTCAATTGACCTTCTAGCATCTTGTTGGCATTAGTATGAGAGTTCACCTTGATATTTTGTGAAGAAAAATCATCTCTCATTCCCTTTAGCAAATCATCAGAACCTTCAACTTTCTCAAGAATTTGTGTCAGTTGATTATTCACCCTAGGGCTGCTGTCACTCCCCCTTGATGTCGGGCAGTCACTTAGTTGAGTTTGGTACTCTTCACAATCGTCATGCTCAGTCCACTCTTGGAAATATCACCTAGGTACTTCACCTCTAGGGTGGTTCCAACCTTGATTTCCAACCCGCGATTCATAGTGTGGGTGGAAATCCTCCTCATTCCTTCTGTGGTTCCGACCTTGATTCCCTCCCGATTTCAAGTTATCAGAAAAAGAACTCCCTTCTGCGCGAAACACTTTACAGTTGCCTTTCATGTGCTCTTGTAGATATTCCATTTGTGACAACATTTTTTTGATGTTTTCATCCCTCTCTTAAGCTTTATAGAGTTGCTCTTGCGCTAGCCTGAAACACAGAGGGGAGACTTGATCTTCTTTGGCGTACCAAACTTGATTTTCTCTCGCCATACCATCTAGGAGAAATGAAGCCACCTAAAAGGGCTGTAGCATTATGCCTCCTTGGACCAATTGATCAGCTATCCCTTTGTTGACTGAATCAAGACCTCGGTAAAAATATTGGAGTAGCAACTCACTTGGCAGCCCATGTGTTGGACATTTTCGTAGAGACCTCTTATATGTAATCCACGACTCATGAATTGGTTCACTCGCTTTTTGTTTGAAATTCTGAATGTCGTCCCTCAACTTCATCATTTTTGACGGGGGAAAGAATCTATTGTGGAAAGCAGTGACTAATTCTTTCCATGATGTGATAAAACTTTTGGGAAGCTCAGACAACCACGTAGTGGCAGCTCCTGTTAGTGACAATGGGAATAAGTGAAGCCTAATGGCTTCTTGTGACCAATATTTGAATGACAATGGGGGCACATACATCTAAAAAGCTTTGGATATGTTCATGTGAATCTTCATGATCCAATCCTCCGTATAGGCCCCTTGAATGTATGAGATAGAGTGTTGTGCTGGTGACTTCAAAATTTCCGTTTCCACCATTCTGCGGCAAGCGAATTGCACCTATATCACCCAATGGAGTGGGGTCATAAACACTATTTGCATCGTCAATGTCATCTCGGTGCAAGTCAGTGTTCATGGGTTGTTTGTGTGGCAACTATCCCCCATGTCCTCACTCATAATTTCTATTTTCAACATAAACAAGCAAAGCAAAGCTAAAAATTAAGTCAGTAAAGCTAAAACTAAGAAAAACAAGAATTTTGATTAACTACAAACTCTCAAATAACACCACTCCTCGGCAGCGGCGCCATTTTGATGCTTATCGTGACCAACGACACTATCCTACGATATAAGTGTCTACGATTGTCGATAATATAGTAACCCAATCGAGGGTTGGGGTCGTGTCCCAAGGGAGCGGTTTTTGAGAATTAATAACCAATTAGAATTTCATTCAAGTTAGTCGTAGTTAAAGACGTTTGCGATAAAAGACATAGTAAATTAAAGGGGGTGACACGGAAGTATCAATTATCAAATGGGGGTTTTGTAACAAGTGCTAAAACAACAAAATAAACAAGAAAATCAAGTATGGGGAAAGGTTCTTTGAATGTGACAGCAAAACTCCTTTCTTCAAGCGTCCACAAAACTTGGGTAAGTTGCTCGAGAGGGAACTTATTAGCTAACTTGGGGAAGAAGAACTCCTTTCTTCAAGTGTCCACAAAACCCTCTCTAAACTTGAGTGAAAATATTAGCTAGAATATGTTCTAAAGTGAAAATAATGAGAATAATTGTTCCACACTCCAATCTCCCCTAAGGCTACAACTCTAAATAGTATTTATAGTTTTCACAGATTATGCTGCGGAGGATTGTTCGGCGACATTAGTCGACATCGCTGATGAATTCGGCGATCAGCCCTTTGGTTAGCTCTTCGCCTTCAGTGTCTTACCTTTAGCATCCTTGCATTTTGGATCATTGGGCGGTACAGTACTACTTCGCGAAACTGATCGGCGACCCACCGACTGCTCCTTTCCTCGCATTTTGATCCACTTCCTTCAAGGCATTGCTTAATCGAACGAAAGGCGGCTTATGTCATTTCAGCGACTCGCCATGTTAAACTCGATGATCCACATGATTCCATTTCTTGTTCTTTTCTGCCCTATTTGCTCCGTTTTGCGCCTAAGTGTCCATGCTTCCACTAAAACTTCAAATACCTGAAACTTCAGCATTTTAATCAGGTATTGAGGTAAAACAAGCATTCAAGGACACTATTTCCATTAAAACAAAGCCCTAAATGAGTCCAATTTGTGGACTCATCAGAAAACCCTTTTCTTGTGTACTTTATTCCACAACTTTGTTTTTCATTCTTTTTCTTTTTTTCTTTTTTGTCTTTTTTTTTATATGGAGGGGTTCCTTGCACTTCATGACTTGCCCCTATCTTTTCAACACGCCCCCAACTTAGGCTTTTAGCCTAAGATGGCTATTCAACTAACCACAACATCATGAGGATTATGGGTGATGGATTAAGAAAGGTATAGTTTTCATCAAGTTTCTTCCAAAGAAAGGTAAGGCTCAAGGGGTGTTCAAGAGAGAATCACACACTCACAAGGTAGGTCACAAAAGAGGTATATGTTAAATTGGTTCACACTCTTCGAAGTTTCCTAAGATCATATCAAGAGAGAGCATCACTTAGTTGATCGGACCAACTGGGAAAATTCTAGGATCTATCATGCATAATTCATAGGTAAGCTCATCACACTAGGCATTGATATTATAAGTTAAACAAGACTCCATACTTTCGCTAGTGTGCAATGATCATCACAAGGGAATCAATTTGATACTAGGCTAGTCATAACGAGATGCAAAGAGTTCACATATTGTCTATGCAACTTAATTTGGCCGCATTGTAGTCGTACATTCATGTTCGTTCAATTGAGAGCACTATTCAAGTCATCGGTATTGATCGAGACCGAGACTCAAATTTTTGCAAAAGAACAGCCACATTCAACACATGAGGGGTGGCAAAAATGTGCAAAAAATTCAAAAATTTTCGAAAGGGTCAAAGATCATTTTGCAATTTAAAATAAAAGGAGCCATAAGCTCAATCATCCACAGAAAGGCATTGATAATATCAGTTAAAACAGAACAACCCAAATATAAGCACAAAACACGAGCATTAATATTCACACAAAAGGTGGGCCTTACCCTACCACAAATAAAAGCAATTTGTCCTCAAATGCAATAATCATAGAATATCCAGACTTTAAAAATAAAGAAAGACAGAGAGGGAGGTAGAAATCATGTCTACACAGTCGCTCCATCTGTCTGGGCATCAGTGCCCAATATGTTAGCCTGGAATTTGATGTGGCCCCCGTTGATTCTTTAGAAGATTCAGCGGCAGTTGACTTACTAAGATTGTCGAAGTCATGAGCCACCAAAAAGGAGTGGATTGCTGAGAAGAATCCACATTTCCACGAGGGAATAGTAGTGTCTCAGGGATTTGTTCCCTTGCTGGCACTGGGCTTCTTGCCCTCATTATCCATTTTGGGGGGATTAGTTGACTTTGTATTCTTCCTGAAATTATTCTCTCTTGTTTGTCGGGGTGATATATCTCATCCCGCTACTTTTGGTCTAGCCATTTCTGCAAAGCTTCGAGAAAAAGTTAGACAATATTCAGAAAAAAGAAAAACAATGCAGTTTAATTGCAGCATCACTTCGCCGAACCAGTTGGCGAAGCGCGCATTTACTTAGGCAGTTCACCGAGTGTAGTGCATAAAGATTACAAGGATGTAGACAAAGGGTGAACCAGAAGTCTTTCGGCGAAATGCTGAATGCTTTCGACGACGTCATGCGTCTCGCCAAAAATTACAGAATTCAACATCACCATTAGCTTATAATTAAAGGTGAGATAGGGATTGTAGGCGATCCGACGAGTGGTTCGGAGAGCTTGACTCAGCTCACCAAAAGACCCAAAGTTCCTTCTTTCGACCCACTTTCCCGAATTCGACCCCGCAACCCTCAAAAACACAATTAAGGCATTCACAACTCAAATTAGGCTTAGACCCAATGAAAATCATGGTCAACACACAAATTTTAAGTCAGTAAAAAAAATGCAACCTTCAGGAATTAACTATATAACTTAGTACAGGCAAAAATTGCAAATCTAACAGGCAGACAAATATTCTAATCCTACCAGAGAAACCCAATACAAATCAACAAGGTAATATCATTGCATTTGGTCCAAAATTGATAAAAAGAACTCAGAGTTTGGGAACCAACCTTTCGTGCTGACTAAAATGGAATTAATTCACTAGGCAGCAATGCAATCCAAGTCCCAAACACAAATCAACAACTAATATACTCTAAAAGTGTAGATATATTGAAAATAGAGTGCAGGTGTGAGTTTGGGCAGATAAAAAATGAGGGAAAGTGAATGAAGTTGAAACTTTTAAACCTTTGTCTTGCAAAAACCGTCTAGTTCTCGCCCACTCGACGACATTAGTCCAGCTCACCTACGACTGTTTAGCTTTTTCACCAAAATTTACAGAACCTCTGGTTTAAGTTAAGGGTCCAAATGGCGGTGTCTGTCGGGATCGCCGACACGTTCGACGTTTTGCCAATAATTTCCCATGATCACCGGGGTTTTACAAATTCCAATGCAAGATGATACTGAGTCTAACGACGGTCTAGTTTTGAGTCACCAAACCGTTCGGTGATTCGTTGATTAGACCTATTGCTCGCCAATCTACACTTTTCATTCACTCTCCATACTTCTATCTACACAATCAACACACCATTATTTTATCCAAAAATAAGAAAGCAATTAAAGGGGTTTTGGGTTGCCTCCCAAACAATGCCTTAGTAAATGTCGTCGCACGACGCAAGTCCATATTCAAACCTCACTCTTGGGGTTAGCCATAGTATCACTAGGAAAACCCCCTTGCTGTCGCAGATTAAGGTGAGACGATATATGACCCATTTGGGTGTCCAACTGTTTGATTGAAACCAACTAGGAGGTGACGGTCTAGCTAAGGGTAGAAACATCTTATTTCATGCCGTTCAACAATTTGTCTGACCCTTCAACTTTTTTGAGGATACGCGAAAGCATATCCTCAGACCTACCACCCTCCGAATATTTTGGCTTTAGGTGCTCGTGGGGAGGCACATATATGTCCTTCTCTCCATCCTTCCAATTAGAATTTTGGTCCCTTCATTCATGATCCTTCCATCCTTTATCTCTACCCTAACCTTGGCTACCACCCTTCCTTGGGTAGTTTGAACGATAACCACCATCTTGGTTGACTAGGAAGTTCACCTTCTCATTATATAAGGCTTCGAAATTCCCCTCTTCAAGATTTACGCACCCGACCCCAATAGCATTGACACCACGGGCACCGGCCCCCATGACACTTTTGGATAAAATATCAAGTTGTCTCATGATCTTGGCCATGTTTTGATCTCTCTCATTATCTTTGTCCATCTGCTCCTTAGATAGTTTGAATGTGAGAGGGGAGACTTGGTCTTCACGGGTGTACCATGCCCTATTGATGGTCGTCATGCCATCTAAAAGTTGGGCTGCTATTGCATATGGTTGTTGTATCAGGACTCCAGGTGAAAGTTGGTTGGCCACACCTTTGTTTACCGAGTCCAAACTCCGGTAAAAGTACTAAAGTAGCACGTTATCAGGCAAACCATGGGTTGGGCATTGTAGCACCAAAGTTTTGAACCTTGGCCAAGTTTCGTACGGAGGTTATCCTTCTAGACGTTTAAAGCTCTGGATACTATCCTGCAGTGACATCATCTTTGTGGGAGGGAAAAATTGCACTTGAAATGTGGTTACCAATTCCTCCGAGGAAGTGATGGATTCACGCGGTAACTCGGCTAGCCACTTGCACACCTCTCCCGTCAACGACAAAGGGAATAGCCTTAACCGAACCACTCCTGAGAGATTTTTTTGAACGAGAATAGTCTGCACATATCTACAAAGTTTCGAAGATGCTCGTGAGGATACTCATGAGCCAGTCCGCTGAAAAGTCCCTTTAGTTGCAGAAGTTGCAACATGGTGCTTGTTATGTGAAACACTGCATTTTCCTTGGATGGGGGTAAATAGATGGCTCCAACACCTCCCATGAGATGGGGCCCATTGATGTTAGGCTCTTGGACATCGTTGAGATTCCCGATGTCATCTTGGTGGCATACCTGGCTACTATTGCTACCATTAACACTCATGCTTTCTGAAATATTCACACAGCAAACAAAACAAAACTAAAACTTAGGTAAGTAGACTACAACTAAGAAGAACAAAAAAATTCTACTAATTTAGAAATTCTCAAATAACACCACTCCCCGGCAGCGGCGCCATTTTGATGTTTGCGTAATCAAGACATAACTTTCGATGCAAGGTCTATGATCGTACAATAGTTTAGTAACCCAACCAAGGTTGGGATCGTCCCAAGAGAGTGGTTTTGAGAATTTATAGTAAAATAAAATTTCGTTCTTACTAGTCGTAGCTACAGACTTTAACGAGTAAAAATATTCTAAATTAGAGGGGGACACAAATGTGTTTCACTAGTAAGTAAAAATTGCAAAATAAACAAGGGTTTCTAAGCATTGAGAGGGGATCCTTGGGATGTGACGGGAATATGTATTAAGCTAGATTATTGGGTATATGCTTTTGATAGAACATTCATAGAGTAATTGTGACTAGGCTAAGCTTTAAGGGGGATAAGCTCTCTCTCGAGCAACTTACCCCATTTCAAATGTGTTCCTCTCGGACACCCACTTGCCGCATGAAGACCAACCTACAACTTAACCCACTCACTCTCTCTCGCTAAGTGTGTGGACAAGGGACTAGCTATGGTTTACTCGCTCGGGCTGAACCTCATGTCGATCCACTTACACTGGCTATCAATCTAGTGGTCTTAGTTTTACGACCTCTCTCTCGAGCAAGCCAAAAACACATAAATAAACTTGTATTTGAAACTACAAATTCATTAAATTCATCCACAACCACTAAACGAAATCACAATTAAACTATGATTAAACTATCAGCAAGCAAGACCTAACATTATCTTAACCCAAATTCGCTAAATCACACCCCCAAGAATTGGGGTTCTTAACCACGCATCAAGAGATAAAAATTTATACTTAAATGAGCTTGCATTCAAATGGGTATGAAGATTTAAGTCTTGTTACAAGCCAAGAATGAAGAATCCAAGAGACCAAAGTCCAAATCCTTTGTGAGGAAACCCTCTTTTTCTTCAAGTCTTCAAAATCCTCTCAAACTTAGAGCAAAAATATTAAAAAGAACTATTCAGAATCATAATAATTGTTTCCTTCTAAAACTAAAAACTCTAACTAGTATTTATAGTTATCACAAATTTGTGCTGCAGCTAATCGTCCATCATCATTAGTCAGAATCACCGATCAACTTGGCGATTCACCCTTTGGTATAGTTCATTTCCATGTTGTACCAGCCTTTAGCATCGTCGTGTTCTGGGTTATTGGGCGGCATGGTACCGTTTCACGGAACTGCTCGGCGATGCGCCGACTGCTCCCTTTTTCCGCCGACTTGATCCTTTTCTTCTCGGCTCAGCATACTGGAACAAAAGGTGAAGTAACACCTTTTGGTGACTCGCCAAGTGGACTCGACGATCCTCAGGCCTTTATTTCTTTGTTCTTTTCTGCCTTTTTGTTCCTTCTTGCGACATAGTGCCCATGCTTTCCTTCATTCAAATACCTGAAACTTAAGGGTTTTCATTAGATATTGAGATAAAATAAGCATTTGAGGACACAATTTCTATCAAAATATAGCCCTAAATAAGTCCAATTTATGGACTCATCAACGACCAAGATCCCCACATGTACAACTAAGTTTGACCACCTAAGCTTGGGGAGTATCAGATGTCTGTAAAACATTGAAAAGAAACACCCACTTGGGAACTCTCTAGACCAGTTGTCAAGCTCTCCACAATTAAAGAAACCTCTAATACGTGAAACCTGTCATGAAGAATGTGGTGATCTATCTCTTAGATAGTGGCCTATCTTGCCACACCCATAGCAACCATCGCAGAGAGAAACAAACTGCATAGACCCAACTAGGTAACATGAGACCCAAGACTTGAGGGTACAAAATGACCATCATGAGAAGTATGGCCTGAACTCTGCCTACCGTAGGAACCACGACCTACCTCCGAACCCCTTGGAACCTGAGATGCTACCTCTATAAGTCTAAAAAGTCGAGAATGAAGATGATACTTGCTAAATTGGTACCCACCTTAAAGTGGAATTCTATCACTGTTGTACTGATGGCAAGTCCTCTTACCAACATCCCGGTTGTAAGACCCCATATTCAAAATGGCCAAAATTGCATCTTTCCAGATGTTGCAGGCACCAAATCACGTTGGCCACCAAGGGCCCTTGGATGGAACCATGGACCGTAGGTATGGCCCGTGGTTGGCCTGCCTAGCAGTGGTCTAAGGGCCAAGAACTACAGCTAGACCTACGGAATGTAGGTCAGACCATGGCCCGTGGTTCGAAAGCCCAAAATCCAAGTCTCTGATGACCAGCGAAGGTTCACCAGGATGAACCGTAGGTCAGACCCTGGTCCGTCAACTGGGTCCGTTGGTGGTCAGCTGGCAGTTATTTTCAGGGTTAGTTGGGTCTTTTCCTAATTATCTAATTCCTATACTATGTCATTTTACCTATGTTTAGGACCCCTACATAGGTCTTTTTACCCCCAAATTAGACCCATTTACTTCAGTCTTCCAAATTCCCAAAATACAATCAAAATCTCCTCTCAAATATTCTCTCTTTAGAACTTGGAGAAGAAGAAGGAGGATTCATCTAGGTTTCAAGGCAAGGTTTCAATTCCTCCATTGAAGGCTAGCATTTGGAATCGAGGTATGGTAGTTTTCATCCATGAATCTCTTTCATTCATGGAGTCCCCAAATTCCTCTATTTCAAAAGGTAGAATTCCCTAATTAGCTAGGGATTTCTTCAATTACCATGGGTTCTCTTGATTAATAATCTTAATGATTGAGTTATGTTTTATTATGCATGAATTGATGATTTACAATGCTTTTATGATGTTTTCCCTTATGAACCCATGAAACCCCCATGTTTTCCAAATTGTGATCATATGATGTGGGTTGTTGATTATGACAGAGGAGTTTTATGAATTAATGCATGCAGTGATGGAATCACATGAATTTATGATATAATCCCTATCTAATCCTTGATTTCTGTATTTGGCGATTGAAAGTATGCTTTGAACCTTGAAAGGGAAAAGTATGAGTTTATGCATGATCTTAAGAAATCTATGTAAATGTTTAAGGGTGCTTTGAGAGTAAAGTGCCAATGATGATGTTTGATGTTGTGTTGTGAAAGGCTATTCTCATAAACACATACTAGCATGATGTGAAATGTTTTATCACATAATAAAGATTCTTAGGTTGAAAGGCTATTCTCACCTAATTGAATCAAAAAGTAAGAGTTATCCTAATGAAACTAGCTTGGATTGGTTGTCCAAGGATACCTTTCCATGGATAATGTGAATAAGTAAGAAAAGACTATTCCATGGGAATTATGCTTAGCACCGAATGGATATTGTTGTGAGATGGAAGCTCCCCCATTAGTAGAGGTCGGGTTTCTAGAGACAATCTCTTGAGATGGAAGCTGCCCCGTTAGTAGAGGTCGGGAGTAACAATCTCATTATCCCATAAGCTACGTTCCCCCGTAGGATGATTAGCTAGTGGATCCACTTAAGCTAGAAGTTCATGGTTCTACCTTAGGCAAGTGAAATAACCCTTTTCGGTGTGGGATACACTTGGGATCATGTTATAGCTCACATGGTCTCTATTTCGGTTAAGGCTAATTTTCCTACAACATGACTAAAAGTGAACTAAGGTTACTCAATGAGTATCTCATAAGTGTTCAAAATACTTAAAGAATGATGTTAGCTTGCATTGACCATGATGTTATGACTTATGTTTCTAAACTTCTTATATCATATTTTTTTTACTTGGTGAATTGTATGCCATGAAATGAAATGTCCTTTTTAGCATGTTTTAAATGTTTTTACGCATAGCTATCATACTTTGTACATTGTTTTGTACTAACACATACTCTTCCCTACATTTTCCCCAAATGTAGGGTCCACCAAGTTTCCCAGTTTCGTGGCTAGTGTTGATTCTTGAGATTTACCAAGCTTGGTGAGTCCTCATGCTTCGAGGATAGAGTTTTATTGATTCACTTTCTTTCCACGTATTTTTTCTTTTGGATATGGTATAAGCTAGGCCAATTTAATTCTATTGTATTAGATGGCTATGATGAGACATGGGTTTTAGACTTCCGCTTTTCTTTATAAAATGTTTTGGACTTGGACTATGGTTTTAATCTTAATGTTCTATTTCTTTTGTTATGAGAACTAAGTGGCTTGTATAGAGTCCTTTGGGGTTCTATACACCATGTTACATCTAGGGGTACCCTGGGTTGATATACCATGAGTTTATAATATTTTTAATACAGTTCACTTAAGAGTTGTGTGTGTCTAGGGCCATTTTGCATTGGTATTAATGTTTTTTTATCATGTTTGCAGGAAATAAGTTCGGACGTGGAAGTTGAGAGACACAACTGAAGAAGTGTGCAGAAAGGGCATCTACGGACGTGACCTATGGACCGTAGGTCCAGTCACGTTCCGTAGGTGATAGGCATAGATGGACAGGCAAGGCTTGAAGGAAAATCAAGGAATTCTTTACCAAGTGGGGAACCACGATTACAAACGACAGATCGTAGGTCGACCTACGAGCCGTCCTGTAGTTTCGTCAAATGATTCAGAGAAGGGAGTTCCAGTACCTGATTTCAAAAGTTTAAGTATGGAGCTACGGAGGAGGATCCACAAACAGTGAATCGAACCACGGTCCGCCCTGAGCCATCGATTATTACTGAGAGTTGGAGATTTTGAGTTTGGGAAAATTGCCTAAGTCCCAAATCACGGAAGGGACCTACGAACCGTAGGTCAATCCACGGCCTGTAGGTATGTGTGGTAGATCGAAACCGCGTCTAAAAACTTTATTTCCTTATATCGTTTCCTTTTTATTTGGGACATGTTTTTCTATATATAGGGCATATAAACCTCATTTTTAGAGGTTAGACACTATTACTTTAGTTCTAGTTTTTGGCTTTGGAGATTAACTTGCAATTCTAGAAATTGTTGATTTCCTAAGTTCGATTTGAAGATTTTAGCTTTGAAATTCAAGTTGGGTTTTTGGATTTCTTCTACTCATTACGTAAGTTCATGAATTCTTCCTCTAATTATATGAATTGTGTTATTTCTAGCATGAGTAACTAAATCCATAACTAGAGTTATGGGAACCATGAGCGATTAACAAAATATGAATAACAACTAAGTAATTCTTGAATAGTGTTGGAGCATGCATTGATAATTCTTTCGTCTATTAGTTTTTTTAACAGTGTGCAACGTTAGAACTCGCCTTGTTTCTACTTTCCGGACCAAAGAGGTAGTTAATAAGAAATAAATTATCAACATAGATTTAGTGTGATACTATCTAATAGTCTAATGTCAATTGGTGCGAGGTTGAAAACTAAACCATACATTGATGTGATGTCTAATACGAGGTAAAGGTAAGGGTTAGTAAATTATATACATGTAGCCAGACCAAGGTGTGGGGTGAAATTCTCTATTTGCCGGACCAAGGATTTAGAGAGACATAACTTACCACTTTGCATGTGATACACTAGGATAGATTACTATTGTTAGGATTACCACATTATGAGCTTATGGGGAACACATACACCCTAGTTACTTTCTCTCATTGATAACAACCAAAATTTGAATCCGGCTCACTTGTTCTCAAAAATACCATTAGTTATTTGTTACACAACCCCCCCCCCCTCCGTACTTACTTGTTTAAGAAATAAGTTGACTAAATGAATATAATCTTAAGTTATGATTAAGTCTAAACCATATTACTCGTGAGATCAACCCCAACCTACAAGTTGGGTTCTTTACTTGATAACGATCGCTTATACTTCTTTTGGGAGGTGTAATTTAAGCGTATCAAATTTTGGCACCGCTACCGGGGAATAAGGCCTTTAGATTAAGTTTAACTACATTATTGAAGTTTAGTCAATTATATCCTAATTTTTACTTTTTCTTTTGTTTCTTTCAGGTTCTTACTCTAGTGTATGCCAAGTACATAGAGTTAAGGTGAGCCACTGACTCCTTACGATCCAGAATTGAACAGAACTTTGCGAAGGATGAATAATCAAGGGGTCCCGGTCAATCCTATTGGACGAAATCTAGGTGATGGAGTTGAGTTGAAGCCTCCTAGGGTTGATAATGAGAATATTGAAAATCAAGGTGGTAATCTATTGGGAGATGCATTGAGGGAACATAACCCACCAGAACCGAGGCTGCGTGATAACTATAGGGTCGACTTCAATACCACTAAATTTGAAGGACCTAATGTTCTACCTCATTTACCTCCGGGGCATACATTCGTGGTGACGAGCAATCTAAAGCAGATGCTTACAGTAACGGGTTTGTTCTCTGGTATGGCATCGGAGGATTCACATGGGGACATGGCCAAGTTGAAGAGTGTTTGCAAGAGTTGTGTGGGTCGACCGGATTTAGACATGGATGTCATTAGGTTGAGAGTCTTCCCTCTATCATTGACCGGAGATGTTGTTGTATGGTTTATTGAGCTTCTTTATAACTCAATTCACACATGAGATCAATTGCGTAAAGTGTTCATGGCAAAATACTTCCCAGTGTCAAAGAAGCTGAACCACAAAGATAAACTCAACAACTTCGTAGCACTACCTGGAGAGTCTATGAGTAGTTCGTGGGACAGGTTCACTACTTTCATAAGAAGTGTGCCAAACCACCGTATTGATGATGAATCAGTGAAGGAATATTTCTTCAGAGGTAACGATGACAATGGTAAGGTTGTGCTTGATACTATCACAGGAGGATCATATGGTAAGGGCACTTTTGAGGAGATCGCTGAGAAATTGAAGAAGATTTTCTAGAACAATAAAGCATGGAGCACTCGTAAGTCTGACATTGGAAGAAGCACTTTTGCAGTTCAATCTACACCTAGTCAATCTGCTGATGACATTCGTGAGGAGATGGCTCAAATGAGGATAGAACTTGGGTTGGTGTTGAAGCAAATGAGTAGAGGCACCGATAAGATAAATGTTATGAATTATTTGACTAAAAATCCACCATCGGTTGAAGAGTGCTACTATGAAGAGGATACTTATGCAGTGAATGATCAGACGGGGGGTTTCTGAGACAACGCCCAAGGTTCCAATTTGGATAATTGGCGCCAAGGTCAAGGAAACCAAGGTCGAAACTATGGCCACTACAACCAAGAGGGTCATTATGTCTGAGATGGGAACTACAATCACTACAACAACTACAACTGGAAGAACTATGGCAACAAAAATGATAGGGTTGGGCTATATGTTCATCCTCAAAATCAGGAATCTAGTAATAGGGAAGCTGGGAGTAGTATGTCACGTATTGAGGATATGATGCAAAAGATGATGAAGAGGTTTGATTCGACTGATGAGAATGTGAAGGAGATGCGAAATGACTTGTCTGGAGTTGATCAAAAAGTTGATGCCCATGCAGTGTCGATCAACTTGAGAAGTAGATGAATCACTTGTCCACTACATTTAATCCACGACAACCTGGCACACTTCCAAGCAACACCATCTAAAATTCAAAAAATGATGGGCATTGTATGGCAGCCACTACTCGAGGGGGTAAGCAGACCGTTGATCAACCTATGCCGTCTGAGGTTGAAATTGTTGTTGAGAAAGATGATGAAGAGATTGAGGTTACTGGAGAATCCAAGAATGCTACAGAAAAGGAAACAGAGATAACCCAAATGGTTGTCCCCATGCCTAGACCTCCACCTCCATTCTCACAGAGGTTAATCAAGAAGAATGAAGAAGGGAAATATTGCATGTTTATCGCTATGTTGAAAAAACTTTTCATTAATGTTCCATTGATAGAAGCTTTGGAGCAAATGCCTAGGTATACAAAGTTTATGAAATATTTGGTGACCAAGAAGAGGTCTGTGAGTTTTGAAAATGATGATAGGTTGCAACATTGTAGTGCTATTTCTACAAGGTCCCTTATGCAGAAGAAAGTGGATCCTGTTGCCTTCACTATTCCTTGTACCATCGGGTTGCTGCATTTTGCGAAGGCGTTGTGTGATTTGAATGCTAGTATTTATCTGATGCCATTTTCTATTTACAAGAAGTTGGGTTTAGGGGATCCAAAACCAACTGCGATGCGATTGCTCATGGCCGATAGAACTGTGAAGAGGCCCATTGGTGTGCTCCAATATATACTAGTGAAAGTGGAATCTTTTATCTTTCCGGCAAATTTTGTGATCCTTGATTGTGAGGTTGATTTTGAGGTTCCCATTATCCTTGGGAGACCATTCCTGGCCACTGGGAGTGCCTTAATTGATATGGAGAAAGGACAGATGAAGTTCTGATTGAATAATGAAGAGGTAACTTTCAACATCTGTAGATCCATGAACCAGAGTAGTGAGCTCAAGTCGGTATCAGTGGTGAATCATATTGTAGAGAGCAGTTCTAAGGTGTCTATTGAAGAGAGGTTGGGTGTTGATACACTAGCAGCGGTAATGATGAATTTGAGGGTGATGGTATTGAAGACTATGATGAATTGGTCACCGCACTTGATAGGTTCAAATTCCATTCAAAACCAGAGAGATTGGAGTTAGACATGAAGAATCGCGACTCTCCACGCACAAGACTGTCTGTTGAAGAGGCTCCAAAATTGGAGCTTAAGGCTCTACCATCACATTTGAGGTATGTATTCTTGGGGAGAGATGGTACTTTAACGGTCATCATTGCGGCAAATCCGAATATGACACAAGTTGAGGCATTGGTTTCCGTGTTAAAGAGGTTCAAGTGGGCTATTGGGTGGACTACTGCGCACATTATTGGGATCTCTCCTGGCATTTGTTCTTATAAAATTAACTCATGTTGGAACAAAAGCCTAGTATTGAGCATCAGAGAAGACTAAATCTTCCTATGCAAGAGGTAGTGAAAAAGGAAATCATCAAGTGGTTGGATGCTGGAGCTATTTATCCCATTGCAGATAGTAGTTGGGTTTGTCATGTTCAGTGTGTGCCAAGAAAGGTGGGATGACTGCGATTCCGAATGCGAAAAATGAGCTTGTTCCGATGCGGCCCGTGACTGGATGGAGAGTCTGCATGGACTACCGAAAATTAAATGCTTGGACAGAAAATGACCATTTCCTTATGACGTTCATGGATCAAATGTTGGATCGACTTGCGGGTAAGGGTTGGTATTGTTTTCTGGATGGTTATTAGGGCTACAATCAAATTTCTATTGCTCTGGAAGACCAAGAGAAGACCACCTCCACTTGCCCTTATCAGACTTTTTCCTTCAAACGAATGCCATTTGGGTTGTGTAATTCTCTAGCAACCTTCCAATATTGTATGATGTCGATATTTTCTATGGTGGAGGACACTATTGAGGTATTTATGGATTATTCTTTGTGGTAGGTGACTTTTTTTTATCATTGTTTAGACCATTTGGCCAAAGTACTGAAACGGTGTGAAGAGTGCAATCTTGTGCTAAATTTGGAAAAGTGCCATTTCATGGTGAAAGAGGGGATAGTTCTGGGTCATCGGATTTCTGAGAAGGGTATTGTGGTTGATAGAACGAAAGTTGAGGTAATAGAAAAGCTTCCACGACCTATCTCTGTTAAAGGTGTTTGAAGTTTTCTTGGGCATGCAGGTTTCTATAGCAGGTTCATCAAGGATTTCTCCAAAATATCACATCTATTGTGCAAATTGCTCGAAAAGGAGTGTAGGTTTGAGTTTGATGATGCTTGTCTAAGAGCATTTAGGGAGTTGAAGGTAAAGCTAGTTTCCACACCTATCATTATTTCACCGGATTAGGGGCAACCATTTGAGGTAATGTGTGATGCCACTGGAGTGGCGCTTGGTGTGGTATTGGGACAAAGGTGAGACAAGATTCTTCATCCTAATTACTATGCCAGTAAAGCTCTAATTATGTCTCAAAAGAACTATACAGTGACTGAACTTGAACTTCTTGCAGTGGTTTTCGCATTCGAGAAATTTGATCCTACCTGTTTGGTACTAAGGTCATAGTGGATACTGACCATTCTACATTGAGGTATTTGATGGCTAAGAAGGATGCAAAACCAAGGTTGATTAGATAGATGTTGTTGCTGCAAGAGTTCAACTTTGTGGTGAAAGATAGAAAGGGGACAGAAAATCATGTTGCCGATCACTTGTCCAGATTGGAGAAGAAGCTATGCTCAAGCTAGGTGATAAGGCTGCAATTAATGATGCTTTTCCAGAGGAACATGTATTGGTTGCTTCTCATGATCTGATTCCTTGGTTCGTAGACTTTGCTAACTACTTGGCAAGTGATCTGGAGCCATCAGATTTGTCTTTTCACCAAAGGAAAACGTTTATGCATGATGTGAAAAAGTTATTTTGGGATGAGCCTTATTTGTACCGTAGTTGTGCTGATGGGATTATACGTCGTTGTGTGCCCGAGGTTGAGATGTTGAGTATACTAGAGGTGTGTCACTCATCGCCTTTTGGTGGACATCATAGTGGTATTCAGACAACGCATAAAATTTTGTTGTGTGGTTATTACTAGCCTACCATCCACCAAGATGCTCATGATTTCGCCAAGTCTTGTGACCGTTACCAAAGAGAAGGAGGACTTTCAAAGAGGCAAGAGCTTCCTATGAATCCGATATTGGTGATAGAGTTGTTTGATGTATGGGGCATTGATTTTATGCGTCCATTTGTGAGCTCACATGGGATGAAGTATATTCATGTTGCGGTCGATTATGTGTCGAAGTGGGTAGAAGCAATTGTTCTTTCCAACAATGAAGGTAAAAGTGTCACCGTATTCCTGAAAAAAATATCTTCTCCAGATATTGTCACCGCCACAATGTAGCCACTCCTTACCATCAGCAGTCTAGTGGGCAAGTTGAAGTGTCCAACAAAGGATCAAGCAGATTCTGTCTTAGACTGTGAATGCGAATAGAACCAATTGCTCAAGGAAGCTTGATGATGTTGTTTGGGCCTATCACACCTCATTCAAGACTCCCATAGGTATGTCCCCTACCAACTTGTATATGGTAAGTCTTGCCATTTTCCAGCAGAGCTAGAGCAAAAGGATCTGTGGGCACTAAAGAAGCTAAATTTGGATTGGGGTGCTGCATTGAGTCAGAGAGTAAGTGACATGAATGCGCTTGATGAGTTTCGCTTAAAAGCTTATGAAAGTTCAGCCTTGTACAAGGAGAAGATGAAGAAGTATCATGATCAAAGGATTGAAAAACAAGAATTTGTTGTGGGTGATCTGGTGATTTTATTGAACTCTAGGTTGCATTTGTTTCCTGGCAAGCTCAAGTCCAAATTGACCGGGCAATTCATAGTCACTCAAGTGTTCCTACATGGAGTGGTCGAACTGGAAAACAATGAGGGGACAAGGTTCAAGGTGAACGGGCAAAGGATCAAGGTTTATTTGGGAAAAAAAAAGAATGTGCAAGAGGTGGTTGAGGCCTACTATCTTGATGAAGTATGAGTAATCAAGAGGCTTGCGTCATGCAGCGGCGTTAAATCAAGCGTTGCTTGGGTGGCAACCCAAGATGTACAATCTAGCCAACTATAGGTTTTCTTTTCGATTTAGGAGTTTTCTTTGTTTAGTTCTATAATTTATAGATTGGTAATTTTTTATTTTTTTTTTGTGTTGGCTAGATATAGCATAGGGTTCGTGTCTAAAAAGTGTCCAGAAAATATAAAAAGAAATGCCTAATGTTTGCTATATGTGCAGGAGCAAAAGGTAAAATCTACAGAAAAAGGGTTGTGTAGAGGTCTACGGACCCCATTGACGGTCCGTGGTTCCATCCACGGACCATGAATGGTGTCCGTAGATCGCAGGTGAGATAACTAATTTTGTCTAAGTGTTAAAGGGACCTAAGGACCCGATGTACGGTCCGTAGGTCGACCCACGGACCGTAACCTCTAGTTTCGCCTGACCGGACCCGGACAACTTTTAAATTAAAACCCCTTCATTTTATATTCATCCCCCACATTTAAAACTCCCTCCCAACCGTCTTTAACCCCTTCCTCTCCCAAAATCACTCCATTAATCTTCCAAATCCCATAGATCACTCCCCATTCACTTCTCCATATTCCCATATCTCTTTTCTCCCCTCCCAAATCATCACCTCCATTCCAAACGATTCCATTGTCCAGGTTCAGCGTCAAAAGGCAAGAAAAAGTTCTAAGGAATTCATTGTCGTAAGACAATCACCCACTTCCGATACTTGTAAGGTAACTGACTTCACTTTAACTTTGAATTTTGGTATTCATTGTTCCATGCATGAAGTCATGAAGTGGTATTGACTTTGGGTTGTTTTTGTATGAAATTTCTTGTTGAAATACTATTAGAAACACTGATGGGACGATAGAATGTGATTGTGTAGTCTTAGTAATCGAGTAACTCAATGGAAAGTTAGTCTAAATGAAAG